>NC_132792.1:61088677-61407510 GCF_048418805.1 Vulpes vulpes
TATTCATTTATCTTTATTTTAATCTTCCAACCTATCTAATGCAATGTTTTCTACAGATTAGCTAATGACAAAAAAAATTCTTGAATTCAAAATGATCACATATGGGGTCTCCATATCATTTGGACCTAAAATCCTACCAGAAAAAATAGACTTAAATAATAGAGGCAAAAAGATATTTAGGACAGTCAGTCATAACATGTCATTCAAGAAATAGCAAAATGAGTTTGGAAAGCCTGAGTATTAAAACATCTGGGTTTGGATTCCAGTTCAGTGGCTTATCAGTTATTCAAATGCTTTGATTTTAAGGCTGCTCATCTCTAAAATGAGGATGACAACAGTTATATTTTCTTTTTGGTCAAATGAGGCAGTGTATTTAAAATAGCTTTATAATTATATAAATGCTAATTACTATAGAAGCAACTATCTTTTGGAAGGTTGAATCCAAGGAGTTGCATATTTAAATGGACTAAGATTGAATACAAAGTCTTTAAAAAGTAAAGTTGGAAAGGTGAAAGAGATCCTATATGATTTGACTTCATCCACTTTTCTAGTTCTGCAGGACTCTTTAAATTAAGGGTGGCGATTTTTATTACTTGGTCACTGGAGGATGCTTAAATCTTTCTGCTAACTCATTTTGCAAACTATTGGCCCAAAATTTCTGAACCAAGATTTTTACATTTTTCAAAAGTCACGTTTTGTTCCTTTCCTTCATGAAGTTCAAAATCCGTGCCCTGCCTTTATGCAGCCCTTTATCCTATCTTTCTACAACCAAATATTTGGATATAGACATAGTGCTAAGGGTTGGACGGGCTGAATGTGTGTGAGCATTTTTAAGTTTATTAAAATAAGGAAAGATAGATGGCAAGGAAGGGGTTTACCATTCTTAGCATAGATTAATTAAAGCCCAAGGCCAGAAACTCATAAAAGAGGATCAGAAATTAACTTAAGCCAAGCAGGCTTTAAATAATACTAATGAATGTATTTCATCTCGAAAAGAATTAATACTTGTGAGTAGAGCTATAAAGCCACATAATCTAGTTGAGTAAATTTGGCTTTAGGAATAAAAGGATATTTAAGCTTATCTGGCTAGACTGGAGGGAACCCTGGGCAGTAGGGGTTATGTAATAGGTAGATATGGGTAAAGGTGATCCAGAATGGTGTATTTTTATTCGGGCTTCTGTTTTAATACTGGAGGCTTACATTGAGAGCCAGAATGAAATAGATAGATCACTGAACTCTTTTGTGGCAGGGATTGATGATAGTGGGGATTAGGAGGACACACGCAAAGGAAGAAATGGGGAGTCCGGGAAAGTTCCCTAACTCAAAGGAGTTTAGGGCTACCCTGCCTGAGTCAGACCCCAGAAACCTAAGGAATAGTCAAGAAGTAATCCTACACCTGGTTGTAGTGATGGGAGTTTGCCTTTGGATATGTGGAGCTAATTCTCACAGGTTTTTTGATTATAGAAAATGCCATTAGATGCTGTGGTATTCTAGGGACAGGTTTAAATTTTCTTTTCTTTTCTTTTCTTTTCTTTTCTTTTCTTTTCTTTTCTTTTCTTTTCTTTTCTTTTCTTTCTTTTTTCTTTTCTTTTCTTTTCTCTTTTCTTTTCTTTCTTTCTTTCTTTCTTTCTTTCTTTCTTTCTTTCTTTCTTTTCTTTCTTTCTTTCCTTCTTTTTCTTTTTCTTTCTTTCTTCCTCTCTTTCTTTCTTTTAATTTTCCTTCCTTCCTTCCTTCCTTCCTTCCTTCCTTCCTTCCTTCCTCCCTTCCTAAAAATTGACCGGAAATTCACATAACATAAAATTAATCATTTTAAAGTGCACAATTCAGTGGGTTTCAGTACATTCACAGTGTTCTACAATTACTGCCTCTAATTCTAAAATATTTTTATCACCATGCCCATTAAGAAGTCACTCTCAAGTCCTTTCCCCCTGCCCCAGGCAACCACCAATCTGCTTTCTGTCTCTATGAATTGGTCTTTCCTGGAGATCTGATATAAATGGAACAATACAATATGTAACCTATTGTGACTAGCTTCTTTCTATTTAGCATAATGTTTTCAAGATTCAGATTTGCGGTAGCATGTTTTTTATTGCTGAATATTTCATTATATGTTTGTGCCAACTTGTTTATCCATTCATCCATTGATGGGTATTTAGGTGATTTCCATATTTTGGCTATTGTGGTTAGTGCTGCTATGAACATCTGTGTATAAGCTTTTGTCTGAACACTTGCTCTCCTTATATCGGGTTTATAAGCAGGAGTGGACTTGATGGGTGGTATGGTAAATTCTATGTTTAACTTTTTGAGGAACCAACAAACCTTTCCACAGTTGTGCATCATTCTATATTCCTACTGACAATGTCTGAGGGTTCGGATTTCTCCACCTCCATGCCAACACTTACTCTTTTCTTTTCCTTTCATTTTTTAAAATAATATCTATCCTGGGGTGCCTGGATGTCTCAGTTGGTTAAGCATCTGCCTTCAGCTCAGGTCATAATCCCGGGGTTGCGAGATTGAGCCCCGCTGAGCAGGGAGCAGCTTCTCCTTCTCCCCTTCCTTCTTCCTGTGCTTGTGCACTCTCTCACTCTCCCTCAAATAAATAAATAAAAATAATATCTATCATAATGGCTGTGAAGTGAAATCTCATTGCAGGTTTGATTTGCATTACCCTAATGACTAATGATTGACCATGTTTTCTTGTGTTTGTTGGCTATTTGTATATCTTCTTTGAAGAACTGCCCACTCAAGTTCCTTGCCTATTTTTAATCGGGTTTTGTGTCTTTTGTTGTTGCATTGCAAGTGTTCATTATACATTCTATATGCTGGACCCTTACCAGATATATGATTTGCAAATGTTTTCTCACATTCTGTAAGTTTTCTTTTCACTTTGTTGGTAATGTCCTCTGCTGCATTAAAGTTTTAAATCTTGATGAAGTCCTATTTATTTATCTGTTTTTCTTTGGTGGTTGTACCTTTAATGTCATATCTAAGAGTCTTTTGCCAAATCCAAGGTCATGAATATTTTCCCCTATTTTTTCTAAAAGTTTAATAGTTTTAACTCTTACATTTAAGTGATTGTTTCATTTGAATAATTTTTGTATATAGAGTGTGAAGTAGTGGTCGAACTTCATTCTTTTGCATGTGGCTATCTGGTTGTTCCAGCACCATTTGTTGAAAAGACTATTCTTTTCCCATTGATAGATCTTGGCATCCTTGACCATGGAAGTATGGGCTTCTTTATGGACTTTCAATGATATTCTATTGGTCAATATTTTTATCTTATGCTGATACCATAATGATTCAATTACTTTAACTTGGTAGTAAGTTTTAAGAGGTGTGAGCCCTCCAACTTTGTTCTTCTTTTTCCACATGACATCATTCAATCCTAATTATTTCAATATAGACCCTGGCTCCAAATATAGTCACATTGGGGGTTAAGACTTCAAGATATAAATTTTGAGGGGAGGCAATTCAGTCTAAAGCAAGTATGATGTTAGCTGTAGGTGTTTCACAAATGTCCTTTCTCATGTTGATGAAGTGCCCTTCTATTCCTAGTTTGCTGAGTGCTTTTAATCATGACATTTGCCAAATCCTTTTCTGCATCAGTTGAGATGATCATGTGGTTTCCCCCCTTATTCTATTGATGTATTATTATGTGTTCTATTTTAGTATTTTGAACACCCTTGCATGCTTGGGATAAAACTTGAAAAAAAAAATTTCACTTGGACATGGTGTATAATCCTTTTATTATGCTGTTGGATGCAAATTATTAGTATTTTCCAAAGGATTTTTACATCTATACTCATAAGGGTTGTTGGCATGCTGTTTTCTTGTGATATATTTTTTAGGCAGTAGTATCAGTGTAATGCTGACTTTGGAAAATGAGTGAAGAATTGTTCCCTTCTCTTTTAATTTTGGAGTTGCTTGGGAAAAGTTAGTGTTAACTCTTTATATGTTTGGTAGAATTCAACAGTGAAACCAATTGGTCCTGAACTTTCTTGTGTTTAGTGGTTTTGTTTACTAAGTCAATTTCATTAATTTATATATATATATTTAGATTTTCTATTTCTTCTTATGCCAGTTTTGGTAATTCATGTTTCCAGAAATTTGCCTATTTTATCTAGATTATCCAATTGGTTGAAATACAAATGTTCATAGTATTCTCTTATGATCCTTTTTATTACTGTAAGCAGGGTTAATTTATGATGTGACACATACTGAAATCCACTCTTTGCAATTCTGCATTATTGAACCATGGGTTATATTGATATGTTGGTCATGCTATCTTAGAGTGACAGTGCCTACAAATCAAAAACTTACATGTTCTTTGCTTAGCACCTGGATTCTTGGGACATTCAAGTAAAGTGTTATCATTTGGAGAGACCACAGTCTCTCCATTTTATTATGCATGAAATCCAGGATATCATGAAGGAAGTAATGAAATAATAAGGCAGGAATAATGACAAGATCTGCATTTATGGGGACAAGATATGCATTTAAGTACCATGCCAAACCCTTTGTTTTATTTAGTCTGCATCACAGCTCTCCAAAGTAGCTATACTTTTATCTCATAATTACAAATGTGGGCAAGGAAATTGAGCCTCACTAAAGTTAAAAAAGGAAAACAAGACTTTTCCAACATCACAGAATACAGAGTAGAGATGAGACTCAAACCCAGGTCTTTCTGCATCTCCAAGATCTGTCCTTCCTTTCATCTGACTGCACAGACACAATAGAAATTAGTCTTGGTGATTTTCTAGAGCTCATGGAGATTTTGACATTTATTCTTCATAGAAGAGTTTCTCAATTTTCCCAATGACTAGATTGGGTTGAGAATGTGCTTGAGTTATGGTTATTTCCTGCGTACAAAAAAGAAAAATGTCACAGGATTTTAAGGTTATTGATATCCTCGAATCTTTCTGGAAAGAAGTATGACTATTTGATAGCTGAATAGCGTAGTTATTTCAAGGTAAAAAAGTTTACAAAGTTCTAAAAGTTTCAATGTAGCATGAAGTACATGAGCTCAAGTTATAGGAACAAATATACCATATTTCAGTCTTTTATGACTCAACAAGGTTCTTATTATTCCAAACTGGATTTGCTGAGACTAATAAATCCAATAATCTATCTAAAGTGTTCCTTTATTTTCTTTTTATGGTTAAACAATAAAATCAACTCTACCTAAAGATAAATGCATTAAAAAGAGATAATAGCTTTTTAAAGAAGAAGCTAAGAGAAGGCTCACCATGTTCAAAATTACCAATGTCCTTGCTGTAGACACTGTACAAAATTATTTCTGACATTTTTGGTATAAGAATGACAGTTTTATAAATCTTAGAGCTAAGAACACTACTGTATAGCACACACTTGATCTCATACTTGAGGGGAAAAGGATGGTTGCAATAAAAATAATCCATGCCCATTATAATTTAGAACATTTAGTGCCTGATTTTAATCTATTGCCATTTCATTAAAATGTTAGATTTATGATTCACACTCAAAATGATAATGTAGTAACTAAAAAAAGTATTATAATCTAGCATTAAATCAAGGGCTAGTAACAATAACATAAAAACATATACATGAGACAATACAAAAGATAAAAATATCTCTGATATAATTTTAGGCTTCATAACTTAGCACTTAATTTGTCGCTCAGAAAGCAGATGGGAAACAATTATATTTTTATGATATAAACAGAATGCTTATGCTTTTCATCCAAATATTTCTAAACCTAATTAGAAGAGGAGCAGACAAATTGTTCTAAGCAGATTTTGATGAAGATGGAACTTGGTTCTGTCAACTGGATGTGGGGCTGTAAAACACTATTGTCTCACATTAGTATTGGAATTCCTTTCATATAAATTATTCTCCATATAACACTTTTTCCCAGGAATCCCAGAACATAAATGATGGCAACTAGGTAGAAGGAAATATAATTTTTCCTAGAAAAATTCTCTTGTGGAAATTCTTCATGCTTTCTCTGCTCTTATGGTTACTGAGAACATATGGCATGTAACATAGTTAATCATAGTTGAAATGGTGATTCTGAACTCAGACCATCTGGTTTGAGGCCTGTCTTCACCACTAAGGTGTGATCTTGCAAAGATCCCTTAAGCTCTCCCTTTCAGAGACAATAATAATAATAATAATAATATCTATTACATAGAGTTGTTGTGAGGATTAAATGGGTTACATTAATTTCTTGGAACATCATCCAGCACATGGAAAGCAACCAAAAATATTTGCTATGATTATTATCCTCTAACCTACCTCAGTGATCTTCTACCAAATTTTCCTGATGCCAGTCTTAACCTTTCTCCTTTCCATCAGCTAGTTGACTACAGTCATCTTTCTCTCAGAAGCCCACTAACAGGTGACCTCTCTCTGAGGGACATTTAGCTCTTTCCTCTTTTTAAAAATACCTTAAACATCACTATAACAAGCATCACTGTGTATGTCTCCTAGAACATACATTGAGCATGGGTACATCTAGCTGTTGGTAAATGACCAGAGTAAAATATGTGTATTTCTCCAACACTCCCTATTGTTTGTTTACTTTTTCTTCAAATTACTTACCTTCATCTACTGCATATTTTTCAAATACACATGTATCTTTTACATAGGTATGTATTTTACCTATACATATATCATATTTTACTGATCCATTATCTTTATTTCTGTTTCTATTTTTCTTTTTCTCAATGGAATATATGCTCTCCGGGCAAGGATTTTCATCTTTGGTTCAATACAGGCAAAATGTGTGATGGCAAGTATTACAGTGTCATGCACCATAGATATAAAAGTCCAACTTTATTGGGGATGTGTGAAAGCCCAAGATCATTAAGGCGAACCAACACCTCATATTCTTAGCGTATCACAGAAAGGCATTTGAGATACTTCTGGATACACCAGACAGCTGTGGTCCAAAGGATGATGCCTATTTCCTTGTATAATGAGAACAGCCTCTGGATGCCTATTAGTCAACAGGGCTCTGGTACCAAAACACCTGAGTAGGCACAGTTGTCTAATAGCACCAAGTGTTAGTGTCTGATGATATTCATGAGAATTGGCTTTAGGCTGAAGGCGAAAGGCAGCCTCCTCAACCATTCTCACAGAAAGTTAGGTGGTTGAATTTAGAGGCAGCCTCCTCTACTGAGAGTGAAAAGCCCTCTCCCCCAACCTAAGGGAGGCAAAACCCAGATCTCAAGAGATTTGAGGTAACCTGAGATTCCAGAATAATTTACTAGGCCATTCTGTTTGTCTCTCTTCAGGGGTAATATAGAAAGGTAGTACTTATTGCTTTAACAGCTTGCATTTTAATAGGGGCAGATAGCCAAGAGCAAATCTTAAATTATATTCATAATAACAAGAGCAACCATTCCTTCCAATATATGAGCTGCCAATTGTAACTAAGTCTGCTTTTCTGTATATCATTTCACTTAATCTTTACAAGAGCCCTAGGTGGTAAACATTATAAATCCCATATCATGTGAAAGAAAAGTGAGGCTGGGAGAGGTTAAGAAGATTTTGTAAGATGCTGTAGCAGCTTTCAGGTGAAAATGTGAATTGGGATTTGAACCCAGACCCATCTGACTTCAAAGTCCATGGTATTTCTAGAATAATATTACATTGCTCTACCTCAATGAGATGCAAAATAGACATTTAGAGAGAAAGTTTTTTAGAGATAACAAGGGTTAGAAAGAAAGTGAATGAAAGGAGAGATAGGAAAATAGGAAGATAATAGATTTAGTCCAGTTAAATGACCTGTCAGTTTAGGTTTTACTTTTCTGGCATCATGAAATGACGTTAAGAAAAATTGCAGTGCCTGGATGCCTCCATTGATTTCAGCTCAGGTCTTGATCTCAGGGTTGTGAATTCAAGCCCTGTATTGGACTCCATGCTGAGTGTGGAACCCACTCAAAAAAAAGAAAAGAAAAATAGCCTTTAAAATATTATGACAAACCTTATTGGCCTTGCTTCACTTGGTTTGTCTCAGGATGGGGCAAATTGTTTATAAGAACATTATTAACTTTTGTTGAATGTTTATAATTAAGGACCCCTGAGACTCTTGAGATTTAAGCAAAATATGTTAAGGAAGCCCAAATAGCTCCCTGAGGTTTAAATAAGAAGGGGGACATTTATTTCTATGTTCATCTTTGCTTCCTTCTAATCTTGAATTTCCTTGATTTTCAAATAGACACACAAACATGCACACACACACACACACACACACCCCAAACCTTAAAACTACATCAAGCATTCCATTTCAAAAAAATTCCCGTTCTGCAAACAAAACAAAACAAAACAAAACAAAACAAAACAAAAAATCCCTTTGACTTCCAAACTCCTGAGTTTTCTCATTAGCTCTTCCCTGGAGGTTGTATGGCTTCTAGGCATTTACTGCCTTCTCCATTCCTTCCCTTCTCTTCTTCTCTCTCATGTTCCTTTGGAAGCAAACCCAATTCCCTTACTTTTTTTTCATGCAGAGCGAATCAATAATCACTATTGGCTTTCTGGGCTATGACTGTCACTCATGTCTTCAGGGCTTTATCTTTTATTCCAGCGGTTTCTTTATGTATTTTCTTGAGCAAAGAGGTTTACCTACCTGTATTAATTATATATTGCTGTGCAACAAATTGCTCCCCAAACAAGCTGCTTAAAATAAGAAACATTATCTCACAAATTCTGTGGGTTGGAATTTCTGTAGGAATTCAGGAACATATTATATGGGTGGTTTTGACTCAGGTTGCTCATGAGATGCTATTAAGATATCATCCAAGGCTACTATTATCTGAAAGTTTAACTAGGACTAGAGGATCCACTTTGAAGATGGCTTCCTCACATAGCTGTTGGCAGAAGGCTTCATTCCTCACAACATAGACTTCTCCATAGGTCTACTGGAGTATCCTAGATGCCAAGGATCTAGTTTCCACCAGAGTGAGTAATCCTGGAAAGGGAAACCACAATGCCTTTTATGTCCCATTCTTGGAAGTTTCACACTGTCAATGTTGCAATATTCTTTTTTTTTTAAGATTTTATTTATTTATTTATTTGAGAGAGACATCTCGAACAGAGGAAGGGGAAGGGCAAAGGGAGAGGGAGAAGCAGACTCCCTCCTGAGCAGAGAGCCCAACATTGGGCTTGATCCTCAGGTATCATGACCTGAGCCAGAGGCAGACACAACCTACTGAGCCACCAAGGTGCCCTAATGTTTCAATATTCTATTTGTCAGAAGCAAGTCACTTTGTACCATCCAGTCACAAGGAATGGGGAATTGAAGGGAGAAGTATCAAAGAATTTGTGGAGATGGATGGAATTAAAGTGTGTTATATTAAGTAGTTGTCAGAGAAACAAAAAAAACCATATGATTTCACTCAGATGTGGAATTTAAGAAACAAAACAGATGAAAGTAGAGGAAGGGAAGGAAAAAAACTAAGATAAAGACAGAGAGAGAGGCAAAGCATAAGAGACTCTTAAATAGGGAATAAACTGAGAGTTACTGGAAGGGAGGTGGGTGGGAAGATGAGGTAATTGAGGAATGAGCATTAAGGAGGACACTTAATGTAATGAGCCCTGGGTGTTACACGCCACTGGTGAATCACTGAATTCTACCCTTGAAACCAATACTACACTATATGTAAACTAACTTAAATTTAAATAAAATCTTGAATGAATTTATGGAGATATTTTAATACAATTCTACTTCTTAAAAGAAATATAAATTTTTACAGCAATGTCTATCATCATAAACACTGAACTTAGTAAAAATTTGCTACAGTCTAGAGAAGGGTTCATTTTACTGAAGGAAATATTCAATAAATATTGCAAATAACCCCAGCAAGAACTTTGCTTTATGAGTTCTTTCGTGAGTGTGGTCAAGGTAACAAACATTTATTTCTAAACACGAACAATGCTGAATAGTAAGCAAGTGACTAGTGCAAGTAACCATAGACTGTGTTATGATATGGCAGTGATATCTAAGTATGCTGACTTGTTTAGTATAATTTTGATTTTTTAATATCCTCATGAATACTGCCAAAACCTCTTTTACTAGAAACAAAAATGTTGAGAATAACTCTCTGATTTTTTATGATTTCATTTCTCAACCACCAGTTTTACTTCAACATGAAAAAAAAATGTATTCATTTTAGTTAAAAAATCAAAGAGATTGAATTAAGTCTCATCAATATGATAGTTATCCTCTCTTTTCTCCCCAAAAGAATATATACTACTCAATCAATTAAAAAGTGAACAAAAATCAGTCTACCAATCAGTTGTTTTGCTATTATAAAACACAAAAAGTCAATTTGACAATTTGTGTCCTTTAAGTGAATCAATGTGATGTTTTGACATCAAATATATAAAACTTTCTCTCTTATTTCTCTTGGATGAAATTATACTCAAGGAAATGGCTCTATTTAATCTAGTTTCTTTCATTAAAAATAAACAAAACCTGTCTGACAGTGGGGCCAAATGCCCACATTGACACTGCCACTGTACTCTGTTGTCATCATTGTGACATGTTCCATAAATAAATCTGTGAGCTACTCTCTTTGAGAAATCCATTGGCTCTCCAATGAAGATTAACTTCCTATTGCCAGATGTACGTTCAGGATTAAACACCAGAATTGTTTATTCATCATTGCTGATTAGAACTTTTACTTAATGTCATTGTTCGAGTTGGAGAAGTTTCTCCTGTGTGGCCAGTAAAGGATGTGAGAAATGTAGCACTATTTGGTGGATGGGTCCCATTATGGATTTCTGCCAACCTTCTTCTTGGGTCTGTGGGATTCCAAAAGAGACATAGGACAGCTGCATAATCCTCCTAAGCATCACACGAGAGACCCCCTAATAATACTAAGCCATAGTATTTAACTCATCAGTAATAATTGTTGGGCTTCAGAATATAGTTGCATTGTTTAACCAACATGATTTCAAGAAGTCATGGAAAAGCATAATTACTAAGTTCTAATCTTTCAAACATATCTTTGCAGGTTGGGGCTGTAGATGTCAACATAATAGCTTTTTCAAACTCTGGGAATGTGTGTGTGTATGACTGTATAGCCAGTTTATATTTTTAGGGTTATTAACATCTTTTTCTCTTATGATATAAGGTCAGAAGTAAAGTATTGCAAAGGGAATTTTCAAAGGACATAAGAATTCCAAATAAATAAAACATGGACACATTCACTGTAACTCTAACTTCAAGAAGAAAAAAAAAAAAAAAGACTGAATAGCTCAGGTGAAGGAGCTCCTGATCTACTTAGCAATGTGTAGTGTGCTGAACTCCGTCGCTATACTGCTGGCCCCAGCCAACTCACTTAACCTTGAAGTGAAGATAGAGCAGTAGAGATTCATGTACTTAAAACAGGCTCTGACATACAGTAGTTGGTCAATAAATGTCATCTATTATTATTTTGTAGAAAACAGAAGGAGAAAACCAATCACTTAATAGCTATTTGAATTGTTGATCTTTTAAATTTCTCAAACCTTTTTAAGAGTTCAGCCTTTGGCTCTGCTGCCAAGACTTTTTGGCATTTACCCTGCAGAATGACATAACTTCAAGGATGCAAATGTAGGTTACATAATGGTAGTTTATCTTCCTATAAACCTTGGAAGAAAAATCTTTAGTGAGCAGCAAAGTTTTACTTATAAAAATATTATTTAAAACAATCTGGACAAGATTCAAGTCTGTACTTTTTTTTAATTCTAAAGGCTCTTTTAAAAAATCCAAGTTTGGTGTTTTCTTTTAAAATGGTCAACTACTTATATAGACTCCAACCTTAAGCATTTATATTTGTATTCTGGTTGCTGTTCAGAGGGCAGACTGAAGGAGGATAAAGGTAGATGCAGAAAGACTCACTGGGAGATAAGAGAAGGTTGTGGCAGCTGGACCAGGTGAAAAGGTCAATTTCTGAATAATTGCATTTGAGCTTAGACCTAGTATATGTGATGATAAATAAGCTGGAATGTGAGGAAGGACATGAGTCAAGACAGCTACATGTTTTTGGTTTGAGTAATTAGAAGAATGAAGTTGCATTGCTCTGAGATAAGGGATATTCTGGAACTGGTGTGAGAGGGAATTTCAGGAGCTCAGTTTTGGATATTTTATATTTGAGATGCCTCTTGGGCATCAAAGTGGAAACATGGAGATATTGGGTGATAGGGTGTCAGATAAAGCACAGGATGCCCAGTTAAGTTAGAATTTCCGACAAATCCCAAAACTAGTTTTAGTTAAGTACAAAACAAATGATTTCATGGTACATACTTATGCTAAAAAAATTATGCATTGCTAGTCAAAAATTCTGATTTTATCCAATGTCCTACATTTTTATTTGATGAGTTTGGTAATCCTATCAAGTGGGCAGTTGAATGGTGAGGAAGAGGTCATAGGCTGGAGTGATCAACCTAAAGATCATCTTTGAAGTCATGTGTTGAATGAAATCATCAAAGGAGTAAGCTCCAATAGCAGTGAAATTGATCCAAGAGTAGAGTCCTGATGCTCAGGGTAGAGGTCAGGTGATGAGGAGAAATACTAAGGAATGCTAAAGAAAGGACAGAAAGTTAGGAGGGAAACCAAGTGAGTGTAGACAGAAAGCTAAATCAAAGCAAAGATTTCAAGCAGGAACGATCACCTGCATCTGTAGCTGCTGATAGGTGAAGGTCGATGAAAGTGAGGACCAGGAAAGGCTGAATCAAGTTCTTGCTGGATTGAAGACGGAAAGTGCTGATTAATCGTGTATTCAGAATTTTATTGGAGACTGCAAATGGGAACTATTCTTTCAAGGAGTTTTATAAAGTGAAGAAAATGAGTATGTCATTCCCTGGAGAGGAAAATGAAATCAAGAGGTTTACCTATTTTATCAAAGAAAGAATGTTTGTATGCTAATCAGTATGAATCAAAGAGAAAGAAAACTTAATGATATAGGAGGCAGAGGGAAGAATGGCTGGAGAAACATCCATGTAAGGAAAGAAGGAATGAGGTCTGGAGAGAAAATGGAGTGACTGGCCTGGATAAAGGTACAGGTGACCCACAGTGACCAGGGATAAGGTGGTGCGGGGAAGTGGACAGAAGTGGTGGTGGTACTTAATGGAAGTTCTCTTCTGATTGCTTCATTTTTCTCAGTGAATAGAAAGCCAGGTAGCATTTTGCTGAGAATGATGTTTGATGCGAGGGCATAAGAGGCTTAAACAACTTTGTCTCTTGTCTATCTCTCAACCTTTTTGCAGTTTCATCTTTTCCAAATTTGTTCTTTTGTCTGTTATAAAATTTTGATTTTTTTTTAAGAGAGAGTGAATAGGGAGCAGGGGGAGGGAGGAGAGGGAGAAGAAGAGAGAGAATCCTAAGCAGGCTCCATGCCCAGTGTGAAGCCCACCCCGGGGCTCCATCTCATAACTCCGAGATCATGACCTGAACTGAAATCAAGAGTTGTATGCTACTAATTGAGCCACTCAGTGTCCCTAAAATTTTGATTTTCTATTGTGTTTCTAATTTGTTTTCTATCTGTTTAGATGGTGCATGTGTCCTGTCTCCCCTCAGAGTTGGTAAATTCACTAAAGGCAGTGTTCATGCCAGCTCCTGTGTGAATTCCTGTGCCTTGTTCATAGCAGATGAGCAATGAAAATTTATTAAGAGAATTAAGATTTTTTTTTAAATGAAATGCACTATAATCACCAGAAACTCTTTTACTTAGGCTAAAAACTATTTCTTTTTTCCAAAGATCTACTGTATACTGTGGAAGATTCAGATAAATAGATTAATTCTTTCATCGAACAGTTATAAAGATGTGCATTGTAGAAAACATTGCAAAACTATGTTGGCAACTTACACTGAACCAAAAAACCACTTCAGTGTGCATAAAATTGTTAAGTAGCATAAACATAGTAATTATGGTTCAAAGTGAAAAGAAAAAAAAATTGAAATAAAGCCTTATAGATTGCAAACAGGAAGCAATATATTCTACATAGAACTTTAAATACAATTTTAAAACATGGAAATTTTAAAAATATTGCCAACCATATTCTTCTAAAATATTAACCAGGTGAAATGATATGGATATTTGCAAAAGAGTAAGGGGATATAAATAATTATTCTCAAGGAATCACCATATATTAATGGTTAAAAGTGTTGATATGCTAACATATTTACAAATAAAATAATACAGAGTTGTATTTGGTAAAAAGATTAGGCATAAACTTCAAAAGTATATATAATTATGGTTCTGGTTTATTTTGGAGTATAGATTTAACCACACACTATGCAAATTAAAAAGATATTATATTCAATGTTTATGTAATTGTGTGGTATTTCCTCTAAAATTATAGTGAAAATATCTATAATTAAATAAATGCTCTCTCCAATTACTGAAAAGTCTCATAATCTTTTTGCATCTATAAACAAAGACCTATTGTAACATCCTTATGAGAGCTAGCCATTCATGACAATTTTACACATTTCCACTCCCTTTTACTTTAACATTTTTTTCTCTGCCCCTACTTTTTTTTAGAAAGAAGAAATAACCAATTAACTCTGTGAAGATGAGTTTCTACATAGATACACTAATCTTCAATAATTAGCAATAATGCCAATGTATTTCTTCACTATTACAAATAGGTTAATTTTTTTAAGGTTACATATTAGACTTTTTTAATTAATTAATTTTTTAATTTATTTTTTTAAAGATTTTATTTATTTATTCATGAGAGACAGAGAGAGAGAGGCAGAAACAGGCAGAGAGAGGCAGAGAGAGAAGCAGGCCCCATGCAGGGAGCCCGACTCGATCTCGGGTCTCCAGGATCATACCCAGGCTGCCTTATGACACTTTTTTTAGAGAGAAAGAGAGAGAGCATGAGCAGGGCAGGTGGAGGGAAAAGGGAGAGAAAGAGAGAGAATCTTAATCAGGTTCCATGCCAGTGCAGAGTCCAATGCAGGGCTCGATCTTAGGACCCTGAGATGATGACCTGAGGCGAAATCAAGGGTCAGATGTGTAACCAAGTGAGCCACCCAGGCACCCCTGCATATTACACTTTTAACACTAAAATTATTTCAGAATTTCTGACATGAGTTATTTAGTTATTTTGAATCAAATCATCAATCATCTATTTGCTCATATATACCCAATAATGTCAAAGAAGCACTACATCTGGATCTATTTTCAAACTATTTGAAGTAACTATTTTCAAAAGAACAGACAACAATAAAATAATTAATCAAGTTGAAGTTTAAACTTATTATAAACAGCTGACTTGCAAACATGTGACTACTGAAAATTATTATCCCTGGTCATTTTATTTAATTTTTTACTCTCATTCTATTTGCAAATTCTTTCTTTTTCATTTCTGGAATTTACCTTTTCTTTTAAATTCAGGAATAATTAATTTATTTTTTGGTATAAGTCTGACGCTTCACATTTAAATGTACTCAACAGCTATTATTTCTAAATTTTCAATCTCTGTAATATGCCCGCTGGCTATGCTTCCTTTGGGGGCCTCACTTTGTTTGGGGCTGCCATCTTAATTTTGAATTGTAGAGGCGAGCACTACTTCTTTGACTGTGACAGTTGCACTACATTTGCCTATTTTTATTGCTTTGCAAGACTAAGATGCAGAGACAGAGAACACTAGAGCTGGAATGGTCTGCAGAGCCCATCTTGGCTACCCATCTTGCTTTATGAATGAGGAATGAGGTCCAGAGATGGGATTTAACCTGCCACATAACACTGAGTAGGGAGAGAACCAGGATGAGAACTTAAATCATACTATTCTTAACTGGGTACTCACATTTCTACGTGCTTTAGGTTAAAATTTACTCTGCCATTTCCATGTTAATTGTCCAAGGTTATTCTTTTTCACTCTCCACAAAAAAAATTTCATGGTTTAGTATCATTTTATTTTCTTTCTTGGGATTATATTCATTTCGGAAACCCCGGCTTGGATCCTGCATCACTGCCTACAATTAGGGCAGAGCAACCACCTTCTGGTGACCTGTTTTTGCTTTTTTTTTCTTTTTCTTCCTCCAAGCAAAGACTATCTCAGCAGTGGAGTTCTTTACTTCTCTTCTGTGTCTCCTTAGTGCCATATACTATCTCTGTTACAGCACTCATCATGTTGGACTCTCACTATTCATGCAATTGATTGTTCCTCCTTAGAAATAAAGACAAATACCTAACTCTGGGTTAGGTGAAGGAAGTACCCTCAATACTTCCCAGTATTGTTCAAAGGCCCATGCACAGCCACAGACCATGACTAAAGGCAATAATTTGTGGCCACCCATGCTTTTGTCTCATGAAACGAGAGTCTTTATCCAATTGCAAGAGGGTCATTGAAAACCTCTTCTCTTTACTAAGTCAGAGTCCCAGGCTTGGTGCCCTGTAGAAAATCAGACAGTTATTTCATTTGTGCCGGTGGGCTACTTTTTTAGATGGCCAAAGTGCTATTGTTTACTTCCTTAAGTTTTTCTTTCTATGATAATCCAGAGCCTGCAATTTCAGAAAATGTTTAAGGCAGAAAGGAGAATGGAAGAGGTTGATGGTGGACTACTGTACTCTGGGGAGTATCATCTTCCCCAGTACTGTGTTATAATCATCGTACTCTGGAAACCGGGTAAAATGGCTATTATGATTTCTGATATATATCTGTTTTTCAGAACCTTGAAGAACCAAACAGAAAGCAATGGAGAAGATCCTGCATCAGTTCAGCAATAACCGAAGTCCCGTGCCATGCTGAGAATTAGCAGGAGCCATTCCCATTAACCTTCCATTTAGCTATAGGAAGTTATTTGGCTTTATGTTTCATTCTATCCTAAATGTCCAGAAAAAGTTGAATTTCCTGAAGGAGGAATAGGGTAGAAATGTGTTTCAGATAGAAGAATCAAACAGGTTAGCACAGTGGCTAAGTATGTTTATCTGGAGTTGTATAGTCTGGGTTTCAATCTCAGATTTACCACTTTTTTCCTTGAATGGTTTTAGATGGTTGGTGCCTTAATTGATGTTCCTCAGTTTCCTCTTCTGTGAGCTAAAAAATAATAATATTCATATTTAAGGTGACAATGAAGAATAGAAGTTCACCCTATGCCAGGTCTCTGAGTCTAGAACATTATGTAATTGTTATTTTATTTTTACAAATACTTTGAGTCATTCCTAATACTTGCTTTATTTCACATAGGAGCAAACTAAGGTTTAGAAAAGTCAAGAAAACTAATCTGTCCAAGGTCATATACCAAGGAAGTGGTAGAGTTGGGTTCAAACCAAGTCTACTTTACTCCAAGCCCCTACCTAAGTGCCACCCAAGTGGCACCAGCACAGACTTAATGGGGCAAATTGTAACCGCCCCCCCAGCACAGCCCTCACATGTGCTAATATACATTCTAGTGGTAAGAAATATTATTTGGCTTGATTTTGAGATATACACACATTGTGTTTCTCTAAACTCAAGACACAGGAGATTACTGAGTGGAGTATATCTGAGTTGCTGTTCTTTGGTTCCTGATATGCTCTAATTGCCTATATTGTAATTTTAGGCAAAGTTACTCATTGCATCCCATATTCCTCATCTTAAAAACAAAGTACTATGAAGTAATAACAATTGGTTATCTTATAGTAAACGTGGGATTAAGATTTAAGGGTCTTATTCCTTGCCCTGCATTGGACCCCAGGCCTCATTTCAAAGTGGAAAAGCATTTTGCCTTGCAATTTTTACAAGATAACCCTAATGAAGTGGTATTGAGAGTCTTTATACCTGGTATCATTTAAAAATATTATGATAACAGGTGTTATAAATAATCACACTTTTCAAAGTAGTGAAATGTCTCACAATTTGAAGATATTTGTGTATTGTTGTTTTTCTTGTCATAATCCAAAGAACCATGTTGGAAGCTGGAATATAACAGAGGCTTCTTCAGAAATATGTACTATTGCTCAAGAATTAGGCAGGAATAATAAATAACAAAAGAAGAATGCTAGGTCAAAAATGCTTTCTAGTGTAGCAGTTTATTTTGTAATGATGAATCTTACAATAAGATTTTCAGGATCTAAGGATAACAGATATAAGTTGGCTAGTAGTGCAAGCTATATAACCTACTACTTCTTAGTTTAAACTTTGGAAAGTCCTCATTAAAGAACCAGGTTCTTCTGAAGTTTTATTTATCAACACATTAACATAAAATGAAATTGAAGACTTGATTTATATATTAATTGGAATGCAGTTATTATTTGTTCATTAAATGACCACTGTTACCAAAGTTGTAATATTGTAAAACTACCTCCAACAAAAATCAAGCAAGGGCCAATTAAACAGCATATGGTGTGTTAAGGAAATCACTCTGTGCTATTCCAAGGTATTACTTACAGAAAAAGAAACATTTATTTAAATGTCCCATATGAATAGCCTGTCTTAAAAACCAGTGTTACAGTCTGGATATACTCGAGCAATAATTTGGTGATAAATATTAGATGATTACTCTCACCAAATACAAAGGAAAGCCTTTCAATTTGTTACCAATTAGGCATACACACTAATTTATGTTTATCACCTTTCTTCCCAATTGAAAAATCTTACTTCTCACAAACTCTCTTTTGTACTATAAGGGACAGACCTGATTCAAACCCAAAACAAAAGACAAGCAAACAGACATTCTCTCCATAGCCTCTGGAATTAATCAGATACATTGAACCGACCATTTTGGAAACTGAAGACAGAAACTTGCTTTTTAAAAGATACTTTTGTTCCATCTACATTTATTTTACCAGCACAAAGAAATAAAAATAGCCAGAAGTAAAGTAGCCAAATCACTCTAAGTAGTATTTTTCAACTGATGGTCCACAGTTAGGAATCATCTGCGAGGTTAAAACTGCCTATTTCTTGGCCTCACCCTAAATTCACTGAAACCTTGTGAAAATAAAAGCACAAAATGTGACCGCACAGAAACCATGAACCGTAAAGTTTAGGTAGGGGGAAAACAGATTGTGTAAGCAATTTGCTCATGAAGTCTCTTTGCATGTATTAGTTTGCCTTTTATTTAAAAAGGGGATTATGGGCAGCCCTGGTGGCTCAGCAGTTTAGCGCCGCCTTCAGCCCAGGGTGTGATCTGAAGACCAGGGATCAAGTCCCACGTCGGGGTCCCTGCATGTGGAGCCTGCTTCTCCCTCTGCCTGTGTCTCTGCCCCCCTCTCTCTCTCTCTGTGCCTCTCATGAATAAATAAATAAAATCTTAAAAAAAAAAAACTTAAATAAAATCTTAAAAAAAATCTTTTTTTTTCTGTTAAGATATTTATTAGCGTTTATACTCACAAGCTGCAACCACTAACTCAAAAATAGGAGGGTTTTTCCTCAATAAGAGTACATTCTTTAATAGGAATCTATTTGAATATGAATTCCATACAAATAGAATATATACTTAACACAAGAAAGCAAGGAAGGATTTTACATTACACAGAACAGACATTCAGTTGGTTCAATCATGGGTGAGCTACCCACACACCGTACTTATGTCTAAGTATCTTACATTGTCGTTAGCTAGGTCATCACGTGGTATATAGTGAGAGCTCAAATCAGGTTAAATGTTTAAATGCAAAGATCTTAGAAGGCCTGAGAAACATATAAAATCATTACCTTATATTCAAAAGACCGTGGGATCCCAAGAAGTTGGAAATGATTAGAACAGGAAATATAGTGCACAATTAACTGAAGGTTCAAGGTGGGATCTCAATGTTTCTTTGATGGGGAACGCTGGAGCTTGAAAAACCTGCAGGCACCTGCTGGAAGTGGAACTTCTGGCGTTACAGCTGTTTTCTGGGGTCCTCTTAACAAACAGTTGAAAATAACTGGAATCCTGTCGATTTGCCAGATTTAAGTGCACATCTCATTGTACATTCTTTCTGTAAAAGAAATTTGCCTGAAGGCAGGACTGTAACAATTTTTTTATATGCTAACTAGTAATAGTAAGACTTTTTGTTAAGTGAGATAGTAAAACTCTTTTTTTAAAAAAAATCAACTTAGAGTTTGGTCTTCTTTTACTGTACAATGAAAATATCTCAACTGTTATATCAAGCTTACGTGAATAATCAGAAACACAGATATGATTTTTGTATAAAGATTGCCATGTTAATTATAATACCAAAACTGGAAATAGAATTAGTGACTGTGGCATGACACAGACCCTAAAAGCACTAAAAATTATCCAAACAATATTTAATGGCATAAACAATATTTATAATATTTTCTCAATTCTCAGTTGTATATAGAAGATAAGATCTGAATCTTTAAACATATTTTTAAATATATGTGTTAAAAAGGAAATAAATATAAAAATGCTAACAATTCTTACCTCTTAATTTTAGATAACTTAAAATTTCGTTCTCATTACCTTTCTAAGTGTTCTAAATAACTTAGAGTGAATAGGAACAGTTTTATAATCTGGAAAACATGTGTGTGTATTTAAAGAAACTCTTCAGGAAATTGAAAACTTTATGAGAAAGTAACTAGGAATCCAGTTAAGAATAGGCGGGATGCTGGAAGAATATATTGAAAAATTAGTGATTAGTGGCAATATCTTCATCACTTTGAAAAAAAAACTAGGGGAGAGCCCTGTCCTTCCATGCCTGACATGTGATGAGGGATTTCCACATGGCAGGAAGCAGAGCAGAAGGGAGATCTCTACATCTTTAGATGACATTTTTTCTTTTCTTCTTCTTTTTTTTGCAGGGGGCAGAGAGGGAGTATATACAATTGGAACTCTGTTTCAAAGGTTAAGGAAGTGGCCACATGGGGTTAAGACTACATGTAGGATCATGGTGCTGGCTTTTTCAGCAAAGCTGACCCAGGGCAGGTGGGCTCAGCCTCCAGCTCAGGGTTCCAACTGAAGTGTTTCCTGACCCCACATCCTTGATGGCTGAGAGTTACTCTCTTGTTAAAGTGAAATATTGAGCCATGTGCTAGGATCATATACTTTGCTCTCAAAATATTTGACCAACAAAACAGGATTAAATTGTGTTGGCAAATGTGGGTTATAATGATTTTACCTATGAGGAGCTATTCATCTGTATGGTTTTTTTTGTTATTTTTTTTTTTTTTATCATTTCAGATGTTGTTTGTGGAAGGAGAATGTGATTACTTGCCAAAATCTACATTATGTCATCTGCTCTGTTCTATAAACAGATTACACACACCGTACAGACATAAGTTGTGGGCTGTGGTTAGCTAATTATGTTTAATGCAAATACACACACATGTACAATTCATTTTAAAGGGATCAATTATAAGCACTATATTTTAGTTACAAGAGCTTTTGGAAATACCTCATCATAGCAGTATACCAGAGCCATTTGACAGATTTCTTTATTAATGAATACAAACCGTTCGGAATATTGTGCACAAAACTGGTTTTTGAGAAAGTATTCACTAATTACACAAATATTATGGGATAATTTGGTAAAATACAATTTATATTACACATAGATTTAGTCCAGGTGCATCTGTTGCCAAAACATAGCATTTCTATTTTTATTTCAAATCTAGCATATAAACCATTTCCAAATATACTCATTTGACTATTAATGCTAAACAACGAGGCATAGCGTTCACCCTCACAGCAAAAAATTTAGACTAAAATTTAAGGATAAAAGACTTTCGTTCTTAGAAAAAGTTAAAGAAAATCCCACTGTGTTGCACAGATGCAATGTTTGTATTGCTCACTCGAATTTCTGTTCACTCTGACAGACAATTCTCTTTGCCTACTCAATGTTTGTTCTCTTCACCTGTGGTGATAAAACCCGATTTTGATAGAGGTTGTATGTAAACATGTGCAAAATTACATTTTTTAGCCTCCCTGAAAGCTACAAGTGGCCATGTGATAGTTCTGACCAGTGAAATAAAAGCGCAAGTTTCCAAGAGTTGAAAATGCTTTCTAAAAGAGACTCAATTCACAACTTTTGTTCTTCTCCCTTTTCCTCCCTAAAATGCTGAATGTAAAGAATCCAATCTGTGAATATGGGACAACAGCAATGAATCTGAATGCTGCCCCCTGGGGTACCGGACAGAGACTTGAAAGGTGCTATATCGCTGATGGCATCTAAGAGTCACTTAGATCAGTTCTGAGCAGCCTATTTCTTTCTTTCTTTCTTTCTTTCTTTCTTTCTTTCTTTCTTTCTTTCTTTCTTTCTTTCTTTCTTTTAGCAGCCTGTTTCTGGGCATTTTCTCTCTTTTTCTTTCTTTCTTTCTTTCTTTCTTTCTTTCTTTCTTTCTTTCTTTCTTTCTTTCTTTCTTCTTTCTTTTCTTACTTTCTTTCTTTCTTTTTCTTTTAAATTTGTAAGAGTTTTGGAAATTTAATCTATCCAGTTGAGTATCTATAATTTGAATATCCTGTAAAATGAGGGTAAAATGCATTCCTTCCTGACAGAAGTACCAATTAGTGATCGTTAGCAGAAGCTTATTGTTTAGTAGATGTTGTTAAAGTCACTTAAAAATCAATCATTCCCAATTTTTGAAACAAAGAATGTTCGGGTGACTCAAAAATCTAAAGAATTTCTCTTACTCACCACGAAGCACATTGATGTGGGTTGAGAGGAAGATTTTTACTCCTGAAGACTATTTTTCCATATTAAAGACTCTTCTTTATAAAGCAGGTTTCCTTAATATAGACATTTATGAATAGGCTTCACGTATCCTAAAATTGTATATCAGCTCCAGTATTGTAAAAGACATTTAATGCCATAAATTGATGTTTATCGTGAAGGTGTTCATGTTTATCTTTAAAGGAAAAAAAAATCTCGGTGGTAACCAAGGCCACATGTTCTATTCTATAACCTAAAGAAGCTTATAAGGATTTCCACTGGAATTCATTCCTACTATGAAACTCACTGAATTAAAACGTCTGAATTCTCATATCTGATGCATAAATTAGTTATTAAAGCTCAGGAATTTAGTGAAATGTCAAAATCAATAGTTATATGGGTAAAATTTAAATGTACTTTGTCCAGCATCTCCTTGGAGAAATCACTGTACACCACAAAATAGAGATAATGGCTTTTATCCCACTCTACCACAATTACTTCATGCTTTATAACTATGTTTCAAGATCAAACTAGGCAAAGGCTAGGTTTACAGACTAAATGAATTTTTGAATATTTCTCTGGATAATACTGGTTTTCTTGTTTTTTTAAAGTCCTAGAAACACATATAAATTCACTTCTAGTCCTAGAAATACATATTAATTCACATTGTTTCTCTTATATCAATTTTTAAAAACTGCTTTGTTCATCATATTTAATATCCTAATAATACATGCAATGCTTCATTATTGTCACCTGTACTGAACACTTGTGATGTAATAGGATAGTCCTGATAAGTGATAAGAAGGGGAACACAAAGCCAAAATGAGGAGTGAAGGCATGCATACCTTACTTATCATCATCATTTCATTTTACATAATTCTTTTGATCTATCAAAGGCAGGATGGTTCTCATTCATTTGGGGAATATAAATAATAGTGAAAGGGAATATAAGGGAAGGGAGAAGAAACGTGTGGGAAATATCAGAAAGGGAGACAGAACATAAAGACTCCTAACTCTGGGAAACGAACTAGGGGTGGTGGAAGGGGAGGAGGGCGGGGGTGGGGGTGAATGGGTGATGGGCACTGATGGGGGCACTTGACGGGATGAGCACTGGGTGTTATTCTGTATGTTGGTAAATTGAACACCAATAAAAAATAAATTTATTATAAAAAAAGGGGCAGGATGGTGAGTAATTTCAAATGCCAAATTAAAGTGTGCCAGGTGAAAATTGGTGATAGGGTGGATGTTTGGAATTACCAAACAGATACGGAGAGTAATAACCTTTAAAGCTTTCATTTATGTATCTCCACCTGGATCACATAAAATATAGTCTATTGCCCTTTTCATGCAATTTCCTAGAATGCTGCTAGAATTATGCTAATTTTCTACTTGAGTGAGGTATCAATACTAAATTATGCCTTAAACCTCAGTATTCATTGTGAATGAGATCCCTGGGAATGAAATATGCCTAAACCAGTATGCAAAGCTGTACCCCTATAATAACAATGTAAACAATGCATAGTCTTATCACTCCTTATTCCTACATGAAATTCTCAAGTCACCTTTATGTCTAATCTTATTACTGTCTGCCCCTCAGGTAGTGAACTGTCTAAGATGGGAATAAGAGATGATGTAGAAGAAAAAAAAAAAAGATGATGTAGAGTCTAGCATCATCTAGCAGATAAAAGACATAACCGTAAATGCCATACTTGCTCATGGCTATTGTGTCACCAATTATTCACAACAGATTATCCACTCATTTAATGAAAAGTCACTTTATATCATAAAAGATCTCATTATCAGTATTTGGTTTTCTCTCTTATGAATTTTTAAAAAAGATTTTATTCATTTATTTATGAGAAACACAGAGAGAGGAAGAGACACAGGCAGAGGGAGAAGCAGGCTCCATGCAGGGAGCTTGATGTGGGACTCGATCCGGGGACCCTGGATCACGCCTTGAGTCAAAGGCAGATGCTCAACTGCTGGGCCACCCAGGCGTCCCTCTCTTATGGATTTTTTTAAAAATCTTATTGTTGATCGACTTTACTGAGGCTTTTAAAAAAATATTTTATTTACTTATGCATGAGAGACAGAGAAAGAGAGAGAGGCAGAGACACAGGCAGAGGGAGAAGCAGACTCCATGCAGGGAGCCTGATGTGGGACTGGATCCTGGGTCCCCAGGATCACACCCTGGGCTGAAGGTGGCGCTAAACCGCTGAGCCACCCAGGCTGCCCGAGGCTTATTTTTATATACAATAAATGCACTAGTTTTAAGTATATAATTTAATGAATTTTTGGCTTATATATACATTTAGATAACCACCACCTCAATCCTGGTATAAAATATCCCCATCAACACAAAATGTTTCCTCATGCCTCTGTGCAATCTCCCTAGCCCCTAACCCAGGCAACCACTGATCTGTTGATACTGTAAATTTATACAGATTTAAAATTTCACATAAAGAAAATCAGATTTTGTGGTTTCTTTTTTTTCTTTTCTTATTTCATTTCTTTCTTCTTTCTTTCTTTCTTTTCTTTCTTCCTTTCTTCCTTTCTTTCTTCTTTCTTTTTATGTATCTATGTTGTGTGTAACAGTAGCTTTAGTACCTTTTAGTTAGACAGTATTCCATCATATGGATAAACTATCATTTGCTTATTAATTCACCTGTTGATAGACATATTGGTTGTTTACAGTTTTTGGCAGCTGTAAACAACATTGCTGTGAATATTCATGTACAAATCTTGTGTGGGCATGTTTTAATTTACCTCGGTAATTACCTAGGATGGGGATTGCTGGTTCATATGGTAAGTGTGCTTAATTTTACTGAATTGTTTTCCCAAGTGGCTGTACCATTTTACATTCTAGCAGGGAGATGAGGTCATTCTAGTTGCTTCATAACCTAGCCACCTCTTGATATTGTCAGACTTTTTGATTTTAGAGATTCTGGTGGTAGATAGTGAGATTTTGTCATTTTAATCTGAATTTCCCTGATGACTGCAGATGTTGAGCATATTTTATGGATATTGCCATTGAATGTTGGACTGATAACACTTTTACTTTTGTAGGATTCCTCATTTACAGCTCTCTTTGATTAGGCACATATCAGACAAAGATATTGTTATCATCATTTATTCCTTCTTTATCTGTCCAGACCCCTGAGTTTTCTAGTTCTCCCAGCCAGCCCTCCGAGATATGTATTGATTTAGTCAGGATCTCTATTAGATGGTACTCCCTTAGAGGTTAATACAGTTCTATTTTTCTTTTTCTTAAAGATTTTATTCATTTATTCATGAAAGACAGAGAAAGAGGCAGAGACACAGGCAGAGGGAAAAGCAGGCTCCATGCAGGGAGCCTGATGTGGGACTCGATTCCTGGACCTCGTGATCACGCCCTGAGCCAAAGGCAGATGCTTAACCGCTGAGCCACTCAGGCGTCCTGTTAACACAGTTCTAATAATTAGAGGGAAAAGGAAATTGCTTCCTCAGCATGAAAAAAATATGTACTTAAAAAATTTACACAATTCACAAATAAAATTGAAGATGAAGGGACATCTGAGTGGCTCAGTGGTTGGGCGGCTGCCTTCGACTCAGGTCGTGATCCTTGATCTGGAATCGAGTCCCACATCCGGCTTCTGCAAAGAGCCTGTTTCTCCTTCCGCCTATGTCTCTGCCTCTCTCTGTGTGTGTCTCTCATGAATCAATAAATAAATCTTTTTAAAAAATCGAAGATGAAAACTACTCCATGGGCTTATTCTGGAGTGTCTATTATGTTGATTTCTAGATAACAAAAACAACAAACATCCTCAGAGATTTTACATTTTATCAAGGTTTTTCAGGGTCATTTCCATCCATACAGTTTCATAAAAATACCTTGTCTATGCTTCTGACTTGTCCTTCCCACCCTCAATCTTTCTCAGTCCACCTGGATATATATTCATGTTTACCTTCAGAACTTTAGAGTCACACTTTAAGTTCTGTCCAGGCCACTGTAGCCCCTCTCTGTTGTTCTCTATTATTCTGGACTTCCCATTATTATAATACTTGTCAAATTGTGTAGTAGGCATCTATTCATTTATCTGACTCCACAATAGACCTGTAAATATTTAAAAGAAGGACTACATTCTGCAAATTATTATACACCTAAATCATACACAGTATTTAGCATCAGAATTAATTAGAATTAAATTCTCATTTTAGCTAATAACATTAATATCTCTCTCATTCATGATTTACCTTTTTCACAGTCACAAAGATGAATAGAAAGGAGAGAAAAAACATTTATTTTCTTTGTATTCAACTTATGCATGAATTAGCTATCCTAGTAGATTGTGAGCAGGGTCAATTTGGCATTTAATTCTGTCTTGTATAGATATCAGTACAGTTTCTTTCCTTTTTTAAAAATAGTTTATTTATTTATTCATGAGGGAAACACAGAGAGATGTAGAGACATAGGCAGAGGGAGAAGCAGGCTCCCTGCAGGGAGCCTGATGAGGGACTTGATCCCACAACCTTGGGATCATGATCTGAGCCAAAGGCAGATGCTCAACCACTGAGCCACCCAGGCATCCCAGTTACTTACTTTCTTTCTTTTTCTTTCAGATGATTGTATTTGTTTATTTGAGAGACAGAGAGAAAGGAAGCACAGCAAGCAGAGGGGAGAGGCAGGAGAGGGAAAAGCCGGCTCCCTGCTGAGCTCAATCCTAGGGTCTTGGGATCATGACCTGAGCTGAAGGCAGATGCTTAATCGACTGAGCCATCCAGTCACCCCAGTAGCTTCCTGTTCATTATTGTAAATGGTCAATAAATATTAAATGAATAAAAGAACAAAAAATTAACAAAGAAACACAAAAAATCAAACTAGTACTCACCTTTCGATATACTTAAGTAAAATTAAGCAAAGAGAGAGAAGAATAAGAAAATTTCTGAGATAGAAATTCTTAAATATTTAAAAATAATTGTAACTTAGATTTCAGTTACTTATGATGGAATTTCAGAAATGAAATTTCCCTTGAGAAAGAAAATGGATTTGGCATGGCCTCAAAGTGGTTGAGAGGTACTAATTTATCTAAGTCCTGAAGAGTATCTTTAGATCATGATGGATTTCATATGTAATCAGTATTGGTATTTCTCTTGTAATTATGAATAGTACATGCAAGCTTGGAACTTTTGTCATCTTTTAGTGTTAGATTCAGAATATACAAGATTTTTTTATAAAAGCAATAATTTTGTATATCATGGACTTTGATATGAAAAGTCTTTGTGAAAGAAAGCATAGAGGATGAAATAGAATGTTTTATAAATTCTTATTGGTCACAAAAGAGAAAGCAGGCTTACCAAAAGAATCAAAATCAGAAATTTTACAACATAAAATTTTGATTTCAATAACATTAAAGATCTAGAATAATTTTAAGAGATTTTAGAGAAATACACAAAAAAATAATGAAATTGTTTCAAATGTCTTTGACAATTGTAGTCCTTTGCTTTATACTCAAATTATTTTATTTTGAAAAGATGTACAATGATAAAATAATGCAAAAAATACAGAAGAGATATCCTCGGAAGAAATGGTGTACTAATATTATTAAATCCTAAACATGTCTTCCATAACACAATTTATATTCATTGCAGTCTAGTATTTTATGGTTGATCTCTAGATTATAAAGTATATACAATATATATAAGATATAGAATATTAGAAATATAGTAGTTTTTCCAACATCAGGTATAATCCCTGAGACATATTCTCTATTAGTATCTATTTCTATTCAAAGGTAAAAATCCCTAGTTACCTGACCTTTGAAAATATGCAGTTCTTAAGTGGCTTTGCCATGGATAATAACAAGATTTCCAGTCCAGTTTCACTCACTGAATCATGAGATGTTATCTGCCATTAAAATTAAAGCTAGCTCATGGATTGGAAAAATAAATTTTGTTAAAATGTCTAAACTACCCCAAACAATCTATACATTTAATGCAATCCCTATCAAAATACCAATGGCATTTGTCACAGCACTAGAGCAAACAATTCTAAAATTTGTATGGAACCACAAAAGATCCCAAATCGCCAAAGCAACCTTGAAAAAGAAAAGCAAAGCTGGAGGCATCACTATTCCAGACTTCAAGTTTATTATAAAGCTGAAGTGATCAAAACAGTATGGTATTAGCACAAAAATAGACACATAGATCAGTGAAACAGAATAGAAAACCCAGAAATGAACCCACAACCATATGGTCGATTGATCTTCATTCAGTAAGGCAGGAAAGAATACCCAATGGGAAAAAAACAGTCTCTTCAACAAATGGTGTTGAGAAAACTGAACAGTAACATGCAAAAGAATGAAACTGAACCATTTTCTTACACCACACACAAAACTAAATTCAAAATGGATGAAAGACCTACATGTGAGACAGGAAACCATCAAAATCCTACAGGAGAACACAGGCAGTGACCTCTTTGACATTGGCCACAGCAACTTCTTTCTATATGTCTCTTGAGGCAAGGAAAACAACAGCAAAAACAAATTATTGGGACTTCATCAAAATAAAAAGCTCTGCACAGTGAATAAAACAATCAACAAAACTAGAAGGCAACCAATGGAATGTGAGAAGATATGTGCAAATGACATATCTGATAAAGGGTTAATATCCAAAATATATAAAGAATTTATAAAACTCAAAACCCCAAAAATGAATAAGCCAATTAAAAATGAGTAGAAGATGTGATTAGACATCTTTTCAAAGAAGACAAGAACAAGTCAGAAGAAGATGGGTAACAAACACATGAAAAGATCTCAACATCACTGATAATCAGGGAAGTAAAAATCAAAACTACAATGAGTTGTTACATCACATCCTTCAAAATGGCTAAAATCAACAGTACAAGAAACAAGAGGTGCTGGTGAGGACATCCTCACCAGAGAGAGGGGAATCCTCTTGCACTATTGGTGGGAATGCAAACTGGTACAGCCACAGTAGAAAACAGTATGGAGGTTCCTGAAAAAGTTAAAAATAGAGCTGCTCCATGATCAATCCAGCAATTGCACTAGTATTTACCTAAGAAATGCTTTTGTATTACTTAAAGAATACAAAAATAACGATTTTGGAGGGATTCATGCACCCTGATGTTTATAGCAGGATTATCTACAAATTACAGAAACAGCCCAAATATCCATCGACTGGTGTGTGGATAAAGAAAATGTGGTATGTATAGGCAATGGAATATTAGTCAGCCATAAAAAAGAATGAGATCTTGACATTTATAACAACCTGGATAGAGCTAGAGAGTATCAGGCTAAGCGAAATAAGTCAGTCAGAAAAAGACAAATACCATAGGATTTCACTCATATATGGAATTTGAGAAACAAAATGAATGAGCAGTACAGAGAACAAACTGATGGTTACCAGAAGGGAGGTGGGTGGGTGGGGGGACGGGTAAAACAGGTGATGGGGATTAAGGAGTGCACTTGCTGTAATGAGCACCCGGTGATATGTGGAGGTGCTGAATCAGTACATTGTACACCTGAAAATAATATTATACCGTATGTTAACTAACTGGAATTTAAATTAAAAACTTCAAAAAAAATTAAAGCTAGCCTCCCTAGATAAATGTGACTTATGTTTAATTATTGTAATTTGAAAAATTATTTATGCTTTGCATTCTTTCATTATATGACTGCCCCTTTGATGTGAAATGACTTTGATAAACACAACACTGCACATCACCCACATTGCTCCTGTGCATCTCAGATATGCCTTAGGTTTAGAAATTCTGAATACTAACATTTGGGAAAGAACAAGTCAGTAATAAACTCTTTTGGGTTCCTTCTCAATATTCTGTGTAGTCTATACAACTTCATCTGTGCAAACAGCAAATTCTACACAGCCTGCTTTAAAAAAAAAGTAGTTTAATATTTCCTGAGTGTGATTTTATTAGAATGAACTACTCCCAGAGTAATTGCACCAGGGACTGCAGACAACTCTGCTTCCTGGAAGGATCTAATAAAGAGGGTGCAGTGTAGTGTTTAGCTAAAAGATTACCAACCCAGTGAGTGACTCAGGAATCTAAGAGTTTAATATCCTGGTCCTAATCCAGCAACGGATAAGCTAGATATCTTTCCTTGAGTGATATGTTTGAAACCTATTAATATTGTGCTTTACTACGGACAGAATTGTTAGGTCTAGGTCATCAGCTGAGATAAATTGTACAAATTCAAACTATTACCAGTTTCTTTCAGTAGCTAAAAGTAAAGCAGGATATTTTTCTACTGTCTATTACATTCAATTCTCTTGCTACCAAAACATTCAAGTGTAAATTGAGAGTTTATATCATTGACAAAGTACCCTGTCTCTCTGTGATTTGCAAGGAGACCACAGTGGTTTGAAAGTAATCATTGCTTTCGATTTCTAGGCTGCTTCACCTCAATCGGCAATCACTTAACCTCTCTAGCTATTAATTCGTTTAACTGTAAATTAATTGTATTTCACTTAAAAACTCTTAAGGTCCTTTCTTACTCCATTTTGCTATGTGACGTTGAATATCTCCAGAATGTACTAGCACTAGAGTATTGCACACTAAATTCTATGAACTAAAACAGACTGGTGAGATTTGTTATAGAAATAAATGAGAGTTTTCAAAAATATAAAAATGACCAATCAGCACATGATGAGGTGCTCAACATCACTAGTCACTGGGGAAAAGAAATTAAAACTACAATGAGATATCACTTCACAGGCACTAGAATGGCTGTAATCAAAATACCAATAACAACAACAAGCACTGGGGAGAATGTGAAGGAATTGGAACCCTAATACATTGCTGGTGGGGATGTCAAATGGTATAGCCATTTTGGGAGACAGTTTAATAGTTCCTCCAAATGCTAGAGATGAAATCACTATACAATTCTGCAATCCCATCTGTAGGTATATACCCAAGAGAAATGAAAATATATGTCTACACAAAAATTTGTCCATAAATATTCACATCATTATTATTCATAACAGCCAAAATATAGAAACACTCCAAATACCCATCAGCTGATGAATGGATAAATAAAATGTGGTATAGACATAGAATGGTATATTATTAAGCAATAAAAGGAATGAAGTACTGATACCGGTGGATACAACAACAAATGAGCCTTGAAAGCATTATGCAAAGTGAAAAAAGCCAGTCACAAAGACCACATATTGCCTGATGTCAGTTTTATGAAATGTCCAGGATAGGCAAATCCATGAGGACAGAAAAATAGAGTAGTTAAATATAGAAGCCATATAGTAAATATTATGTAGGTATTTTTTAATGGTTTTGAGGATGACTTAAAAACATGGAGGGCACCTGGGTGGCTCAGTAGTTAAGAGTCTGCCTTCAGCTAAGGGCATGATCCTGGGGTCCCAGGATTGAGTCCCACACAAGGCTTCCCATAGGGAACCTGCTTCTCCCTCTGCCTATGTTTCTGCCTCTCTCTCTCTCTCTCTCTGTGTGTGTGTCTTTCATGAATAAATTTTTTAAAAATCTTTAAAAAAACATGGGAAACTGTTCTGAAACATTTAGGGGAAAAAAGTTGGGTACAAGATTTCATACAAAAAAGAAATATTGTTAGAAAGTTATGTTTTAGAAAGATAATAGATGTATCTAAAATTATGCCTTTCAATTCTAGCTAATTTTATTACACTGGAATTAAATGTGACTTTAATGTTCTAACACTGATCTGAGGTCACATTCTTTATCATGAAGCATTTCAAAACAGAATGCAGTATCTGAAAATAAGTCATGCAGTTTTGAATAACATGGAACAACAGAAAAATTGAAAAATTTTAACAGCCCTTAATGGAACAAATAAGTGTGCTCTTTTTCCCCTTTGAATTGAGAAATAATGACAATGAAACATTATTTTTATCTAAAAACTCCAGGATTGTAATTATGCTCTATACAATCAAAACCATACCTCAACAAATTTTTATGGGTTACTTACTGATTGTCAGTTACTGCTAGACACAGCAAATGTATATAATAGAATCACTTCCCTTAAGGAATGGTGGGGAAAAAAAACACACATAAATAAGGAATTGTCAATGTGTGTGAATGGTGAAATAGTGTAATCCTATACAACTGAGGAAGGTGTAAGACACAGAGAAAAGGCAAAATTATTTTTGAGAGCATAAGGGAGATTGTCAGTGATTGCTTATGGGAGATGATGTCTGAACAGGGTATATTAAAAATCAAGTAGGAATTCTAAAATCTGAATAAGGAAGACTAGAATTGCAAGTTCCAGGGAACAACATGAACAAAAGCAGTAAGAATGAAACCATTCTGAGATTGGTATTATTGTAGGGAGAAGTCCAGTAGTAAAGAGATGGAATATGAAATATGAAAAGTAAAAAGGACTTTGAAAGATAGTGGATGCTCTATATTTTAGGATTTAGCTTCCAGTAACTCAAAATAATATTGACATATACAAGACAGAAGTTTATTTCTCTCATACATAAGTTGTTACCTGAGGAAACCAGTCTAAGGCAAGTTTGGAAGCACTAATTCTTATAAATTTAGGTTCTCTCTTGCTGTTCTACTATCTTTAGCAACCCACCTCACAAATTCAAAGAGCTGATCCAGCTCCAACCATCATACTACAATCTATCAGGAAAGAGAAAGAGGTAAAGTAGGACACGCTGCCTCACTCTAAGGATGCTTAGCAGAAATGGTACATGACACTCTTTCTTCCATTCCAGCGACCAGGATGACAGATGGTTACAATGAACTACAAGGGAAGTTGGGGAATTTTACCTTCAGTGTGGAAAACTATGTGCCTCCTAAAAATGGGGGGAAGGGTTCTATTACTTAAGGAAAAGGAGAAAATGGATAACTAGAAGACAACAAGCAGTATGTGGCAGGCCAACCTAGGAACCTTCTAATGAGTCATGTAAGGCATTGAGAACCCACTGGGTAGGTTTTAGGTGGAGAAATATGATCAGATTTGTTCTTTTAAATGCAAAAGGGATGGATTAGAGAGGCAAGTGGAAAAAAACAAACAAACACACTGATTGAGATAATCCAGACAAGAAATGGCACAATGGCAGTGGGTATAGAAGAGATGAGTTTCCAAAATAATCAGAGGATAGAATTAAAAGGACTCAATGACTGATTGTCAGAGGGTAAGGGAAAGAGAGGCAGAAATAGTGATTTTTAGAAAATATGGTAACATCCAATAAGACAGGAAATAATTCACATCTTGATTGTGCAGAGGTAACCTTTACATTTAGATCATGGTTGCTGTGCTCCTGTGTGTTTATAGGAATTTGGATGCTTTTCAGAGGGGCTGTAAATTTGCTCAACTTTGACTATTTTAATCTCAGTAGAACAAGTCTACAATTTTGTTATAGTTTTAAATATCAGATCTTTCCAGATACAAGAAAGCAGAAAATATTACTAAAACTGCCGAGAAGGGTTCATTGTATGCCATTTAACGCACGCATATTTGGTGTTAGATTCTCTTACTTAATTTTCCCAACTTGAATGAAATTAAACCAACTGGTAAGACGTAAAACTAGGATTTGAAATGGGGTCTATCCAATGCTTTTGAACACTTCATCACCCAGCCTACACAATGCTTTTGGGGTCACTGTATTTCTAAAATGGAGAGAGAAGAAAAAGTACACTAATTATCTTTGAAAATGTGAAAAAAGTAAGTATTACATTCTAGAAGGAAACCAGGAAAGAAAGATAAGACATTAGTAAAATATTTCTCTCTGTTATTTCTCTATTGAAGAAATCATGTCATTGTTTTACAATTAAAGGTATTATGTGGATATACTATATGATATCATTATAGAAAGACAATAGGAAAACTGGAAACCAAAGATGGGAAGTGGAAAGGTCAATCTTCCTGACATCAACACCTAGAATCCTAATGGCCAGTCCTGCCTCCACCCTTTCATGCTCACTTTACCTGAGGCAGTCACAGCATTACTGCTATGGACTGAATGTGTCCCCCACTCACTACCACCAAAATTCACATGTCATAGCACTCATCCCAATATGATGATGTTTGGAATTGGGGCTTTTGAGTTTGTATGGTCATAGGAGTGGAGCCTCCTTTTTGGGACTGGTGCCCTTAGAAAGGGACAGAGGGATCAGAACCCCTCCCTCTTCTGTACTGTGTGTGGACATAATGTGAACACTGGCTGTCTACAAGCCCAGGAAGTGGGCCCTCACCAAGAACCACCCCAGCACCTTGATTTTGTAAATTCTCAGCCCCTAGAATTATGAGAAATAAATCTTGTTATGGCAGCCAAGTGAATAACATAATAATAGAAGTGAAAGTCCTTAGTTATGTTCTTAAAATTGGAAAGGTATGTTTACAAAGAAAATGAAGTACATGCAAGGAATCCTAATGATGTAAATTTTCTTTATATTTACCCTCAACCCACTTTTCAAGCCATAGCCTGTCTGTCTCAGGTTGGTAGCAGAAGGTCCTTCCTCACTAGCATACTGCCATCTTTCTTTTCCCTCTCTTCTAAAGTTCTGTCTGTCTTTCTACCACTTTACCTTCGCCAGGAGTCCTGCTTGCTTCTCCTTCTTTCAGACTCCTTAAGCTAGCAGTTAACCAATTCCAAGCAGTTTTTGCCTGAGGGAACTGGTAGGGGAGTAGAACGTAGAAGTGGGAGGTTAGGGGTGGGGGTTTGTGGCTTCAGTTCCTAGGAGGATGGAATGAAGAAAAGCTGACCCTCCAGTTCCCTCCTCAGAACAAAGTACAGCACATCTTTCTCTGGCTAACACAGATCATCTGGGTTGCATCTGTCTCTTTTCACTCTTTAACTAGAGATGAATTCTCTTATCCTGAGTTAGAGACCCAGAAGGGTTGGGTGATGATCAGAGAGACATCTTCAAACTCCCTCACAAACTGGTGTAGAAATATCAGGCATTTAATGTGTTCCACGGAGAAAACGCTCTTTCCCTGTTTCTGAATTTAGAATGCATCCAGGAAATTTTAGCAGAGGTGTTTCCCTCCAGGAGAAGTGCTTAGGCAGGTAATTAATATATATATAAGTGACTGGTCAGTTAAAACTGGGATTAAGTGGTACCAGCTATTTTTCTTATAATCTGGAATGCTAATTATGGCCTCCACAGCTGTGTAGAATTTTTATTCCCATGTAATTTATTAAAAATTACATGACATTTTATTAAACTCCCATGTAAATTATTATCAGAGGCATATTTTTATGATTATTGATATGTCATAGTCAATTCCATCCTCTACTCAAAACTCTCTTATATTCAAAATCTTTTCTTAGTGCTCTTGCCTATATTGCAGTATTCCAAAAATTAGCATCTTGTCCTGGGCCTTCTGAACACTATGCGATTCTGGAATTTATATCAATAAACTAGATTACCTGAGCTAAAGGATAGAACCATTTCTAACCACCTTTTTTTTTAGATTAACATTTTTTCCCCTTTAAATGGACTTTTCTCCTATTTCATTTGCAACATGTACTCTTACATCTGGAAATATCTAGCTGATATCTACAAATTATTAATAATAATTAACAACTGACCTTTATTGAGCACTTACTCTGTTTCAGGCATTGTGCTAATCAATTGACAAATAGATTCTCATTTAGGTTCACAATAACCCTAAGAATTGATTTTCTCCATTTTGCAGCTAACTAAATTGAGGCTTAAAGAGTTTAAGATACATACTTGAAATAATATAGCTATTGACCATCTGGCCAAGAGTCTAAGCTATTTCCTTATTGTCTGATTAAGGGAGTGTCAAATTATATCCTACTGACCCTATGGACTGGTATACCACCTGCATATTATACACTGCATTTAAATTGGCAAATTCTTCTTTAAGTTATAAGATACTTAGAAATGCAGTCTAAGGCCTATGTTTATTTCTTGGTCTTTCAAAATGTCTATTTTTTTTCAACTGAGAAGTAGAAATACTCATCAGATATACTCTCCACATAAAGGATCTTGCAACATGCTGTCTAAGAAATACTGAAAATTATGGCCATGAGTTACACAAAGCAACTCCAAGATAGATCCATGTGCTTTTGGTGAGAGAATGTGAGTCTTTGAATAACTAAACGATGGCAAGATCAGCACCAGAAGGTGATCAGAGGATGAGAGATTCTATTGTGGTTTTGGAGACCATCCAAATATATCAGATGTAAATCATATTTCTATTTAGAGTCCCTTTAATGTGTTTTTGTCCTTTTATTCTAAACATGGAAAAAGTGTACCATCATAAAATTCCTCTGTGACTTTTAAATAGAATGATAAGTCATTATCACTTTCATTATGGGTACATAGGAATGAATTTACTTCTGGATATTTTATTACCTTTAAAGGAGAATGAAGCTTCAGCTACAGAATGTCATCTCCATAGACACTAAAAAGTAAATGTTGAATAGATTTTTACTAAAATATGTTAATGTGTTGGTGTTGCAAAATTACTTTTGGACATATGCCTCCTTAAATCTTTCTGGCAAGCATAGGAAGACCACAGATATAAAAATATGACATCAAACTGTATCAGAACACTGAAAAAAATGTTTTCTTACAAAGATGGTGAAATACTTTGAGAAAATGGCCCCAAACTTTGTGACAGTGCTCTTCTTTATCCTATCTGGTGAGGTTTTTCATAAAATAGAACTTGCCACTCTTGACGTATATGGATTTTCCTAGAGCCTTCAAAGAAATCCACATGTGGGAGAGCTCATCATTATCTAATCCTATGTGTAGTTATAATGGATAATTAAACTGCCCAACACTGACAGGATTTACATCAAGAGTAATTTTATTAAGGTAATGAAATTTGCCAAGAACCATTGCTTGAACTGAAGGACCATGCCCCAACTTTATTGTGTTTGTAGATCTGTGCCCATTCACAACTTTTTAATACATAACGTTAAACACTGAAATTCACAGAGTTCTGTCAGACATTTATAGAGTTTAAAGAAAAATTAATATGCATTTTGGAACAGAAGTGTACGTTGTGAACTTAATAAATTAATATGGAATGAAAAAATCTCTTGGCAACTTGTAGAGAATAAAAAAAAACTATACAAACATTTATTGTTTTGATTAACAGTTTTTCACCAGAGATTTATTACTGATCACATGATATGGTGAAAACTCAGAATTGGAAGCCCGGGGTCTCAGTATTAATCCCAATTCTGACATACCATTTACTTCTGAGTGCCTCAATTTTTTCACCTGTGACATAAGAATCATATTTTATAACCTCTAAATTTCTCCTTGTGTTCTGCAATTCTGTAGTGGCCCAAGACATCAACACTTCCTTAGCTCCTTTCTCTAGGACATAACCACTAATTGCTTATATTCCTCAGATCTTATGTTATGTATATCAATAATTTATCCATAAATACTACTTACTGATCTTGATTTTTCTTAATTTTTCTAAAATAAAAAAATATATTTTTAAAGAAAATTTTGGACAGAAGATTAAATTTATAAATAATCTTTGGGGAAAAATCTAAACACACTAATCAATAGTCTATGTAAATTAAGATACAACAAATTTCATACTAAATGTTCCTTGAACAGCAAAGACATATTATTCTAATGTTAAACATGCAAAGAAAAGAAAATCCCCAGTTTTATTTATTAGTAATTTAATGTATACAGACATATGGGGCAAAAAGTTTCAAAGGGACCTGGATACTTTCATCTGTCTCCTATCATTCTGCTTGATGCTCCTCAGCATATATGGGTTCAAATTCTCAGCTATGTTATTAGGTAATATTTTTAATTTATTGCTCAGTAAATGTGTCCTTAGGCTATTTCATGGGTCTCAGTGGTATGCAGGGATTGTGTAAATTTGATGCCAAGGATGAGATAGATATCTACATACAGCATTAGGAGTCAATAAATGTTGACTGACCTTAAACAAATTTTGTCTGGCTTAAGTTTACCTCTCTTGCAAATATATTTAAAGTGCAGGAATTAAATGCTGCAAATCCTATTTGCTACTGGAATTTAGTCCTGTAAAGCCCTACCAGTGTCTGAGATTATTTTGAAAAGATGAAAGAAAAATCATATGTTGGAAAAAAAGTTTTGAAAACATAAGGTTTTGAAAAAGAAGAGCTGGCTAAATATCTAAAAGGTAAAACTTCTATAGAAGCTCAAATAGAAAAATGGAAAATAGAGGTGTAAAGAATAAAAGTATAGACAATTAACTAGAAAAGTTTTTTTTTTTCCAGAAGACAATGTAAATTTTTAGTGGAATAGAATGTTTCTTAAGCTACATGCAAAGACACACAACACCCACATCTACACATACAAAGACGCATAAGTGGTGGGGGGTGAGTGTGAGTTCTTAAATGTCTTTCCTAGTTGATTGGTGTTAGCGATTTAAACAAATAAACTTGTAATGGGGGGTTGTGGGGAGTAGTGTGTGTGTATGTGTGTGTGTGATTTTTTTACATATATTTTAGAAAAATATATTAAGCTTTCAACCTAGTAATTTCATGTGTTTGTTGTGAATTTCCTAAATTCTTAACTGTTAATATTTTAATATATGTTTTAGATCATTTCAAACTAAATAGCAGTTTACTGGTAGCTGAAATCTATTTTGATCATGAGTTGGATCACTAAAATCTCTTAATGGCATTTTAAGTCTGCAGTTTTGCATTACTTCATTATCCTGCTAGATTTACAATAGCCCATGAAATCATTATTTTAGAGTCTCATAATTTTCTTCTTTCTCTCTTGTCTTATATACAATTAGTCTTACTTTCCAATTATGAATCTATTTTATAAGTATATAACCTTTTTTGAATTGCAGTATTTAACTCTTGTAACTCATGTAAACACAAATCATAAATCATAAAATCACAGTGTCAGTTTAATTACAAAACCAAGATACACAATTCTTAATTATAGATAAGTACTATAAAATATATACCTTAGTCTTAAAGGATAACATCAAAGTTCTTTTTTTCTGGTATTTCTAGAATAATTATAATTGCTTTTGATTTTATTCCGTTTTAACAAAGGAATAAGAAGCAATTCCATTATTTCTTGTTTTAAATATCTAAGTGGAATAAAACTATGAGGTTGGGAAAGGCACAAAAAATATTTTGTTGTATCATGAAATTAAAAAACTAGAGAAATAGTTGAGTGAATGATTTCAGATAATGCATTAATATTGGAGTATAAATAAATCAGCCCCAAAGGCAAAAAGGCAGAAAGGTGACCTGAAATCAAGTATTCTACATAACTTAAAGTCTTTAATTAAAATAAAATAAAACATTAAAATAAAACATTATTGGGGCACCTGGGTGGCTCAAGAGGTTGTGTCTGACTTTGGCTCAGGTCATGATCTCAGGATCCTGGGATTGAGTCCATGTCAGGCTCCTCCACACTCAGGGGTGTCTGCTTTTTCCTCTCCCTGTGCCCCACTCCTGCTCATGTTCTCTCTCTCTCTCTCTCTCTCTCTCTCTCTCTCTCTCTCTCTCATTCTCTCAAATAAATAAATACAATCTTTTAAAAATTAAAAAAATAAAACATTATTAACTTGTTTTGAGAGGCAACCATGGGCATTAAGAGGAATACCAGAATTTGAATTATAGAATTTGTTTGTATACACCAGTGACTTGGGAAATCTGTTAGTGAACCCAGAAACACCACACTGTAGAAAGCCATTGGATGTAGAGTGATAGGGAGTGTGATTGCAAACCCTAGCTTGGTCTCTTGTGAGTAACTACATTGGGTATGTTTCTCGCCAGAACTAACTAAATAACTAATTCTTCCCTTTTGAAACACTTTCTGCCTGTGGATTCTGAGATATCTGAGATACCATGTGCTTGTACCATGTTGGCTAATCCTCATTCTCAAAAGCTTTATTTGAAATGCCCTGAGCCTTTTCCCTGGGGCTCCATTTATATTTTCCCTGGCAGATATCATGTGATCCAAGGTCTTCAACCATCCCTTGTCACCTGATGACTCAGATTTATATCTCCAGTTTAAAATTTCTTTTTAATTTCAGAATCATATAGCCTACTGTTGTTTTGGAATAACATGAATATATACTTGGTACCTTTAATGCCACTGTTGAAATAAAGGTCTTGACTTTCCACCCTAATCTGATCCATTGATACATCAATAAATCATAACATAATCCACTCAGGTGTGTAAACCTGAAGCCTATAGCTCATCCTTGATTCCTTCCTTTTCTCAATTCATAAAAGTCACTCTGTCAGCAAATCCTATCAGTTCTACGTCAAATTCTATCTTATATCCACTTACTCCTCTGCTTCTGGTCTCGCTTCCCTGTTGAAATCACCACTACCCCCTTGGGAGTACTACAATAGCTTTCTCACTGTCCTAATTCCTAAATTTGACCCTGGGTAAACCATTCACTGTGGAGGAGCCACTCACCTTATAAACCACATTAATAACTTCCCATTGTGTTTATAATAAAAAGCAAATTGATTTGTATGGCTCATTAACCTTACATAAATTAGTTGGATGTTGTAGTTTTCACTATCTTATCTATCTTCCTATTTCCTACATAAAATTTGTTATAATCATAAGGATCTTACAATTTGATTTTTCATGTATTCCTTATTTCCCTTCTCCCCAGTACGTAAGTTCTTTGAAGCCAGTTACCTTATTTATATGGCCAACTTTTCCTCCTACCAAGAATTTCCTGGAATATAGTAGTGAATGAATATTTACCTAACCATTACAATCTTAATTTATTCATCAACTAAGAGAAAATATGCCTGCATCCTAGTGTTCTTGGGAATGTTAAATAAGATAATATAGATATTATCACAGGATCTGAAACATGACAAATACTCCAGGAACATTACTTAAAAAATAAATACCTAAGCATTACTTAAATACGTGGACATTACTTAAAAAATAAAAATCCAACAGCACAGAGCCATCATCAACACCAACCAAAAATCATATCCATAGATCCAAGAGTTGTTCATAATGGTATAGTGCACAGCTTGGAAAATTATGGGTAAGAAAGATTTTTACATTTTTTTAAGTGATTAAAAAATAATATTTCATTACACATGGAAATTATAAGAAATTTAAATTTTAATACTTGTAAGTTTTTTGGGGAAATAGACACATGCACATAGACATGTTTTACATATTGTCTATGTTGTTTTCTGGCTACAACAGCAGAGTTGAGGAGTTGTAACAGATACCTCATGGTCAAGACTGGGTTGTCATGTGAGAATGGCTTATATCAGCACATACCTTTTTCTCTATAATGTGTATTACTTTATCTTCATTTTGTTGATATAGAAACTGAACTTAGCAAATGAAATCTGAGCTTTACTCGAATTCTAGTGCCCAATCTGTCTCTCCATGTCATTTAACTTGATTTTTACAACAACCATATGATATAACATTATTAAAAGGTTACACAGCTCATAAAACACAGAGCCAGAATTCAACTTCTGATCTCTGTCTCTAAAGTCTCTTCTCTTTATTGTATTATTGCTGACTTTTTTCATGATTGTATGTTAAATGTGTGCTATCCAACTTATTTTTTTCCATTCATAGACATGGATACAGGCGTCCTACAAGCTGGTCGTTAACATTTCTGACATTCTTGGCCATTTCACTCAATACACACAGAAAATTATTAAAGATCTTAAAGTGGTATAGAGGAGCCAATAACTGCAGGCTATGCATCTGATAAGTGTATGGAAAGCCCTAAAAAAATCTTTCTTAGAGGACAACTCAATGAACCCGTGACTCAGACATCCAGCCTGCATTGTGAAGCTTGATCATCTTATCATTTTCACCAGTTTGAAAGTTAGCAACCGCCTGTGTCTGCCATTTGGGCAGCATGACTTCTAAAGGTGTATGTGAACAAGCAGTAAAAAACAGCTTTTAAAGTATCTGCTTATCGGTTGGAAGCTAAGGAACATGAATACTTAACATTTGCTTCTCCCTCTTCCTGCCCAGTTTAAATCATCACAGAGAAGACTTTCTGGCCTTTCCTCCCCACTTGCCATGGATCCATAGGCCTTGTGTCTTACGTGTCTAAGACCCCATGCACACGCACGAGGCTACCATAGCTTATTGTGTGGGTGGGTTTTATGGTACATCCACTTCCCCTACTTGGCTCCTTGAAAGCTAATCCATCTATCATGTATTTCTACAATTCGTACATACAGAACAAGGCCTGATATTTACCACTCTATAAAAGTATCTTGTTTCTTCAACGTAAACCACTCCAGTGGTGACCTAAAGCAATGTTTTGTTCCACATTAACATGTTTTACAATTCTATCAGGTTACAGATAAATACACAGAGCAAACTGAAATCAACTGCAGGTAGAAATGAGCTGAGCAATGCTGTAAGGCATACTGAAAAAGAACTTCAAATGGTGCTAGAAAGAAGTTATGAGTTATAGTGAGTCCTCTCAAAAAAGATACGTTGAAGTCCTATCTCTAGGTCTTCAGAATGTGACCTTATTTGGAAATCAGGTCATTACAGATGTAATTAGTTAAAATGAGGTTATCATGGAATAGGGTGGGTCCCTTATCTAATATGACTGGTGCCCTTATCAGAAGACAATCTTGTGAAGATGGAGAACCATGTGGCGAACGACATGTGTCAATGGTGGCAGACTTGGGAGCTAAATAGCTGAAAACAAAGGGGTTCAAAATTGCCAACAAAACACAGAAAGCTAGGGGCATCTGGGTAGCTCATTCAGTTAAGTGTCCGACTCTTGGTTTCAGCTCAGGTCATGGTCTCAGGGTCATGAGATCAAGCTCTTATGTGGGGCTCTTTACTCAGTGTGGAGTCTGCTCTGGATTCTTTCCCTCCTGCTCTTTCTCCAATAAATAAACAAATAAAATAAAATCTTTAAAAATAATCACCAAAAGCTTGGAAAAGGTAAGATTCTCCGACATGTTTCAGAGAAAGAATGCCCCTGCTAACACCTTGATTTAGGTCTTTTAGCCTCAATAACTCTGAGACAATTAATTTCTATTGTTTTAAGCCACCCAGTTTGTGGTGCTTTGTCATGGCAGCTCTAGGAAACTACTAGAGTAGGAATGGATAGCATAGTGGGGAAAGTAAAAGAAACTAGGAAGACAAAAACAGTCTCTCATGCTGCCTGTGTTGAATAATAATGTTAATACCAATAAAATGACTGTAATTGTCAGAGAACTTCCTATGATCAGACACTGCTTTACAAGCATCATATCATTCAATTCAAACAGTCCCATAAGATTAGTTTTATCCACGGTGTGCATCTCTCAGGGTGTGGGGTGGGAATGGGAAGGAGGGAAGCCCTGACTGGAGCATTGCCAGCTTCTATGATATGACTGTTCCTACCACCACCCATTGAGAGCTTCCTCAGTGACATCAACCAGCTCACAAAATCCCTGAAAATTTAACATTCACTCTCAAGATTCAGTGTGATGCTCCATCTCACCCCTGGATATCGTTAACCCTATTAATTGATGAACGCACTAGGTTTGGCAAGATCCAACAACTGACCCAAGAGCATCAGGGTGTCCAAGGTGACAACAGCCCACTGTGCCACTAGACCCTGCTGACAGTACAGATAGGCCCTGCCAAATCACAGACTCAGCCCCAGACTGTGACACTCATAACATGTGCTGGGGCCTCACATGGTCTCATTCTCAACAGTACTATGTTCATCACAAACACAGTCATACGATCATGGATACACTTAGTAAAGTACACTTTGCTTCTCCATGTAACAAATCTAGAAAACTCAGAATAACTCATCTAAACAAGAAAAAGATCTGTTGCTGAACAAAAGCAACATACTATGCGTGGCAGGTCTGGCAAAGTAAGAGAAAATCAGTTTCAGTGCTTCTGGCAAGACCTCAGCTCCCCTGATTTCTTGATTTTGTCTTCACAAGCTTCCTAAAGCTGGCAGCACTTTTTGCCACATAATCCTGGCATACTCCATACTAACACAGACATCACCTGAGATTATCGACATCAGAGGGATGTGATTATATCCTTTGCAACCTCTCACCTATGGTTTCTGTCACACATTGGGTCTTGGAGAGTTGCAGTTTTGTGGAATGATTTGGGCTGGTCATCATAATCTCTACTATCCATTACCTATATTTATTAATCTATAATTATTAATCTCTATTATCTACCCTAACAAATATTTACTTTAAAAACAGTGTGTTTATTAACACAGCTTCAGGAAAAATACCAGACCCCCTGCCATCCAGTTGCAGTCCCTAAGGAACTGCTTTCAAATAGCACAGAATTTCTGAAACAATCGTTGATCCTTGATTTGGCACTGAGCCTGTCATAGGGAGTCAAACATTCCGATGTATGATAAAATTAGACCTTCTACGGGATATCAGTACTGGCTGGTTTAAAACTTATTACTACAGCATCAAATCAACTTGTTCTAACCTAATGAGTGGTGTTTAAAAAACAAAAACAAACCAGGAAAGTAATTTTTCAGAGGCTACTATTTATTTTCTTTTAGTAGAAAGTCCAGTGCAGGGATTTAATGAGTATTTCCTACGTCTATTAGAATCTATGAACCAACTGTTACTACAGTTCATGTCTAAGTTTAAGGAGAAAAAGAATATAAGCACCTAGAGGATCAATATATATGTCATTACACGTGGTTAGTTATCCAGTTCAGGAAAGATTACCAAAAGATCTAGAAGAAATCCTCTACGAAACATTGGGAAAAGAATAGATTTTAAAACCCCTACCTTTTAAAGGACAGCCGAATATGCCCTTGCTTCAAAATGCAAATTTCCAGCCTTTTCTGATAGAGATTAAGATCTGCAAGATGTCAATGACAATTATAGTGGAGAAAAAACCTAAACTGTATGACTATCAGAAGAAGGTTAAGCAGGGTTCACAGGTTTGTTCTAGTTTGTACGGAAAGATCAAATGACAAGGTCCCTAACCACATTAAGTAAGGAGGAAAATATAATAAAATGATTTGTCCTTTGTTGTAATCACTCTCTTATGTGGCAGGCACATGCACGGGGACCCATGAAGATAAATGGGCGCCAGCTTACACTAACTGAACCTGCAGAGGATGCAAGAAGGCATTGTGTCACTCACAGAGGCACTAGAATGCTCACTTCAGCCAATTCTTGTCTTTCTGAGCACTTTGTAGTTTCTAATCAAATGTGCACTTTTGTTAGTTTTCCCTCCTCTTAAAGTATGTCTGTTTCATTCATCTTTGTGGAGCTGATATGCTCTGCAGGGCTGTGCATCTTTAAATAAATGAAGAATTGTAGTTTTCCAATATGAATAATTTAGATGAGAAAATCCCTACCCTTGTAAGGATAATTGTCTTAATTCTTCTAAAACGCTGGTACCTACTCTTCTTTAAGTCAGGAATTATGCTTTATCTTATTTTATTCTCACAACCAAGCTATGTGACAGATGTACTTTTTCCTTTTGGTTTTAAGACTATGCTAAAGCTTACACTTGTAGAATTCTCTGCCTGAGTTATTTCACAATTAACAACCAAATCTGGGCATCATTTATACAAAAGTCAATTCAGGAATCAAATCATGGCTCTGTCTCGCCTTACCATCTGACCTTGGACGAGTTAACTATCTCATCTCTTTCATCTTCAACATGTGGAAAGGAAGCGCCAATCTCATCAGTATTTTAGTTACTAAAATAAATAATGCATTAAAACACTTACAAGATTGCGCCTGGCCCTCGCAAAAAATAAGTGTAAATGTGTGAAATTATTCTCTACTTAATATCTACATCTCTTTTAATTAAAAATAGTTTCCCGTTTTTCCTTAGAGTAGTTTTATCTTTGTTTCTTAGCAGGGAAGTGATTTCTTAACACATCAACTCTTTGTATGTTGCTGGAAGAACAGAACACCATGTCTGTGAAAAGCCATGAAAGATTCTGCTCAACTGACCAAAAATGAGAATCTTGGAGACATATTCACTTTAAGCACCTTACAACAGAATTCACCAAATTTTTCCTCATTTTTGAAATTGAGGCGGGACATCTGAGACAATTCAACTCTCCTTTACAGAACTAAGCAGTTGCAGTGTATACAGTTAGAGAAATTAAACAGCCATCAGATAGCATCACCATCTCAAGCAGCCAGATGCATAATGATCACAAAAGAGGAACAATTAGCTGTGGTCCGAGAGGCATAGGTTGCCACCATGGGTAAAGTTAGCTCTGAAATTTCATAGTTCATTATTCAGGTCCTTATTCCTGTAAAAGCACTTGGGAATGTATAACATTTTTAAAAACATTATGCCATCTTTGAGGATTGACTCCTTTATGTATTAATGAATAGTCTGGCCTGTCCACAGAAAGTCTCTCTGCGCTGAGGAAGCACATCCTGGATCAGGTTTGATGTGACTTTGGTTTTGTTTTGTTTTTTTAAAGATTTTATTTATTTATTCATGAGAGATACAAAGAGAGAGGCAAAGATACAGGCAGAGGGAGAAGCAGGCTCCATGCAGGGAGCCTGATGTGGAATCGATCCCGGGACTCCAGGATTACGCCCTGGGCCGAAGGCAGGCATTAAACCACTAAGCCACCCAGGGATCCCCTTGATGGGACTTTGACCTAAACCCAATTACTCCAAAAAAAACCCCACATTTCATTTTGCACAATAGCAGATGTCCACGAGTGAAGAAGGGGGTATTAGAAGACAAAAGAAGAAGGAAAGTTTGGAAAGAGATGGCATATTACTTAGCTGCTTTGAATGCAACAAATGGTCAGGGTTCCGTGGCCTACATTCCTTTGACATCTCCCGCCCAGACATCCCATGACCTACATTTATTCTTTTTATGTTGATGTCATCTTACCCAGAAGCCAGATCTTGATTTGCTCTATAAAATGTATCCGGCTCAAGCTGTCCCTGCCAGCAACCACAGTTTCCATTTCGTGTTTGAATTCAGTAGATCTCTTATTGTATTTTTTTTTCCAGGATTATCCCAATTTGACAAATCATGAAGTCTCATTTGAAGTTTTGACCAAAGGGAGAGCATTTAAACAGTTCATTTCAGCTGTCTACAAAGCTATGATCAATCCACTTTTAAGCCTGCCAGCAATTTATATGCTTTTAAAATCATGTTTAGCCTAGGACCATATGGGAAGAGCTATGTGTGTATATGGGAATATTCTATCTTTTGTCTTTGTTTAAGGTACTTTCAATGCTTACTGCAAAGTCACATTTGGGAAAATAAACAGTACTGATGCCATCTTTGACATGGCACTTGTTCTTACGTTAAATGTATCTTTTAAAGGACATACGAATCAAAGTCTTCACTCATTTGACATTTCCCAGAAAGGTTATTATAGCTTGTGAGCTTTCCTTAGCACTCCTAATCAATTAATCTTAATTACTTTTATCAGTTAAGGAAATCATCTATAAGATTATCTGGTTTAAATGAGCCACAGCTCGTTCAATGTTCATTTTTAGTAAGCAAATGATGTAGGTATTGTTTTCTGATCAAATATGTAGTTTCTAGGACTTTCAATCATCAAAACTGATGATTTTTCTTTTGTTTTGTAGCTTTACAGAAGCCAGAATGGAGGCAATATCATCTCTGTGTACTTGGCAGAACTATTTTCAGCTTTTCTCCATTAACATTTTGGGTAGTGTACTTCAGAGTGAAGTTATCTGAGTTAAAGTAGTTTTAAGTACATTAAATGGATCTTTCACACCACATCACCGTGAACACATTGGGGAGACGTGCTTTTTGGAAAACTCAAGGTGCTAGATCCCTGATTCAAAGAGGAACATTTCTCCTGTTTGTTCATTCTAGTTTACTTTCATTTTTAAATATTTTAGGTTAAGTTTAAGCTTTAAAAAATAAGTTAGTTTTGAAAATTTAAACATATTACTAATACTTAGGAATTAGTGAGGCCTTGACTTAAAACTTTCTTTGTACTGTGATTTCCTTTGGGGTATATTTTGCTAAGTGAAACTTGTTAAATTTTTTTGTTAAAAAAGATTTTTTCACAATGAAAAAAAAAAAAAAAGAACTTTGGTGTTTGTAGTACCCGCCGTAGTTCTTCTAGAGTGCCCTTACTAGGTCAGGTCCCATAATTTTTTAAAACGTTATCAACAGGGATTGGAGGAATGCAAGTTGCAAGAGGGGGTAATGTTTGCAAGCAATTTGCTGTCCCTAAAAGTGACTGTTCATTTTATTTTGAGAAAGTTACCCAAATTTTATTTGAATACCTAAGTATCAAATAAAAACAATATTTTTAAAAACAACTTCATAACAGAGGACAGAGGATCACCATTAACCTGAATGCAGATGTTTCAGAGTGATGTTTAATGTTCTCTTGGTAATAGAAAGTATGGGATATAGTTGAGAGGGAACCATTTCACCCAGGTGAGATTTTGATTTGTGGGTGCAGCAGTAGAGGGGAAAGAGTGGAGATAAGAAAATTCTGCTGGGCATAAATCTGTAGATCGCAAGTTTGAAGGTAGATTATAATCACCTGGGAGTGGGTTGCCTGGGTGCCTCAGTTGGTTCAGCGCCTGCCTTTGGCTCAGGTCATGATCCCAGGATCCTGGGATTGAGCCCCGGGCTGGGCTTCCTCTTCAGCAGAATCTGCTTCTCCTTCTTCCTCGGCTTGTGCTTTCTCTCTCAAATAAATAAAATCTTTAAAAAAAAGAATCAAAGAATCACCTGGGAACTTATAAAACCCCTCCACACCGAAGCCCCACCTAGGAGTTGTGAATCTTTGGATCTGAGGGAACGTGAGCAATCTAGAAGTCTAGATACTAGAGGACCAGGGAAATGAGAGCCTGAGGAAACAAAACTAGGACGAGGGAACTGTAGTCCGAGTTCCCCACTTGAACTGCCAATGCACCCATGAGATGGCCCATGAAGTGAGAACCAGCTTTCTAAATTTCAACTAACCCCTCACTCACACATCCCCACCAACTCCAAACCAATAGCAGCTACAGGGAGTAGAGGGCACAAGAGCCAGGAAGAAAGAGGATGCCAACTACTGACCATCCCCTCACTTACCTCAAGCCTTCAGGCTTTAAGTGACCATTAACTGGGGAAGGAAGGAACTTTCCATCAGGTAAAAGTTGAAAGGTAACATTAAAATGAGACTTTAATGACTGACATAAGACTGTTCTTCAGGCTGAAAGGATCGAAAAAAGCCAAGGACCTGTCTGAAATTTTATCTATGGGAGGATGTGAATACTAGGAAGTTAGACTTTACACCAGAGTTAATTATTTCTTTTTCCTTAGAATACAGAGAAAGGATGTCTGTCCTCAGCTCAATATTCAACAGGGCTTGAGAATTAACTAGACCTCTGCAGAATATGAGCAATGGTGCCATTGTCTCACCAAAGCCAGCAAAACCTGACCGGATCAGGACCTGCTGTGTGCATCAAAATCAGTGTATTATTGGATAAAACTTCAAGGAAATCCCCTAGTGAGAAAACAGAGACACCAGAAGCCAAGAGAAGGTACTGGGGAAAGTATTGATGGAAGCCATGATAAAAACAAACAAACAAATACTCAGGTACTTGGGTGGCTCAGTGGTTGAGCATCTGCCTTTGGCTCAGGTCATGATCCCAGGGTCCTGGGATTGAGTCCCACATCAGGCTCCCTCTACGTATGTCTCTGCCTCTCTCTCTCTCAATCTGTCTCTGTGTCTCTCATGAATAAATAAATAAAATCTTAAAAAAAAAAAAAACAGATACCAAGTGAGAGAAAAAAATAGGTAACTAGCTGGCTAAATAAATGTGATCGTTGGTCAAAGACAAAATGCTAGGATGCCTGGTTGGCTCAGTCAGTAGAGTATGGGACTCTTGATCTTGGAGTTGTAAATTTAATCCTAGAGATTACTAGGAAAAAAAAGACAATGTGCTCTATTCCCCTCTTTCTTGTTCATAGAATTCTGGCTGGGGTTGTGTGTGTTGGGAACAGGGATGAGAGGGAGGTCAGGAATATTTCCTCATATATGCATGTATTTACTTCCAAGCTATCATTTTGTTTAACTTTATTTACCACTATATTCTACAATTTTGAAATATAGAGAAGCTCATTTCTAGTTTTTGTTTTTAAGACAAACGTACTGGATTTTATTTGAAACATGGGAAACCTAATATAATTTTTCCCTTCTAGAATTTGCAATTTAGGGTAGTTTATTTTTATTTTCAGTTCAGTCCCTGATGTGGCTACTCAGAGGCTCTTTGAAATATCTACAACGGGGAAAAAGTAACCTTTGTGAAATGGCATGGAATCAATAGTAATGTCATAGACAATTTCAAATGCTGGGTTAATTTTTTAAGGTTGATTTATAATCAAAGGCTGAAATCTGGAAAAGACCAGGAAATTACAGTCATTGCATCACTCAAGAATTTTCCATGCCGTGAGGGCAGGGGAAGATGACACAGGCCCAGAAATGGCAGATAAAATAGTTCCAGAAAATAGATAAGGGTGGTTTTCTTGTCCAAGACTGTACGCCTCTCCCAGTCCTTTGTAATGACATAGTGAATTTTAATTTCAGGGGAGCAACAAGTGCTAGCAGCTAAAACACCTGAAGGATGTAGTGATCACTTTGGAACAAGGAAATTAAATGACAGAAGACAGTCTGGTTAAACAACAACCCCTCCCCTCCCCACCCTGAAGGGAAATATATGTTTCAAAAACCTTTTTGTGTTGTGGAATTTCAAATATTTCCTCCTAATCCCCAGGGCGTCCACATTATTATTACTGTATTAACATTATTTACATTCATGATTTTTTTTTTTTTTTTGCCCTCCTTGAAGCTCCAGGTGATTTAGTAACTTTAAATTGGCCAAAGCTAATAATCCTAAATGCCAACATAAAGACATGATAACTCTGCTGTTCCTAGTTCCTGAGGGAATATGTATGCACAGGCCACTTAAATTTTTTGTACTCTCGGAAGTTTGGAGGGACTATGGAAAATTGCAAGGATCTTTCAATCCTTTATCCTTCTGGTTCTAGCAATATTTATAGGCCACATCTTGTAGTTCCTACCAACACTGAGATCATGTATAGAAACCTACTTTCACTTTCAGAGTCTCAGGGAACTGCCAGAGTCATGAGGCCAATAATCCTCTGCTTTGTGGTGAGACAGGGTAGTGTTCTTATCTCTTCCCCACCCCCACTCTACCCCCCTACCAGAGGGATGACAGAGATGCTTGATGGAGTAGAAAGGGTGACAGACAACCCTCCTCTAGGAACCTGGGCGTTAGGTCCTTTCCAAGTGGGGACTATAACACCATGGGCACATGGCTCTAACCCTTCCACTGTTAATTTTATGATGAGCAACAATGACCAAATTAGATAAAGGACCATTCAATTTTCCAGTGATTCTGATGGCTGTCAGGACAACCAAAATATTCCTAGGATGTGCGATCTCTCCCACCCTCAGCCTTACACTTAGCCTCATCTCATGACATTTCTTGTGATTAGGGAACTCTGATTTACTGACCTGGCATGCCTACTCAGGACTATTAAAGTACAAACTTTTACCACATCTTAATATACTCAGGGAAGTGCTCTCAAGGGAAGTAGTGACAAACTTGATCCAGACTTGGGAATAAACTATGTCCTCTATTTTGGCTTTGCCAGATTTTTAATCTTGGGAATAAACAGTCCTGTGACTATTTCTAAAACTGTTCAGAGCTGCTAGGGAATAAGAAGTATGATGAATTAGCACTCCCCCAAACCAAAAATGAAAATACAATGTTTATGCTGGCCTTCTTTCCTGTAGGTCCACTCCTTTCCCTTGTCAAAGCTGGAACCATATCCCTGAGTAGTTATTTTACAAATACGTGACATGAATCCAAAGGGGAACTGGTCATTGACCCAACACAGCAAATTTACTATCCTCCCTCCTAGAACAGCACTAAGGGATGTGTGTCTCCTTACCAATGATTCAGCTCTACTGGCTTCATATATGTAGGATAAGTCGGCTATAGATATAGAAAAGTCTAAGAAATACTTAGAGAATTAGAGGCTCTATTGGAATCTATTATTATCTAATAAGATCTCAAATCTCGCCTTTAAAAAAAATCAAACAGAGAAACTCATTTGACTAACACGCTAGGTTATAGTAACATTTATTAATTGCAAGCCCTAAGATTTCTCTGGGAACATAGAGTCAAAACTTATTTTGAAAATCTTGTTTGCATTGCTAATTGGTAGATTATTTTATTACCTAAGCTTTTGCAAATGCCATCTGCGATAACAATGCATCGTAGATGCTCTCAAAGAGCACTCAAGAAAATTTCAGAATTCTAGAAAGAAATGGGTTCCCCAAATAAAATCATATGTGTGAATAAGATCTTTTTTTTTTTTTTTTTTTTTTGGTATCAGGTTTTCAAAATGTTACAGTACATATTGTTCCTAAATACCTTTGATGATTTCCAACTGGTGGTTACATCTTTGTTTCTTCTGTTTTCTATTTGTGAAAAATGTGGCAAGAAGAGATAAAACCAAGAGGAAGAAACTTCAGATGCAGCGGAGAATCTGTATGGGGGATCTTTGGGATATAAGTTAGCTTCAAACAGTTGATAAGTGCCGTGTCACCCAGATCAAACGACGTTTAACAGTAACAGCATCTCTGTTATTCGGAGTTTTTGCGCTTGGAAACTTAAGAAAAAAAGCTTTTCATTCGTGGAGCTGAGCATTTCAACAGGAAACGGGAGTTCAGCCACTAGAAAAGCACTTTTTTTTCGGACACAAATTTTGCCATTGTGCCTTGACTGACAGCCATCCCACTGTCTATAAACAATCCACCCGTTGCCCCAAATCACCATTCGGCTCCCCATCCAACATTTGAACATTGAGTGGTTTTGCGCTCAATAAAATTCCTTTTCATTTCGCCCTAGGTTGCCATGTCTCTTCAAACAGAGACAGAAAACCATGGTCTGTGTCAGACAGATTTTAATTTTCAGTCCTCATCCATTCGGGGGAACTAGACACAGCAAACAGACTCTGCCCCAAAACCTAGCAACCTGGAGTTGAAACAGCCAATGCATCTGAGTCCCGGGATGGGGCCCTGGACCTGTTCACACATGAATAAAGAAGATTAAGATTTCCTTTCAAAGACGTGAGGCCTTTTTGACAGCCAGTGTCAACAGCGCTGTCTGCCTTCAATGTGAACCAGTCTTCTAGCACAGATTCCCACAGGGAGGTCCTGCTGATTAGCATGCTCCACACTGCTGCTCCATGTCAGTATTTAATTGAAGAATAAGGGTGTAAAGTTTTGCAAACTCTTACTTATCCACAAAGAAAGGATAACTTACAGGAATTGTTGAAAGAAAATACCAGCGAACATGAACACCCACCGGGAGCATTTAAAAAGTGCAGAACAGAGCAGGGAAGTGAAGAACAGCAGTGATTTCTATTATCTAATTGCAGAGACGTTAACAAAAGCTTTGTAGTCCAAATGCATGTTTTGGAGTCACAAAAATCAGCTCTACTCCTACAGTAAGAAAGGCATAACTTTTCCTTCAATCGGGGTTATGTATTTGTGGACATTTATTCTGCAAACGTTTGACAAATACTCTCTGTCTTAATAAAACAGTGGGGGGATCCTTATCCAATGATATTACTGACATTTTAAACACCATTTCTTTGCACATAGCACTTGGTAATGCTGAATGAAGTAGACTAGGGCTTTATTAGTGAATTTCATATCACATTACATATCCTTAATAAGAGCTAAAAAGGAAAAAGAAAGCCATGTCTACAAATGTCAGTTTCACCAATTTAATGATCCCACCTCAATGACAAGTTCAAACACTTAAGTGTGTTAAAATATAGACCCTTTCTGCTTTGAAATTATATACTCCTATTAATTTACACGTCTGAATTGTTTGCGGATGAGTTAGAACAGCCAAGCTATACCTATGTACAAGACATAACTGTTTTTGATTATGTGACAAATGTTTAGGCAACTTGATGTCAACTGTTTATTCTCTGAGGCTGGATAAGAATGTAAAACTAAAAATGTGCTACCCATGTGTATAGATGTCGTGTTTCCTCACCAATGGCGCATGCACGTTGATTTGCTTTTCCAGTGGTGGTGAAGGAAGGTTCACACTGATTTATCCATTTTCATTCTTTTATGAAATATTTATGTATTGATCACCTGCTGTGCACCAGGGACCTGGGTGGGAACTGGGAATAAGGGTGTGGTGTCCCGGAGCCAGCTCCTACAGACATGTGGGATACAATTGCGCTCTTCTCTTCCCAACTCTATATTTAGCGTCATCATTCTGGTAACTTGAAATTAGCTCTAATGGGAGTATTTACACCACCACAATCAGCAACACCACAAATCAGGGCTTGTTTTTTTTTTTTTTTTCCAGAGTCTGTTGGGAAACATTTGCTGGCATATCACTGGATAGAGGGGTAAGTAAAAAATTGATAAGGTTCCTGCGTTCCTTGGTCCTCCAGCCACCTGTTGGGTAGTTACCCTTGCAAACCGTGAATCCAGCAATAATCATGCAGTTGTGGTAACAGAGCAGGAGAGCGCTACAGAGGGATTGAGTCTGAAGATTTGTTTACTGGGATTTCAGCAGAGCTGGTACAAGGTGAGAATGTCTGGGAGCCAGGATCAGAACTAGACAAAATGGTAGGAACTGGAGGTCAAATTGAGGTGTGGACTCTTCAAGGCCAGGGTGAGGCCTAAGCTATCATAAATTCTCAATTCATGAGGCAACCACGGGGAGAATGAAGAAACACGAGGTCTGAGCCGTCAAAACTAAGGTGGCTTTCAAGCTACAGTCTAATCTTGCATCAGTGTGTTCTCATTGCTTCCATCCCTAGCACAAACTTCAGCTGCCAATTAACTGCCTCCTAGTCTAGCCATTTCCTGATGGAAACGGGGTGCTCTAGGGCAGTTTTCAAACTAATATATATGAGTATCACCTGGAGGCTTTATTAGATCACAGATGGCAGGATCTCAGCCCCAGAGGCTTTGATCTAGTAGGTCTGGGGTGGGGCCCAGGAAATTTGTATTTCTAAAGTGCTATTAGGTGATAATGATGCCACTGGTTCGGGAATGGCCTTTTGAGAACTGCTGTCTCACTGTTTTAGAAATGAATCAAACAGCCCAATGTTACCTGTTTCAGAAGACCAATGATCCAGGCTTCACTTTGGGGGCATGCACTATTTGTTTCTCATTATTGCAAGGGGCTCGTTAATGGGTGGAAAAAATCTTCCCCAATGACATGGGAGCAAATGCAATAGTTAACTGTAACACATTAATATGTTCTGTCTTCCACATCATTTGGTCTTCACAGGGGGGATGCTATTTTGGAGGATATCCGTAGGATCCTTTGAATTTGACATCTCAGAAATTTCTTAGAACAAGTAAACATGTCCTATACAAAATGTAGCAACCCATACCAAAAAAAAAAACAAAAAAAAAAAACCTTTATTATTGGAGCGGTGACCACGACATTCATACTTGTGCATGTATGTCAGTAATTACTGTCTGGAGGAAGGAGACCACATATGAATTCAACCAATCAGATCTCAGCAATGCTCCCGGTCCAGCCGGCCTCCCAGAGCTGTATTTTAACACCAGCCATGAGGCCATAACAACGAACACTAATCACAGTCATTGCAGCATAGGCCATTTTCAAAGTATATTGATAGCTAATAAAAAATAAGTTGAAAATACTTCTTTCATGACTAGGAAAGAGCAATTTCAAAAGATGACACAAAGGGACACACAGGCCAACCTCTGCTGATATGCTTTTGTATCCATCCCCTACATCATTCTCACTATATTCTAGCCAATTCAGCTCAGGGGTCACAGAATTGGGTGTCAGCCAAGGGTGACCTCATTTGTAGGAGTAAGTGACTGTAATGTTTTCTTTGAGTGGTTATCACTGTGGCTCCTTTGGCAACATAGAAGCCTGTCACCTCAATACTGCCCATTGCTTCGCCACCATAGCTGATTGTTTCGGCCCTTCGGGATCTCTTCACCTTCAGAAGTTGTCTCTACCTTCAGATGCTTACGCCCTTAGAGAGGCCACAACTTTAAGTGGAATATCAGCTCAAATGCAAACATAACCTGCCTCACAAAGCTAGCACTTTCTCTACCTCTATTGATTTATGCCAAAGACTCAAGTCATTATTAACCAAATTTTTTTCCAGAAGTATACTTTTACTGAAATCAGATATGATATTTGAACAAACTGAATTTTATTTGTTGATATTTAAAAAATCTCTGATGGTATCTCGGATATCATAGAGAATTCAGCAAACAAACTGAAGGAAAGAGAGGAAAGAGAACTCTGTGAACTAGAAATAAACAAAGGCAGAGAAGGAGAGCCGGGATTACACAAATCAACAGTGACAGCATCAAAGAACTTTCTCTTAAGTTATACTGTGCACGGTATTGATGCAGAATCTTTATAAATATCTGTGTAACAGATGCTGCCTGAAAAATATTTAGAGTTAGAATTCTGTTCGTTTTAACGCATTCAGTATCGGCATAAAATACATGATAAAATATTTTGCAGCTTCAGTTTTACAGGGATTCATTTTAATTTAGGTTAGCTTGAGAAAATTAAAACAAGCAGTTATTTATGTCATGAACATGTATAGGATTTCATGAATGAAATTTTAATTGATAACACGTTTTTTTCATCTAATTCATATCATTTCATATGTTTCACAAATAGAAGTCAACTTATATTTTAATTTACTGAAGTGAATGTGTCTAGACATTGAACGATTATAGGGAAACGCAGAGATAAATATAAGAGATACACAAACACTCTGGAATTGATTCCGTTCTCAGATTTCAGCTATTTATAGGAGTTCATTTTCCGACTGAAGAGCACAATCTGGCAGCAGTCAGGGATTTGTCGTTTTAGAACATAATTCTACCACAAATAAAAGTACTTTTTATTTATTCATTTCCATAATTTGTTCAAGCAAATTCAAACCAACTTTGAGAACCATATGCATTGTTTCTAAAATTCACATAACTTCATAAAGCGTTTCTCCTTCAGTGTGGTTCATATGATCCGCCTCTTGCCTATAGTCCTAGCAATGAAAGTATTTTGGTCTCCCTTAAAATTGAGGCTCATGTGACTGAACATACAAGTTTGCACTTTGGAGGTTTTCTTTATCTCCAGACAGAATCTTGTTTTTTTTTTTTTTTTTTTTCCATCTAGAATCAGTGTTTGAGCCTGTCTTATCTATACAGGAGGGGAGGTAAAAGCAGGGACATACTGGAGCTGGTGCTTAGTGGCTTCAGAGAGCTGGTCACTCAACCCTCAGGAATTTTGCAAGCTAGTTGTTAAGCACGGCCATTATAAAGTTTAAATAATAAGAGCTTATGAGCATTTAAATTTTGCTAAGAGGATAGATCTTATCTAACTGTTCTTTGAATAAAATAACAATAATAAATAATGAGAAAATAAGAAAGATGGAGGAAATTTTTGGAGACGATGGATAAGGTTAATGGCATAGATTGTGGTATTAGTTTCATGGACATATATTTATCTCCGAATGCATCAAATAGTTGTCCATTAATTATGTACATCTTTTTTGCATATCAAAACCCCCCTATAGGAGTGCCTGGGTGGTGCCACTGGTTAAGCATTTGACTCTGACTCTTGGTTTCGGCTCAGATTGTGACAGGGCCATGAGATCGAGTCCTGTATCTGGCTCTATGCTGAGCATGGAGTCTGCTTGAGATTCTCTCATTCTGCCGCTCTCACTTGTGCTCCCTCCATCTCTCTCCAAATAAATAAATAGATAAATAAATAAATAAATAAACCTTTTTAAAAAACCCTGATAAATAAATATATTATATACCAAAACCAAAAGTAATATACACAAAAAATTCAACACTTTCTAATTATTTTAAAATGTCTATTTCCTATTTGTTAGTTTCTAAATTACCATGTCAGCTCTTGAAGCTGGAATGGGACAATTTTCTTCATGTTCATTGATCATCAGTGAATTCTCTCGTATACAGAATGTATTCCTTTTCCATCTGAGTTTGTAGGGATACCCTCCCTAATTCTCCATCATATAATATGTATTTAAGACCATTGTTCCTGGGGATCCCTGGGTGGCTCAGCAGTTTCGCGCCTGCCTTTGGCCCAGGGCACTATCCTGGAGTCCCGGGATCGAGTCGCGTGGGGCTCCCGGCATGGAGCCTGCTTCTCCCTCTCCCTTTCTCTCTCTCTCTCTCTCTGTCTATCATAAATAAAAATAAAATTTTTTTTAAAAAGACCATTGTTCCTTAGCTTCCATGAGTTGGTTGGAGGAACAAGAAGGCAAGGATTCCATTTGCAGGTATGAAAGTAGACTTTTCCCTTCTATTCCAAGTCCCAGCACAAGAGTCTACACTTGAATTCTTGAGAAGATATTGAAATAGATCACATGTAGGCAGTCAGGACACTCAGTCGACCTTGTCTTACACTCCTAAAGGGCTAGTCTTGCATGATAGGGAGGTGGAAAACTTAGCTATTACTTTCAGAAATTCTCAAAACTTTAGAATTATAGACCAAATGTCCCTTTTTTTTTTTCACCATCCATCTGTTGGCGTGTGTATGTGCATTCCGTCAGGACACACATACCCATAGCTGCAGGTTGTGTTTCATCTTCATTTGCAATTAGCCTAATGCATATTGTACCCTAAATTTTTACTGGGTGATGGTATTAGTCTCTTTCAAAACTGAAGTTCATTGCAAAAAATTAATTCATTCTAGAAAATACGAAAATATGATAATTCTGCGACATTTTTCTACAATCATATCTAATAGGTGAAAGTTTAGATTCAACTTTAGATTGCATTTCTTCCTAACCAACAGTCTCAACTTCAAATTGTCTTGCACAGTTGTGCATTTGTTATCACCGCCATGTCAACCCTCACATTTGCTTCCCGAGCCCCAACAAGATCCCTCAGAGAAAGTATTATATATTCGTCAATATCCTGGAGCTTTGAAACTCCCAAGTGCTTCTACCATTTGAGCCGAAACTTCCTCTCTTCTTAGATTCCTGTCACTCAACACAAAACAAACAAATCTTTGCTTAAATTAGTCCATGTGTGAATTTTTAGGGTCATTTGTTTCAGATTCACAAAGACTTCAAGTCTCTTAGCTAAATTTTGGTATATCTTTACCCAAATGCCAGTAGCCTGAAATCTTAATTGTAGTGGTCCCTGGGTTCCGTATCAAATGCTCTGTAGAATTTGGGTATCTGTATTCCATTCATTTCTCTTTCCAGAACATAGCAGAAGTACAAGAATAACACTTTCATTGGATGTGGGCCCTAACGTAGCTGTTAATTTATGGCATTTATAAGAATCTGAAGCTATTCATCATTCAGTCTATATATTTGGAGTTGATCATACTGTTAACATTTGCCGGGTATCACTCCTTGGCATTCTGATTTGTTTTCACCAGATAAGCACTGACATCCTTTATTAAATCATAAATAGGAAAAATTATGAATATTGTTATTGAGAACTTTGAATCAAAAAAGACAATATGGTATGTTAGATATAGTCATTCTTCAATTTCTCAGGCTTTATTGCCTTTGGAAAAAAACAGCACTTAGATAAAAATAAAATACTTTAAAATTTCTGTGATTTTCATTAGTGTGGAGGTAGACGTGGTCATTCTTACAACTGATTCAATGATTTGTGTGAAATGATGAAGTCTTAAATATATCCCTTACAACCTCACCTGCCTACATATAGTACAAAATTGGTTGCATTTAAAAATTAATGTTCAGAAAAATTAAAATTAAAGTTCAAAGTCTTGCCTCCTACCATATTTCGATAATGAGTTCATCACATTATTCAGCCAAATTGTCAACATTACACTCATTCAACAAATATAACCAGGGCCAACATGTGACAGATGTTAAGCAATACATCAAGTAGAATCAGAAGCTACATATAAAATTTATACTCATTGCACCTACCTAAATATTTCAAATAGCTACCTCTATATGGTGTCATTGGAAAACCATACAAATGATATTCTGAAACTTTGGTGAACCTGAAGTATATGTCAAAATCTTGAAAGTGTTGATAAATCATTTTCTTCACATTTCTTAGGAAAATGGCATTTGAACTGGACTTTAAAAATGGTCTAAAAGTAGAAATCTGTAAGGAAGAGGGAGGCAGCTAGAGATTCAAAATAAGGAACCATGGCACTATGTGAAGTCTAGAAACAACTACTGAGTCAGAGTTTTTGACGATTCAGCAGTTGCTATAGTCCTTCAGGACACTTAACAGGGGCCTGAAAGTCCCCAATGTATTGGTTTGGTTTCGGGGCTTCTGCTGGAACTCAAGCAAACATACCTGCTGCTTAGAGACTGTGAGCTTTATCTTACCTATCTGAACTTTAATGCAGAAGCCATTAAAAAATCTTCAACAGCCCAGAATGCTTCATTTCCAGAGTCACCCAATCGTCTAGAATCTTCTAAGAATCCTCCTGCTCAGTTCCCTCTTACACTAACACAAGAGAAAAATGCAGGCATCCAAAGTGGATATCCCAGAGAATAATTTAAAAACTAATATCTTCAGGTCATATAAATAAGCAATTTAAAAGCAATTTAAAAGTATTACATGTCAAGCCCATATTTTATAAATGCCAGATATTGATATAGTAATTACAAATGAATTATATCTATGGCACAGGGCCAGTATGAACTAAAATTTTATGTTGAAGAATCTCCAATCTAAAAAAAGACAAATATTTAAACACAAATACCTCTTAATAACAATAACAATAACAATAATCTTTTATAGATAAGTGCACAAACATTAGGGAGAAAAATCACTACTACAGCAATAAAAAAAATCAATGACATACTTCTGAAATTACTAAATATTTTCCAATTCAAAATACCCTATTTTACAATAGCTAATATATGGAAACAGCCTAACTTTCCATTGACACATAAGTGGACAAAGAAATATGAATGAACAGATGGAATATTATTCAGCCACAAGAAAGAAGGATATCCTGCCATTGAAGCACCATGAATAAATCTGGAGGGCATTAACTAACCAAAATAAGTGAGACGGAGAAAGATAAATACTGTATGATCTCATTTGTATGTGGAATCTTTTAAAAAATGCTTTTAAAAATCAAACTCATAGAAATAGAATGGTGGTTACAAGGGGCTGGGAGGTAGGGATAACGAGGAGATGCTGGTCAAAAGGAATAAACCTTTACATAGAAGATGAATAAGTTCTGAGGTTAAGGTACCGCATGGCCAATTTAGTTAATAATACTGAATTGTATAATTGAAATTTGCTAGGAGAGTAGACCTTAAGCATTCTCATCTTAAAAAAAAAAAAAAAAAAGAAAAAGGAAAGAAAGAAAATAGAAAGAAAGAAAGAAAGGAAAGAAAGAAAGAAAGAAAGAAAGAAAAAAGAAAGAGAAGGAAAGAAAGAAAGAAAGAAAGAAAGAAAGAAAGAAAGAAAGAAAGAAAGAAAACTATGTGTGGCATTAGATGTGTTAATTAACCTGATTGTGGTAATCATTTCACAGTGTATGCATGTATCAAATCATCATGCTGTATACTTTAAATATATACCGTTTCATTTGCCAATTATACTTCAGTAAAGCTGGGGCGAAAAAAGAAAAAAAAAACATTGCCATGTTTTTACAAAAGATGACTTCGAATGTATATTCAAAAATGGCCTATTGTGCTTGAATAGTACAATTGGGACAATTTTCAATTCCTGTCTTCTAAAACACGAAAATTATAAGCATTATATTCCAGTTGTAAAAATGTTACTGTGCTGTTAATACTTTATTGGTAACACAGATCCACTATTAACCTCGAAACTTCTATTGCAATTTGTAAAAAGGACATCATTAATACAAGGACTCAAACATTCAGTGTTTCATGATTTAAACCAAAAGTATTCTTATGTTTCTGGTAAAACAAAATACTCAAAGTCACTCTCTGTTAGTTGATGTATATCTGTGACTGCTTTCACACCTCATTTGACAGAAATATTATGAGGTCTGAGTTGGTATTTGTGGACAACTCTGTATATTTTTCTCATGGCAAAGAGCCAATAATAATTTTACATGTCTACCACTTTTTATGTAGAGCTGTCTTTGAAAAACACTTGCCAAAATTACCTCGATGGAGGTCTAATCTTATATGACTGCCAATGAACAGATACTATAGACAAAATGTAAGGGAAGTGGAGTGACAAAGAAAAACAGAAGAAAAATAATTGGACTTTAACAAAATTTTAGGCCCCAAATCAATAAATGGTATATTAATCAAATATGAAAACAAAGCTAACAGGAATATTGATGGGTCATCTTTGATGAGAAAAGATTTTGCAAGTAAGACATGTCATGCATTTACCAGAAAGTTTTCAAGGGATTTCTAAAAGGACAGTTTCCAGTTATCAGTCTCAACAGCAATAACTTTTCCCTGGGTCTTCAAAAAGAGTCTTGCCTGGAGCTCCTGATAGAGGCAGACTTTGATAAGGCATCTCCTTTGATCTAGTAACTGAGTTTAACCAATGACCTGATACATTTCTGCTCCTTCTTCCCTTATTTTCATATGCTTAGTCCTTCTATCTTGAGTTTGCTGACCCTCTCAAGATTAATCTATTCTGAATATCAAGCTAAGAGAATGGTTGTTACACTTTGGTATTTAAAAAGTTCACAGTAAATGCTAGGATGGAATTTTACAAACACATTGAAAGAGAATATTTCAAATTTTAAATAGACTCATGAAGTGATTGCTTCACTGTCAATTTGACTCATAGGAACTCAAGTTTTCTCAAGTGACAGTTTGGTTGTCTGGATTTTAGCCGAGTCTTCTAAATCTGCTTCCTTTATAGCTAATCTAAAGTGACCAGATCACATGTTCTCCCAAGATCCAAAACAGAATTATTTTTTCTTTTTCACTTTCAAAGGTAAGACACCTCACAAAATTTTTTCCAGAAGGTTTTCCCTCAGAATTGAAAGATTATCTATTTAGATATTCTCTGCTTTATATAAAGTGTACATTCCTGAAAAAGAAATAATTACTTATTAATTCTGATTATTTTTTTCCTACTTCTCTACCTCTCTACTCTAGTTCCTTATCCTCAGATTACTTTTCCTCCTGCCCTTTAGATGTCATTGTTTTAAAGGAAGGCATTCTTCGCTGATTTTCTTCTCAGTTGGCCTTTCTGTAGCAAATCTGAATCTTGTACATTGATTTACTTAACACTTATTTACTTATGACTCTCTAATGTTTATACGGAGCCAAAATTTCTTACCAGAGTGCAAGAGCCATATATCAACTGCTTACTGGATATCTCCACATAAATGTCTTATTGGTATATCAAATTTGATGTGTGCTAAAATAAATTTATTATCTCCTCCAAACCTGCTTCTATATACCTATCTCAAAGAATGTGTTTGTTCAAACCATTGTAATCTCACATCTGGATATTGTAATAACCACTATTGAGTACCATGCCTCTGATCTCATGCTTCTTTGTCTGCAATCCATTTTCCATGTGGCTCCTATTTATTCTTTCAAGAGATACTAAGAGAGTACAAACTGCTAAGCATTATTTTAGGCATTGAGGATCTCAGTGAACAATGACAACAAAAAGATCCTGCTCCCATGGGATGTATATTTTAAGGTAGTAGACAATAAAATAAGTATATAATTTGTTAAGTTGTGATAAGTGATGTGAAAAAAAAATAAAGATGGATACCTAAACATGTCATTCTGCCTATCAAAATCTTTCAATGACTCTCCTTTGCATTCCAGATAAAATCTAAACCCTTTTTCTTTGGCACACAATGCAAGCAGATCTAGTTAGGTTCTTCTCTGTGTGAATAGCTTCAGCCATACAAATAAATTCTGTCATTATTCTGTTTTCAATGCCTGGAAACTTTTCCTGCTTGTCACTTTCTAAAAAACGTATTTCTATATTCCCTGACTTATTTTTGCCTTCCCTTCATTAAGAAGCCTTCTGTGTGAACTTTCTCACTTAAGCTGAATTAGGCATTCAATGGTCCAAAGATCTTTTTTATACTTAAAAATTTATATTACAATGTCTATCTCGCCACTTGACATCCACTTATCTGAGGGTAGAAACAATTTCTATTTATAGTATCTAGCACAGAGCATTGAACACAATATGCTTTCACTTGAAGAACTAAAGGATTTTTTAATAAAGCTGAATTATATGTTAAAAAATCAAGTATCCTAGTTTTGTTGTTTCAAAGATTTTTTTACTCTACTCACAGGCTGACAAGATAGACTATCAGTTTCTTGATGGAAAAAGACATAAGACTCCTGAGAAAAATACAAAAGACAATTTATGACTCACAGCAATTTCAATATCCAGAGTATCAACAATTTGTGCTGTTTCCTTGAGTCCCAACTTCCACAATGATGGTAAGAGGGCCAGGTGATGCCTGTGCATATAGAGGGTCATAGTACAGGACGGGAAACCAAATCTTTTATAATGGATAGTAAACCTGCCTGACCTTTGCCCTTAAGGAAGACTTTTCTTTATTATATTGGACAGTAAACAAACCTGTCCTTTGCTTTGTCTTCCAAGGCATTTTGCTATACAAACATCCTTGAAAATATCACTGAGAGCAAAGACAGTCAGGTACTGTTCACCAGTGTGGTTGTAAGAAGTGTAGAAATGTGAAAGACACATGGAGAATTGTCTCCTAACAACAGTAAATAATTTGTCTTTTTGATATGGTTGTTATTCATTTAAATGTTGTTATATAAGGTAGGTCAACAAGGATACTGATATATTTAAAAGAACATCAGAAGAGAATTTCCTACGGTGTCATCCTCACTTGCTTTCTTTTTAAATTAAAACAAAGTCCTCCATTTTCAAAAAAAAAAAAAAAAAAAAAAGAATCTTATCCAAAGCAATACAAAATATTTTAGGAGTTGTTTCCTGAAGTACCTCTTCCCATTCTTGCTAACTAATTTAGTTGCCAACCATAAGAGAATACTAATAAGGTGTCAGAGGTGATAAATCACTATAAATATAATGGCCAATATTTTTCAATGGTATGTAGGGCAGACATGTTTTTTTTAAATTTTTATTTATTTATTTATTTATTTATGATAGTCACAGAGAGAGAGAGAGGCAGAGACACAGACAGAGGGAGAAGCAGGCTCCATGCACCGGGAGCCCAACGTGGGATTCGATCCCGGGTCTCCAGGATTGCGCCCTGGGCCAAAGGCAGGCGCCAAACCGCTGCGCCACCCAGGGATCCCCAGGGCAGACATGTTAATAAATATTTTAAATCTTAAGCTGTACCAATCATATAATTTGATTAAGCACTATAGCTTGTAATAGAAATTCTAATCCACATTTCAGAATTGATTCTATTTGTTAAAGCTACATAACAATCTGTGATTCAAATTTATATACCATGTCCTCATGGTTTTCAGGACTCATTTACACATCATGCTTTCAATATACTTATAAAGATATTATCACCATTAAATTAAGATTATCACCTGTTTTTTACTGCGTTACTGAGTAAATTAAAAACAGCCTTTTTGAATAAGACAATATTGGCATTTATGTTTCACTATACAAAGAGAATTACATTTTAAGAGGCATTTTAGATATTTTGTCTTCATCATAGAACACAAATTGCTTTTTATAAACTCATAAAGTAAACATTTATTTCGAGAGGTAGAAGTAGGATATGCATAGTCAGTAATGTCAAATTGGGACTAAGTCTCAGAAAGGTATTAGAAGTTACAAAATTGTTAGAATTATCCAATGCTGTTGAAGAAGAAGAGATGGATGCATTGGATGGCACAGTTTCAACCAACAGATTCAATAAGTTTAATCCATTGTAAGATCTGTCATTAAAATAATAAAGCAGACATGGACAAGCTACAATCTGCAGACCAAATCCAGTGCATGCTATTTTTGTAAATGAAGTTTTACTGGTATATCATTATAATCATCCATTTATTATTATTTATCATTAGCATCTATCATATCATTATTTTTGCTCATTATTATTGTTCTCACTGCAATGGCAGAATCAGGTAATTGTAATGGAGATCATATAGTCTAAAACACCAAAAATATTTACTGTATGACTTTTTACAGAAAAAGTTTACTGACCTCTGTAGTAGAAAAAGGCAACTCCAAATGTTTTCTAAATGTCAAGGCCAGTTAGTCAAGTTTCTTGCTGATTTAAACAGAAAAGAAACTTGTTCATGGCCATTGAGGAGCTTACAGACTCATCAGGGGGTTTGGAAAGCTGATCTTGGCCTCCTACCCCAGGAATAATGTCTAAAATCAAGTTGAGACTGACCTAGGTAGACTACCACCACTAGCACTAAATATTGCAGCTTGCACCACTATACTCTTAGCCCTAGCCAATGGAGCCCAACCTGGATATCACCACTTATGTCACTGCTTATGTGATTATTGCTGTTGCCAGAAAGTCTCTGAGGCAGGTTGGCCTTACTAAAGGAAACTTAGTTCATGTGCTGCAAAGGATTCTCAGACAATTGGTATCTGGGATTTTCAATATCTTTCTGCATAAAGATCACAAGATAGGGCATTCTCCAAAAATGAGAAGGGGTTTCAGACTTTGGGTGACTTAAAATCGTAACTTTAACTATAATGCCCACTTGAAAATGCCTGGAAATATTATGGCATTGGGTCAATTAACAGACATTTCTTCTTGTATGATACCACATGAAACACAATAGGATTACTTAAGATATAAATAATAGATTCAAAAGACTTACAAGGGCCAGACAGATACATGAAACATAGACTAAGTTAAAAATAAAAATTGGGAGTGTTAGTGACAGTGGTAAGCAGGAGAGCATAAGATTAATCTAAAGGCAGTCAATTGCAATTATTTTGCACAAAATTACTATGTAATTTTCTCCAAGTGAACCAACCCTTTGAAATGTGGATTGAATTTCAAATGTAAGACTATAATACCTAATAATTAAGTCACATGACTTGTGGTAGCTTAGACTTTGAATTTTTATTAACATGTCTGCACTAGTACACAAATAAGCTGAAAGGTTGTAAATATTGGCCAATATTATTTATTATGACTATTTGATTGGTTCATTTATGCCTCTAAATTAGGAATACTTACATCAGCTGGGCCCCTCTGGATTTGGATTCCCTCTGAGAGAGGGAATATAACTAGAATATCGAACTTTTGAAAGCTTATAAATAAGCTATGAGTTTGCTTAATGGTATTCTCTTAACCATGAAATTAAAGCCAAAATTATGAAAATTAAAAGATGAATATAATGTGTATATCTCCACGATCTAAAGTCAAATATTCTGAGGCACCTGGCTAGCTCAGTCAGTTACGCAACTATCTTCAGCTCAGTTTATGATCCCAGAGTCCTGGGATCAAGCATGCATCAGACTCCCTGCTCAATGGAGAGCCTGCTACTACCTTTCCCTCTGCCTCTTCCCTCTGCTCATGCTTTCTCTCTCTCTCAAATAAATAAATAAATAAATAAACCTTAAAAATAAAATTAAATGACATATTTTTAAGTGATGCTTTTGTAGAATTCCTTGTTTATGAAGCTGATGGCTAAGAAGTGAATAACTCCTTTCTCTACCCTATGGTTTTGACCTGATTATCACATGCATGGAATTCATGATTTTGAAAGCTGACTAAAAATAAACTAATCTCTCAATTTCCAAATGTCAAGTGGCTAAGTATTTTGGGAAAAATCACAACCACCTGAAATCTTATCTAAACAATAAAATTAATGGTAGAAAAAACACATAAATGTAAGGAATTGATGCTAAAATTAGAGGTATCATACACATCACAGGTACCACGAAAAAGATTAGGTGAACTTGAGATAATTTAAAATGTTCCAGAATCCACTTAAAATAAAATGTGGATTTTGGCAGTCTAACTTTATAGGTAATTTTAAAAAATAACTCTCAATCTTTTCCAGATTTGGTCATGAAATCCATCTAAATGTACAAAGAGTTATCTCCATTCTGCAGCAAAGTTTCAGCTTGAGTTTTGGTCTTTTGTTTTGTTTTGCAAATTATAGGAAAAGAAAACTTCATGGAAAATATAGAAAATAATTATACCATGTAAATTAACTAAGTCTCTCTAATATAAACCTTGGTGATTAACAGTAAAGTGCATATCATCTGGGTTTATGTGTTGTACACTAAAATACAAAGTTTATGTTTTCTCAAGTAGCATCTGGACACAAATCATTTTTCTTCCTTGGGTTTAAAACCAAACAGAAATCTTATAGTGAGACTAGTAAGTAGCTTTGACTATCTATCATTAGAATAAGCCACCTAATCAACATCTCCCGTTGTTGCAGTCATTCTCAAGTGATATGGTACTTGAAAGTGCTCAATGAAACTTGAATTAAGACACATATTTTGGATCCCAGCAGGTCAGTGGCCTGATCCTAGACTGTATTACCTCAGTAATATTACAATGCATTAATAATATCACATATAGAATATTCTGAAAAGGACTCCCTAGAGAAGCAATATGTACTGAGTTCTCCAGCTGATTGTTAATCAACAGAGATTCTTTTGTTATCCATCTCATCTTTGTTTTCTTCCCATTGATCCCATGATTCATGTAATTAATAATTTTAGTTAAGCTATTTTGATTTTTATAATTAAGACATTTAAAAGTATTCATAATATTTAAAATACTTAGTCCAGCTTTATTTGGAATATTATAAAATTGGAAAACACAAACGTGTCCATCAATAGAAAAATGACTGGGTAAATTAGGAAACAGGAGTACAGTGAAACACTAAATAGTTCTCTCAAAAAGGTAACCTTAATGTATGGACTAAAGGTATACATGATATATTACATTAAAAAGTACTTAGAGGTCAATATGTGTAATATGTCCTTTTCCCTTTTTTTCCCCCCTTTTCCCTTTTTAAAAGTTACATATCTATGTGTGGTGAGTATGCATAAGCATAGAGAAAAAAATACTAAAACTGAAGAGCACAAAGGGACTTTTACTTCAGAGCCTACATAAATTTTAACAGTGTATGGGTGATTTATACTTTCTACCATGTTTATTTTTCTCTATTTTTCAAGTGAAACATCTACTACTAATTCAGTGGGTATATGCAAATAACTTTGCCAACCACTGTAAAACCAAAAATCTATTGGGAAGTTTAAAATCTCAGCCTCAGGACTCCTTTGACAACCCAAATCAAAAGAAATTTGTGTTTCCTATTCAGTTTCTAGTCCAATATAGGGGTCTCTGTGATTTTTAAAAATCTACTATAAAAACAGTGAATTACCCTGACATCTTACCTCATGAAGTGATGTTCCATTTATTCCTAACTATATCTTTGATTTTAAAAAAGAAAAAAAAAAAACTTGAGTGAATAGTCTTTCTCTTCAATTTCTGCAGGTGTTTTTTTTTTTTTTAAGTACTTCCTACAAAAAGCAACAGAGGTAAAATAAAGCATTATACCTTATGCTACAGTACTACTGTGAAAAGTTATAGGAGAATTGACTTCAGATTTCTTTCCAGTACTGGCCTATTAACAAAATTAATGTGTTCTTTACATTTTACTTTGCTAGCAATGCTGACAAACGGATGTTGCAACATGTATTGGTCATATACTTTTGGAGATCATCACATACTTTCAAGTACAGCTTGCTTCCAGTAAAGAAAATGTTTCAGAAAATTAAACCTTCTTACATTTAATTTCAAATGTCTATTGAGGACATACTGCATTTTTAGCATCCAAATAATATTTTGTAGACTACCTCCCATGTATAGAAGTGGCATTAAAAAAAAAAGTATTTTAACAATCGGAGTGAAAAATATGGTAACTTTAGTTGGTGTGAAAATACTCACCTTGGGCAGCCCCGGTGGCTCAGCAGTTTAGTGCCACCTTCAGCCCCAGGATGTGATCCTGGAGACCCAGGATCGAGTCCCATGTCAGGCTCCCTGCATGGAGCCTGCTTCTCCCTCTACCTGTGTCTCTGCCTCTCTGTCTGTGTCTCTCATGAATAAATAAAATCTTAAAAAATATACCCACCTTGACTTATTATGACCATGTTTTTGTCATAATCAGTGACCAGTGTAGGTGTGTGGTTATGAAGCAATAATTTGCTATAGGCTGTGTGATCTGTAATAGGGATATGATATTATATTTAATAAGCAGATAGATACAATTGATAAGAATATCATTGTTATGTTAGTTGTAATTTAGTTTAGTTTCAAGGATCAAGATCTGGCCACAAGTCACTGCTTCTAACATAATAAGAATAATTCACATTCTGTTAGAGATATCTATGGAAGGCAAAATGTTCAAGAGCTTTCTGATGCCTACTGAAATACATGCTTTGGACCTATATCAAAGAATTTTGTGAAACTATTATTTAGAGCAAGATCAATCTCTTTGAGAATTGCTTTCTTCTCTTCAATTAGAAATCAAAATCATTCCTGAGGACAAGAATAAATGTAAATGGTATATACCACAGGGTACTCTTCACTTCATAACACTATTTTTTCCCCCAATAAATAGACTAATGGAAGAAACCAACATAAGTTGTTGGGAGTAAAACTGATTGTCTAAGATGTGATCAATTAGGTCTCCAACAAATTATTCTATACTGTTTAAGTCTTCATGCTGTTCCTCACATATTTCTGGCTCTCTTTTTTGGGGTACAGGGCAAAACTGGGCTTCTCTATCTTCTTTGAAGTTAGACTTGGCTTTTTGAACTTGCTCTGGCCAATGAAATCCAAGTAGACATTTTAAGAACCAGGTTGAGGTTTGCCACGTGCCTTTTCCATTGTCAAGTGGAGTTATGTCAGGATGTAGCTTTTGTCATTCTAGGTCCCTGAGTAACCAAAATAAGTAGAATTCCCCGTTGGCCCACAGTAGATGGATAATGTGCATGAGAAAGAAACTTGTATCGTGCTAAAATTTCAGTGTGGTGTTTTTATTACCTAAAGGTAATTTAGTCCATCGTGATACATATGAAATGCCTTCCTTTCAATTCTAACATCCATCTCTACCATCCTTTTCTTCTATTTCTAATTCCTTTTCATGAACAACATCTGGCTAGACCCAAAAAGACAGTATCCTTTGTGAATTTGTGAACTTAAAACATCCCTGAGATACAGTCAACTATAATTTTATTTTCTAGGAGAATGAGGATGATAGATTGCAAAATACATTTAAAAATTGTTCACTGGGGACACCTTAGCAGCTTAGCAGTTGAGCGTCTGCCTTTGGCTCAGGATGTGATTCCCGGTCTGAGATCGAGTCCCACATCGGGCTCCTTGCAGGGAGCCTACTTCTTCTTCTGCCTATGTCTATGCCTCTCTCTGTGTGTGTCTCTCATGAATAAATAAATAAAATCTTAAAAAAAATAAAATAAAAATTGTTCACTAGATGATGTATTGTACCCTGAAGAAAACAGACACCACATACTTTCATTTTATTCTTTCCTAAAATGCAAACACAGTCCTATCGTCCAATCTCTTTCAATTTATGTTCACAAATGCATACCTGACAAAACTACAAAAAACAACTTCCATAATTCTTAAAAAGCCTACCTCTGCGCAAAATCCATAGCGAACCAGAAAGAATAAAATCTATATCTTCAAAATGCCATTTCTATCTTTAATATTTGCAAAGTGGTTACCAACTTCCCTTAGACTTAAGATCAGTAGAGTTTGATGTTTAATTAACTGCCAAAGTGTTTTGCTGTCAGCCTAGAGAAGGTAATAAAGCATTGAAGGAGAACACCCAGCTCAGCCACAGTCACCTCTGTGTTGGTTAATGTTTTAGAGACCAAAGAGAAAGTTTACATGAAGCCAGAAAACCTCTATGATATCCTATATCACCTTGCCATTTCCCTTTTACCAAATGACTTCCCAGCTGCTGTGGAGTGAAATTCAGTTTGGGACCTTCAGACTCCATTCTGTGTTTTGTGTGAGAAAATGTTTATTGTTCATAAGCCAGTTTTAAAAATGTAATTAAATTCAATACAAAATATATACTTTGATCATCAGTATTGCATCTTCACGTAATGAGTCACAAAATCCTCCACAATGCACAATAGATGCTTTTGAAAATAAAAGGAGCAATATTTTCTCAGAAACAAATTTCCCCAAATTGTGTTCATGTCTTTTTGAGTCTTCCCTTCTCTTCTTCAGACATCATGAACCCTGATCACTCATAGGATCTGGAAGGCACGTTTCAATCTGACAATGAATGTTTGGGAACAGTTTTGGCAGGAATGACAATATTTTCTTAGCTATGTTTAAAATTGCTTCTGTACAACATCAACTAACTTACCTATAATTGTAACTGTAATTTGTTAATGTGAAAGTAAATAAGTAATATGTTCTTTTGCAGGCTGATTTATAAGAGCCAAGTAGAAGAATGCAATAGACAAAAATCTAAAACATATGAATTAATTTAAATTATGATTACCAGGCAAAGCTTTTCTTAAGTTTTATGCTTAATATAACTCTTCCTACATTGAAAGTAAAGTTCAGTTAATTTGATTTAGTCAAAAAATGGAGAAGTATAGAGATGTCTTTGAAAATGTGGAAACTCTTGGGTTCAGATGATATACTCTTTAGCGACATGAGAAGTTAGCAGGAGGAAATTCATTTTAGGAATCTAAAAGGAAATATGGAATTTAAATATGGAAGTCATTATTAACAGTAGATTTTATTACTCAATAAGTTTATCTCAGATATACATTTCTAACCATGTGATAATAATGTAATTGTGATGGCAACTTCAACAATAAGTTCGTATTCCAACATAAGTTTTCACTGAAAATGATAATCAGAAGGAAAATGACTTAGATCATGGCAATCATCTCTTCCTCAATAGTCTCTAGAGAAATAAAGAATAACTTTACCAACAGCATCTTGTGCCAATTTTAAACATGGTCATAGAAAAACTAAAGCTGGTAATATTAAAAACCCCACAGGATTGGGTGCCTGGGTGGCTCAGTTGGTTAGCTGCCAACTCTTGGTTTTGGCTCAGATCATGATCTTAGGGTCATGAGATCCAGTGGGGTTCCACACTCAGCAATAAGTCTGCTTCTTCCTCTCCCTCGCTCTTCTCCCACAGTGTGTGTGTGTATATGTGTGTGTGTGTGTGTGTGTGTGTGTCAAAAAGAAATAAATAAAATGTTTAAAACCCCCACAGGATTGTACTTTTTAGCTTTCACCCTCAGCTTATGTATATTCCTATGGAAGCAATATCCAGTTTCCTCCAGTCTGGGGACTGAATCTGTGGCAAAGTCCATATTTTCCATAACTTTCAAATATCCCTGCTAATTTAAGACACAGCTTTCAAATATGAGTATTCTCTACTCTGAAGCTTTAGGTGTAGACCCTAGAAATGATGGATCCTTTACTTTATTTCTCTTATTCCTATAACTTCCCTCAGGTTGTATCTCAAAACTGAAACATTTTCATAATAAAAATATTTTTCTTTCTTTCTTTCTTTTTTTATTTTTACTGAATTCTCTGCTGGCAAAAGCTTTCCTGGTATAGTATACTTTTTTCTTAACCGGAGTAGGATCTGCACTGAATATAGAATAACATGCCCTGCTTTCTCCCTCTAAACACTGTTTTATAATCTCTACTAACACAGAGTTAAACTGAATTTCAATGGGTCTTGACTAGTTAAAGCCAAATTAAAGATAGTGAAAGAATCATTTGATGATGGGTATGACAAAACAATTGCCTGATATTTGAAAATGGATATAGTTTGTTTTACCAAATTAAGACAACCAAGTAAAGCAACATGTCAAGAAATCAGTAATGGATATTAAAATAAGTTTCATTCTTTACTATTGAACATTAGCCAAAGCATCTCCCCCATCTTTCCTCTCCTCACTTCTTCACATCTTTGATAGTTCCTCTATTATAATGAATCAAAAAGAATGCAAATCTGAGGAGGAAAAAAAATTCTTTCTGTGCTTAAGCTTTATTAAGATTTTATTTTATTTTGTTATTTTATTCCTAAAACAGAGATTTATGATCCTTGATCTTTTCTAGTCTTTGTTCAAGATTCTTCAACAATTGAGTGCAAGTAATTTGCACCTAGCACTCCAATAATATTGACAGATACAAGTAGTCCTTGGTACCCAAGAAGGCGAAAAAAAACTCATTCATCTTATAAGTTGCTGGATTTACTGTGTGTATTTCCAGAAAAACCAGGGTAAGAACAAGGTTCCTTTGGCTTAGTTCATGTGAAAATAGTCCACTGAGGAAACAATGACAGACTTAAACTTTGAAATAATTTTTACCAGCAGAAGTAAATCACTCACTTTTTTTCTATAAATATTATAGTTCTAGTAGGCTTAACATTTGCTTATTCTTAAGAGTATGAAAAAAATAGTTACATTTGTGGAGACTTGCCTTTCACATTCCCATAAAAGTTTAATATCTTTATTAAGGTATAATTTAGGCAACATCAAATCCACCAATTATAAGTATAAAAGTTGGAGATTTCTATTAAATTTATAAAAATGTGCAACCACTATCATAATACAATTTGAGAACACTTCCACCACCCAGAGGGGTTCTTTCATGCCCACTTGCTGTCAGTCCTACTCCTACTACCAGCATAAGGCAACTGCTGATCTCTTTCCTATCTCTATAAATTTACCTTTTCTAGAAATTTCATATAAACAACACATATACTATGTTTTCCTTTGTGTCTGGCTTCTTTCACTTAGCATGATGTTTTTGGTATTCATGTTGTTGTGTAATAGTCCATTCTTCCTTATTAGTAAACAAAATTCCAATGTATGACTATATCACACTTTGTACATTCATTCACTAGTTGACAAACATCAAGATTGGTTTCAAATCGGGGCTATTAGAAATCATATTGCTAGGAACATCTACATATATGCCTTTGTGTGGTCCAGTGTTCTCATTTCTCTGAGGTAGGTAACTAGAATCCCTGGGTTATATGGTACCTACATGTATAACTTCTAAGACACTGCCAAAGTGTTTTTCAAAGTGGTTATACCATTTTGGTTCCCACCAGAAGGGATGTATGAGGTTCCTAGATTCTGTACTTTGTAATACCAACATTTGGCATTTTCAATGTTATGGATTATAACCACTCTAGTGAGTGTAAAGTGGCATCTTATTTTGATTTTAACTTGCATTTTCCTTGTGACCAATAATATTAAGCATTTTCTCAGGTGGTTATTATTAGTCTTTCCTATATTTTCTTTGGTAAATATTTATTAATACATTTTGATCATTTTTAAATTGTCTTCTTGTTGAATTGAAATTGCTCTTCTGCATTCTGGATATAGGTCCCTTATCAGACATGATTTATAAATATCTTATCCAAGTGTATCTTATCTTTTCATTTTCCCAATTATGTCTTTTGAAAGATGAAATCTGTCATTTAGCTGGAATCTAATTTATCCATTTTTTTCTTTTATGAAATTTGCTTTGGGTGTCATAACTGAGATATCTTTGCCAAATCTAAGGTTACCATCTTTGCTCATTTTTTTTTAGGTTTTATAGTTTAGCTGTTACATTTAGATTTATAATAAATTTATAATTAATATTTGTATATGATGTGAGGGAGAGTCTAAATGAATTTTTTCTTTTCCTTTTTTTTTTGCATAGGAGTATTCAATTGTCTCAACACCATTTCTTGAAAAAAATATTATTTTGCTATTGGATTGTCTCTGCACCCTTGTCAAAAGAAAATCAATAAATAAGGGCTTATTTCTGACTGCTCTATTTCTACAAACTTTTAATTAAATTTTTTTCAAAGTGTTTGGAATGGATAGAAGGGACACAGAAATATAGTGAATTAATCACCAGGGCCTATTTACAGAGTTCTCAAAGTACCATTTTACCACTGTTCAGACCATTTTTTTTTCTCTTAGTGTGCCATTTTGTTTTCTTTCTTGTCTACCTACCTTTTTTAATCCCTGTTCTCTACCATTGGAAAACATGACAACATGTTAAGAAATAATGAACTGGAACATCAGTTTTGGAAGAAGGGAAAGGTACAGTCAGAAAAATCAAAAGCCCCAGGTAGTTTGGCCTCCTATGGTAGGGATGGTTGCCTCAGAATCCTTGCCCTTGTTAGCAACTTCTCATTGCAAGGATCATTTTCATGTGATCTATTTGCATATTCTTAAATGACAAATAGAGTCAACATGGGGCCTGTGGCTTTTCTCTAAATAGGAATATGAATAAGATTTTGGTTCTCAATTTATTACTTTTATCCTCATGTTCTTCATTGTTTCCTTATAGTATTATTTCAAAGAAGTATTATCTTGTGTCTCACCCAGAAATCACAAAACAGTATCCCATAGTATGCCAGGAGGATGGTTTTTTCTTAAAAAGTGAGCCCTTGACTAAACAGCATTAGTTTTTCCTTGCTAAAATGCCAATGTTGCCTTTAAAATAAGTCATTTTGCTGTTATAACCTATGAATTTATATGCTTGATAAATATGTCTTGTTACCTGATTAATGAAATCCTTATAATTGCAAATTATAAATTAAATTGAGGCAGGGGGATAGATAACTAATCTATTTGAAATTTACTTCCTATTGCATTAAAAAGGGGGCCTTGACTTGGGCTTGAATAATAATAAAATTTCAGGTAATTTGAAGACATTTTTTTCCTGAAGTACTGCTCATACTCTCAATTAGCTTTAGTGACCTGGTCTCTTCCCCTACCCTCAACACATTCACTCAAAATTGATTTTTTTTTTCTTTTTACTCATTTTTTCCAGAATGGTGTAATCATGTGATCGCTTCAGGAAGAAAATCAATGTCTTCATTTTGGTTCCTTTCCTTTATTCCAGCTCTGAACAATGATGGATTGTGATCAAACACAGCTTACAAACTCACTATGGATGTAGTTGGATTTCATTAATACTAATCCCTCTTACATTTATTGTCTTTCTTTTAGTTTTCTTGTTCACATTTTAAAAAGAATTTTTCCTAAAGAATGTTATTACCTATCAATCTTCATTATTATTTGATCCTTAATTTTAAGATCTGGTTTAAATTTTTCCTTCTGACAATTTCAAATTTCTTCATAAAAATAATTATTTTAGTCTATATTGTTATCATTTGTGTTTTTAATTTATGTCATTTTAAAAGGTTTGAAAACGTGCCATTGGAAATTATTTATCACTCCTCTGATTTTGTATTTTTTAGGTAATTTACCTGAACATTTAACCAGCACAGCAATCACTTACATTAAAATGGTGTCAGAAAATAAAAATAAAATAAAATAAAATAAAATAAAATAAAATAAAATAAAATAAAATAAAATAAAATGGTGTCAGGAAATTGGTAGTGTCTGGTCAAATTGTGCATGCTCATAGTAAAGCAGCAGTTACCAAAAGCAAATGAAGGCTAGAGAATATGAATGAACTCAACCAAATCTTGATGCTTTTCTAACAGATAAAATGCCCACAGCATTTACAGTATTACCAGTTGCAAAAAAAAAAAAAAACTTAACAAATTCCTGATGGCCTTTTTAAAATTTTGTCCACAAATCAAATGGAACAATTGAATTGGGAGTCATAGAGTCATAAATAATTTTCCAGTGAATGAAGATACATGAAGCTGGATTTCAGGATATTCTGAAGTCAATAGGTCAGAGCCAAATAACAAGCACAAAGGAGACATTGGCCAGAGCTGGAGTGTCTGCAAAATTGGCTCTAAAAACCCTTACTTGAAAGCATGCTAAAATGGTCATGCCCTGCCCTGGATACAGGACCTAGGATGATGCAACTTTTAAACAGCATCCTACAGAGGTCTTATTTTGCCACAATAGCTTCCAGAGCATTCTATGGTACAGCACAAATGTTCCTGGATTCTCTACTAAGCTTTATTTCCCCTTCAAAATTTACAACACCAAACAACATCTGGATTCTATTTCAGTCTGAGCAATGGGCAGAGGAGAACCCAGAACCAAATTGAGAGTAAGGATAACTATTTCTGACTGGACTTGCAAATCAGAGGGAGACTCTAGTTTTAAGTAGAATTCTTCAGAGTCCTTTGGAAAAGCAACATGAAGGACATTATCACATTTGTTTTATCTGGTACTATATGCCCTGTGCCTAGCATAGAACCTGTCCTATTGAAAGTGTGTAAGAAATGTTTTTGAATGAAAGATTGAACAGAATGACTTCTTTCTCCACTCAAAATAACCTTCCTCATTTGTGCAGCACATAGTTTACTGAGTGCATAAAAACTGAAAACATTGTGATGTGTTGGCTTATAACAAGATGGCAGTCCTGCCGTTACAGTTACCAATGAGGGGGGGAGTATGAGTTATGTGACCATTCAAATGATATCCTGATTTTCAAAATTAACTTAGAATTCCTGAAAAATAATCTTTCAAGTTAAGCAGATGCCTTTGAGGCAGGGACAAATCTGAAATATAGCTATATGGGTAGGCATACAGGATAATTGGGCCTCTCCTTATTAGGAGTACAGTCTGGCTGGAAGTTAAGGACTCTACAGAAAAAAAAAATGTTTTGATAACAGATGCAGTATCACAGACGTCCTGAGATTTACCCTAGATAGCTGGGAACCAGACAAACATTTTCCATTTTCCTATGATTACTACACTTTTTTTTTTGGCAAATCTTAGAATAATGTCACAATTGAGCAAAAGCAGCCCAGTGAGAATGCTGGTTTATGTTTCTAACACTTCAGTCCTAATATTCACAAAGAACAAAGTCTGTATTCCACAAAGAAAAAGTGACTGTTCCATTAAACTACATTGATATATAATATAGACTAACTAGAAACAGAAACATTTAACAGGATTTTTATATTCCAAATCTACTTGGGCCTGCAGATAATCCTCTTCAAGTTAGCTGTCAAATTAACTTTTTATACACATACTTTTTTATGAGAAAGACCATTAGGAGATAATTGAGATCTTGCCTAGAATCATGGCTGATAAAAGTAGACTTGGACATGATTTCTAGTGATAATGGAAAATATTTAGATATGCCAAGACTAAAAGGATGACCGCATAATCAATTATTTTATTATAATGTGCAATAGCCTAATAGAAGGAAGTATTAATAGCTATTAACAAAGTTTTGTGTTATATCTCAAACCTTTTCTTTCCAACATATTAGTTCAAGTATTGTTTGCAGTTAGAAGAAGTCACTATAACAAAATAGAATACAAACTAATACGTGGCATTTTATTACAACCCAGTAGAGACCGTGGGGGTTTTATTTTATTGCTGACTTGACTTTAGGTACCATTTTGATCACTCTTGAGTGTGGAGTCTGGTGTATATGAACAATTAAGGGATCTATGAGTCACCTGTTGGGACTCTAAAGGAAACAACAGATGCGGAATAACTTAAGCACCAATGCTATCCTGCTCACTTAAGTCCTCCGTAGTTGAGGTGGGCTGAAATTTAGGAGGTTCACATAAGAGTAAGATATCTAGGTATTAAAAAAGAAATATAGCAGAATACATTATTTGATCAGAGAGTAGATATCAAAGGATAAGATTTAGACAAAACATCATTGAATGTTGGCATTCCATCTAGCCCAAAAGTAGTTATAAAGAAGGCTTTCTGTGAAAAGGTGCTCCACACATCTTGTCTATGAAATCACAAGAATACCTGCCTCAGCTCTGAGGGGGGCTTTTAGCCTGGTCAGGATGATGAGGTTTCTAGAGCGAATCTATTGTTTATGAAATTGCCATATTCACATACTTGTATACGTTAAATATATGCTAGCATGAATAATAATCTTATAGACGTTTATGCTATTTTGAAATGACATCAGAAAGTGAAATATTCAAGTGGCATCATAAAAAAAAAAAACTTTTAAAAGCATGCTGTGTGTAACATGCCCAGTCAATTCAATTATCTCTGACCTCTGAAATCACTACAACTTCTGTAAAAAGTTTTCAGTGGTAGATTGCAAAGTCATTCTAAAAGTAGACACATGCAGCATAAATATAATATAAATAGTATCTGAGGGTAGGTACTTATCCAAGCAAGGTATGTGCTTTTCAGAATGATGTCCTTAGGAATGGCTTTATGAAGTGAATTTTTTAAATTGTTATGAAAAAAATAGGGTAAAGAAGGCTATTTCATGTATGAACATATTTTCATATATATTAAGCTTTTCTGCCTGCAGCTTATTAAAAAAACAATTGAGCTCATAGTGCCATTTAAAGAAACATTAATTCATTCTTGAATTATGCAATGAAATTCAAGCAACATGGTGAATTTTGTTTTGTCTTAGCCTGCAAAAGCTTACATAAATTTTATATATAGTTGCTATAGTTACCGTAATTTTTTCTATTAGTGGAAAGAAGGCAAAATTAATTAAGCTTTGTATTTTTATATATATTAGAGCTTATTATATCATTAAGTTTAATATAAACTGCTTCAAGTAATATTTGAATAGCAAAATGTATATATCGGTAAATATGTGCATGCTAAATAAGGCTATGTAAGTGAAGCAAAAATTATTTGCTGACCTATCAATAGATACCTACTATATTTATTCTGGCAATGGTGATACTATCCACATAGAACATCTAAAATATTTAGCCCTCTTTGCTGACACATTTGCCAAATAACTTGTCTGAGTTCTGGGACTATTTGAGACCATATTAACAGAAAGTAGGAATCATAAGGTCTATGAGTGATCAAACTTTGAACACTCACTCTGTGAGTGTTTAATGACAATAAGGAGAGTATTTGCATTTTGTGCTAGAGAATTTATGTTTCAAGGACCTCATTTTCTCCAAATAAAACAAAAAAGTGGACTGGATAATGTAGTTCATAGACATTTACAAAGTTCTTATAAAATGTTTCAACCTGGATTTTGAAGAATTAGAAGAGTATTGATAATTTTTTTAAGTTATAGCACAATTGAAACTTGGTACTTCCAAGTCCTTAAGAAGGCATATCAAAGATTCATGAGTAAAATCATTCAGTAGGTCATCTTATCCTTTGATGATTTGAATTTACTTTAGACCTGAAAACACAGTTGCCTATTAAATATACTATGGAGAGGGCCAAGTCCCCCAAGAAAAACTGCAACATGAGTTATTCCAATTATCCTTGATGCCCAGAGAACTATTACTGAGAGCATGATCCAAAAAGAGAAAAATAGAGGAGCTAAATGTCTTTGTTAGAAAAAACCAAGAACCAAAAACGAAGAGGCATAGTTATGTACACAATAAAATTAGGAGAAAGGTCTATCAAGAACTCCAGATGAGGGTATGTTTCTATTAAAAGAACAACACCTTCACATCTGAAGCCAGATTTCATTAGAAGCTGGCATTAGACCACTTTACCTAGACATTTACATAAGAGAAACCCACATCCAAGTGCTCATCTCCACTCAGATATTAGGAGGTAAAATCTAATGAACAAACTGCTGAATGTGCTAAGTCTCCACAGGAATCAAGCTTACCTCATGCAAGCCTACTTGTTGAAAAAGGAAAAACTCACCAACTTATGTCATTAGGAATTTAATTTACACACTGCAACATTCATCACCACAAGCTCTTTCTCTAGTTTCATTTATGTTTTTCCACTCTGCAAAACCCAAGCCAGATACTTTTTGCACACACCATGTTTTCAAAGAAAAACAAATAGTGTAAGTAAAATAGACAGACATTTCTGCCACTAACAGTTAAGATTTATAGTATTTGTAGACAGATTACAAACTGCAATCTTATGATGTTTCCCTCTGTATTCTAGAAAACGTTTTTTAACACTCTTTACAGTAATTGGAAACACTACACATAGATTTCTATTTATAATCATAGCCTACGCATATCTTCTTCCTTGTAATGCTTCACGTACTTTCAGAAAGAAAGGCAAACCATTTGATATTGTCAAATCTATACTAATGCTCAAAATCATATTGCAGGACAATATAGTGTAGTTTAGAGATTAGAATTGAGTGGCCATGTGTGATGCTGCCCTGGAGGTCTCCAGAATGACCCATAACAAATGCCTCTAACACTGCAGCAGAAACCAATGAAGACATTTCTGTGTTGTGTACAGGTCACATTGCTCTCTAACTGGGAGGTTTTCTAATGGAAACACATTAACCTTAGTGACAGCGAATCAGTAAAGTAAGCAGTTTGATTTTCTGAGTTATGAATTCCCATCAGGCTAGCAAGCCTACACGATGCCTTCCGTCACAGAGGGTATTATTAAAGCATAGAGTTTTTATTGAATTATAAAATGATTACTTTGAGAAAAGAATGACAACTTACCCTACATCTACAAATTAGTCATTTTTTTTTTTTACTATTGTAGAACCTCTCATTTTACTAGCGACTAATACAGAACAAGTTTTACAAGCAAAATATTACTCAGGTGCTTTCTTTCTTATTTACACTGTATTTTTCTTGATAAGGTCTATGCTAGTAAAAGTGAAGTGTCTTCATCTTGATTTGTAAAAATGACAAGAGAAATGTCTGTAACAATGGGCATTTTTTTATTAGAGTGGTAAGAAAAAAGTTCTTTTACTTTTTTAAAGATTTTATTTATTTACTCATGAAAGACACACACACACACACACAGAGGGAGAGAGAGAGAGAGAGAGAGAGAGGCAGAGACACAGGCAGAGGGAGCAGCAGGCTCCAAGCAAGGAGCCTGACGTGGGACTCGATCTCAGGACTCTAGGATCATGCCCTGGGCTGAAGGCAGGCACTAAACCACTGAGCCACCCAGGGATTCCCAGAAAAAAGTTCTTTAATAAGTGAATAGATACAGGTATGATATGTCAAGAAACACACAACTTTCTTTTGATTGATGATTTTTAATTTTTAAAAAATTTTTGACCAAATGCAAGTACTGCATGGGAAGGATTTTGGATTTGAGGACTGGGGAACAGTCTTTAGTAACTTGTTACCAAATGGGAGGTGGCTATTGATAAGTCATCCCATTTTATTTTCATTAAAGCAGTATCTTTAATGTAGAAATGAAATGTATTTATATTCCCTGCTTTGTGGCACTTACAGATGATGGCAGCATTTCATGGGTGTAACCTTTCAGAAGATAAGATATCAGAAGTACTTTTATACAGCAGATCATTTTGGAATCAAGTAATTGTATGTCACCTTCAGATTTCAATGGGAATAAATATCTGACTTTGAAATATTCTTCTTTCTTCCTTGAGATAGAAATAAATATAAAAGTACTTTACCTGTTGCCAATCAGATGGAATTTTCTTAGCATGGATTTACTTCAAAAATCTTTTCATGAGCTAAAAGATTAGCTAAAAGGTTCTCTGGATAGTCTCCAGTTATTTGAAATATCATAACCAGTTTTTTAAAATTATTTTATTTGTTTGACAAAGAGAGAGAGAACAAGCAGGTGGAGGGGCAGGCAGAAAGTGGGGGCAGGCTCCCTCTGCTGAGCAGGGAGCCCGATGCGGGACTTGACCCCTGGACTTCAGGATCACACCCTGGGCCAAAGGCAGACGCTCAACCGTTGAGTGACCCAGACGTCCCTCATAACCAGTTTTTCAACAAAACTTTGTAATAGTCCTCTTATGACAAATTCTACATGAAAGCACATACTTTTCCATCTTGTTTTTAGGGTATTGAGAGTATAATTGCCGGGCACCTGGATGGCTCAGTGGTTGCGTCTGCCTGTGGTTTAGGTCGTGATCTGGGGCTCCTGGGATCGAGTCCCACATCAGGCTCCCCACAGAAGTCTGCTTCTCCCTCTGCCTATGTCTCTACCTCTGTGTGTGTGTGTGTCTCTCATGAATAAATCAATAAAATCTTTTGAAAAAAAGAAAATATAACTGTCTTTAGAGATCTTTAAAAATTCCTCTGATTATAACAGTAGGGAATTTTGTAGTCTGGTGGACATCTACACTGCTTTTTACTCCTCTTCTTTTCAAGCTCTTGAATAATGAGATGGCTAGAGGGAATCAAATGAAGTCAGATTTTATTCTTTTTCTCATAAGGCTATTTGTTCACTACTTTCCTTCTTCATTTGCCTTATTCATAAGTTTCATTATTAGATTTCCGACATTCAATGAACATTTGTCAAACTGTAACTGAGCTCCAGGTAGTGTGGTCATCATCCAAAACACAGAGCATATTAGTTCCAAAAGAATATTTTTCTGAACATGAGATGTATCTGGGCTACTAATATTATTAAGACGCCCAGTTCTGATCTGAATCACTTACAGAACATGTCAGTGGCAGCTATCACCCTTCACCATTCACTTGCCATGTTTTCTGTTTGGAGGGGAGAAAAATGTAGATTAAATTCTCAACATTGATTCATTGGACACAACCACCAAGTGACTGCTAGTTGGTTCAGTCTGTAGGTCTGTGATGTTTCTCTCTTAATTTCTACACTTTGGTCATTTTGATCTGATACAGATTTGAAGAGCCAAGTTTGGCCCTAGTTAGTGTGGTGGCCCCTAACCTGGGTCCTCGGCATGTGTAACTAGTATGGGGGTTGGGGGGAATGGAAGTCCATGGGGAGGATTAGGAGGTTTCATGCACTTGAATGCAGGCAACAAACCATCATACTGTCAGCAATGGTTTGTTGTTGCTGCTGCTGCTATTAATATTATTGCCATCATTGTTATTATTAACATAGTGTTGCAGATCTTTTGAAATACACTTAGGAATTATTTGACCTCACATGACCTCTTGATATTTACTATGTTAATAAAAAGATACCGTATAGATTACCGTATCACAAATGTACATTTTTAATGTTTTGATAATTGCGTTTCAGTGTGACTTGTTTCATCTTTTTTTCTTTTTAAAGATTTTATTTATTTATTCATGAGAGAGAGAGAGAGAGAGACAGAGAGAGAGAGAGAGAGAGAGGCAGAGACACAGGCAGAGGGAGAAGCAGGCTCCAAGCAAGGAGCCTGACATGGGACTCAATTCTGGGTCTCCAGGATCACACCCTGGGCTGAAGGTAGTGCTAAACTGTTGAGCCACCTGGGCTGCCCTGTTTCATCTTGTAGTCCTAGGTATTTTATTTGGGGAATTTAGCAATTTATTCTGAGAAGACACTTGTAGTTTCCACCAGCCTGCCAAAGAGGTCCACGGCATAAAAGTGTAAAGCCACCAGAGTTAGAGGGTCATTTAACAGAAAAATATGGGAATCTGTATTATTATTATTATTACTGTCAAGAATAGTCTCAGCAAATGTATGTCAAAGTCCTGTCACTCAGACATTTCCTTCATACACAGCAGACTGAAATTACAAGGTTATACTCACAAAAATCCACCCTTAAACTAAACATAAGTGACCAAGCCTGACGACTAAGGAAATTGGAGCACAGTAGCCCCCCTTTATCTGTGGGAGTATACTCCAAGACCCCTAGTGGATATCAGTAACCACTGACAGTACTAAACCCTATATATACTATGTTTTTCTTAACATACACATACCTATGATAAAGTTTAACTTATAAATAATGCATAGTAAGAGATTAACAATAACTGATAATAAAATAGAACAATTATAACAATCTACTGTAATAAGAGTTATATGAATGTGGTCTCTCTCTCTCTCAAAATATCTTTCTATATTATACTCCCCCTTCCTGTGATGATGTGAGATGATGAAATGCCTACCTGGTGAGATGAAATGAAGGAAATGACATAGGCATCAAGACGTAGTGAGGCTACAGCTGCCCTGACAAAGCGTCAGAAAGAGGATCATCTGCTTCCAGACAGTGGTTGACCACAGGTAACTGAAACCACAGATAAAGGGTGGGTGGGTGTAGGGGGACTACTGTATTGAAAAAAGTTTTCTGAACTGATGGACAATAGGTGCTTTCCTGGAGAAAGAAAGAAGTGGAGAAATGAGAGAGTGAAGGGGTTTGGAAGAAATGAGGGCTTTTTAGATGAAGGTGCACCTTCACCTTTTTTTTTTTTTTTTTTTTTTTTTTTGCACATAGCTGGCTGGCCTACCAGGTCCTTTATGCAGTTGAATTTATAAGGGGACACCAAGGTAAGACAAGTAAAGTTCCAGTTTGAGGGCCTCCATCTCCCTCCCCTCCCCTGAATCCTGATCCACTGGCTGCCAAAGCCGGAAGGGGTTTGGGATAGGGTGCTTGGTCACGGGAAAAGCTGCTATGGTTGGCCCAGCAGATGGGCAGAAGGGAAGGGAAGGTTTTTGTTTGTTTGTTGTTTGTTTCTTCTTTTTTCTTTTTGGGCAAGAAGAACACTGGGCTCCTGCAGACCTGGAAGGCAGTGCTGAGGTAGTCGGTGGCGGTTGACCTGGTCTTTAAGGCGTCATTAGGTCATATCTGGAGTCAGGATACATCAAACAGCGACCATACAACCCAGTTTAACTGTCTGGTTTTGTTCTTTCTTAGGGGTACATAAAATTATGGGATGCTGTACTGTGGCTTCTTAGATTTGTCGAAATTCGGTGTTTATAAGCTTTTAATGACGTAGCTAATAATTTCTCTGTTTAATACTAAAAGCTGCTCCAACTTGCAAGGTAGGATTGGAAGGTTTTCTGAGCCCAGGATGGGGTTTTATGATCCTATTATCAAAATAGAGCAGTTCTCATCCTCCTGTTAATACGTGGAGGCGGCACAGATTAAGATCCAGGTTTTTTCTTGTCTTCCTGTAACCGTTCAAAATGATGCAGGTTTGTATGATCGCTTAATTTTTCACCCACTACCCAGCAGAGACTATATTATGTACAGAATGTATGTAAATAAATTGAATAACACCGTTCTATGACCTTTGCAAAGATGCAGCTTTTGCCAAACTATGTGAAGATTTTTTCTTTAGACAATGTCCTACTCATTTATGGCTGTTACCTTACAGTCCATGTCAGCTCCACTGTTTTCTGAGCAAAATATTGGATGGTTTGCAATACTCTAAAATTTTGGAAGGGTCTTCCCCCTAGAGGCTTTTGCATTTTCAATTATGAGCTCATCCCTTTAGTCAAGTTGTTAAATATCAGGAATTTGAAATTGCACTTAAAAATGCAGCACAGGGGCACCTTTTTTAAATTTTTTTTTATTTTTAAGATATTTTTTTATTTATTCATGAGAGACATAGAGAGAAAGAGAGAAAGAGAGAGATAGAGAGAGAGGCAGAAACACAGGCAGAGGGAGAAGCAGGCTCCAGGCAGTGAGACCGATGTGGGACTCGATCCAGGGACTCTGGGACCATGCCCTGAGCCAAAGGCATACGCTCAACTGCTGAACCACCCAGGCGTCCCCGGATGCAACTTTAGAAGGGTTATCTCCTTTGTGGTTGGCTGCAGTCTCCCCGACTATTACTTCCTCCAGGATTGGCAGATATAGAGCCTGTGATCAGGGTTAGGAGCACTCTATGGTATATGTGCCAACCCCATCTAAGCTTCTCCTCTGGTCACTACCTCCCCTGGCTATTTGTTCTTCGAGAGGCAGTCCCTACTGTGGCACCGTGGGCCTGGTGTTCCCTGCCATGGTAGTACTGACCCCCAAATATCCTCATAGAAAGTTAGTCATGGGACAGGTAAACAAAGAAGCTGTACATAAGGTTTTGCTGTGGAGTAGTCACACACCCAAGTGTGACTGGAATCGTCTGACAAAAGTGGTGAGCTCTCCTCCATGTGGAGACTGAGTCACACGGGGTAACCAAAGTATTAAGAAATAAAGACATTGACAAATACCCTTGGACATGGGAAAGAAGGAGAGGGAGTATAGTCCAATGGCATGGGTTTCAAAGGGATGTTTTGTTTTGTTTTGAGAGATGTGCATGGCAGGGGAGAGCAGAGGGTGAGGGAGAAAGAGAATCTTAAGCAGGCTCTCTATGTCCCACATAGAGCCCACATGAGGCTCGATCAAAGACCCTGAGATCATGACCTGAGCTGAAATCACAGTCTGATGTGTAACGACCGAGTCACCTAGGTGCCCCAAAGGGATGGTTTTTAAAAGATGATAGGTTAATAAAAAATGTTCTTTGTAAGGAAACATTCTGATACAAAAATTCACTGCACAGAGAGACATAAAGAAGCATAGTGAGTGGTTTTTAAAGGTCCTGGAAAGGCCAGTTGAGGGGATCCTTCCTTTATGAAGTATGGCCACCTGAACTCAGGAGGTGAAGAAAAGAGAGAAATAGTATAAGCTCTACCTCTGAGAAGCCTAACATAAAAGGCTACAAGTGATCCTGGGGTTTCTGAAGAAAAAACACTTCTCACATTCTCAAAAATCTAGATTTTCTGAGATACAGCAAGGGATAATATAATGGCAAGAATGTTGAAGAGAATATTATCATAGAAGTCCTGAAACTTTCAAGTGTCATGTGTATCATGAGTCAAAATTATTTACAAATGTCATAAGCGCACCTGACAAATCCACTAACTACCCATTAAGTATTTTCTTTCGCAAGAGATCAGCTTCACACTGCATCTATTTTCGCAAAATATTCTACATTTTACTTTCTTTAGTTGGAGGAACGATCGGTTTTGACAGCACTTTTAACAACTAACCAGGGAACTCTTGTGACTTGGAGATAAATATGTTATAGGTCTGGGGAGACTTGTTTTGTCTAAAGGAAAGAGGGTGAAAAAAAATACCTCCTAAAAAAATACCTCCTAGTGGCTCCCAAACCTCTAGTAGAGTTTGATCATTGTATTCCTAGCCTAAGAAGAAGAGCTAAACAATTGCAACTTTCACTCAGCTCTCAGAACACTTTAGCAGTCTTAACACTCACTGGGCAACTAAGAAGGCCCTTATATTCATATTTATGATTTAAAATGCTTATATTTCCTGCCTATTTTAATAATCACATAAGACCATTAATAGAAAGAACCATATCTTATAATTCTTTTGTGATCTGCAAAAGCCTCTAATTCTGTCCTAAATACTCATTAAACCACTGACTGATTAAACATTACAAAGTTCCAGGTCAGTAAAGCAATGATCATTCTTGCTCTGTATGGCCAGGACTCCCAGCACCTCTTGGATTACATTGGAGCTCCTGTTCTCTGGTAAGGGCTGCCTATCAAAGCTGTCCAAACACACATAGGAACCCCATTATTCCCAGCAAGGTTTTCCATTGCTTAATTAATTCAACCCTACTCTTTCAAGATCGCCCTGAGTAGTACTATTGAATCCCAGTGACTTAAGAAGCTGGCTTTCCCAGCAAGTAGTTTTATGAACTGAGTGTGAACCAGAAGCAGTGATAAAATATTACCTGTCCCTATTGCTCTATTTTTACAAAAGCTGTTATTTTGAAACGGGCTATTCCTGTCTAAATACCATTCACATAGAACCAGGTTTTAAATCAGGCAGATTTTTCAAGAAGCCAGACATGTTCAATGGGAGAAGGGCAGTGAAATGATGAAGCAGAAACCCCTACTAAAACACGCACAAGGGGCAGCCCGGGTGACTCAGTGGTTTAGCGCAGCCTTCAGCACAGGGCCTGATCCTGGAGACCCGGGATCGAGTCCCACGTTGGGATCCCTGCATAGGGCCTGCTTTTCCCTCTGCCTTTGTCTCTGCTTCTCTCTCTCTCTCTCTCTCTCTCTCTCTCTCTCTCTGTGTGTGTGTGTCTCTCATGAATGGATAAACAAAATCTTTAAAAGAAATAAATAATAAATAAATAAATAAATAAATAAATAAATAAATAAATAAATAAATAAAACATGCACGAGGCTCTTTCCCTTTGCCCCCCTTCCCCCTTCCACACACACTAAGGTTTAAGGGTTGATTCTGTTCAAAATATTCCATTGTTGTGGTGTTTATATGAATTGAATTCTTGAAAGACAAACTGATGTTTCTTCATGTAATAAAGATGCAAACAAGACTTCTGTTAGCTCATAAAATATGTCTAGATCATCTCCAGATTCAGAGCCCAACACTCTCCCTGGCCAATGGTGAGTGCTATACACTTATTGATCCAGAACTCCAGATAAGTTTCAAAAGACTTCTCTGAGATGATATTAATATCTTGCTTTCTTTACTCTCCCTTTTATGATAGGTTGCTATTTTTCTTCCTGTCTCAAACATGAAGTTCATAAGTGCTTGGAAAATTACCTGTCTTTCCTGATGGCTTTATTATGTCTCTCATGTTGATGTGAGAAAGAATAAACCCAAGGCTACAACCATTTACAGATCTGAAACAGTCTGAAGCCCCTCAGGAGTAGGCTCTTATGAAGAAAGTTTCTCGGTAAAAAAAAAAGTAGAGTAAGTAACCCAGACCTGTGGAATATGGTTAGATGTAAAGACATTTGAGACATAAAGAAAAGCCTCTGTCTTAAGTCTAGAAGTTGAGTAGCATTATCCAAAGCTCAAAATCAAATCCACTTCAATCTTACTGCTTGTTGAGTATGGACTTTCATTTGAAATCCCACTCAATCACTGACCTTTCAGCTTATGATTATTTTTCCTTCTTTTTCTACCTTTAGGCCATTTTTAAATAAAGTTTATTGAAGTATAATTTACATGTAATAAATGACATCCATTTAAAATTTAAAATTTAAAGAGCTTTGACAGATGCACACACTGTAATCACACTACAAAATTATTTGTATCCATGACCCAAAATGTTTTTTCTTTTTTTTTTTTAATTTTTATTTATTTATGATAGTCACACACACACACACACACACACACACACACACACACACACAGAGGCAGAGACACAGGCAGAGGGAGAAGCAGGCTCCATGCACCAGAAGCCCGATGTGGGATTCGATTCCAAGTCTCCAGGATCGTGCCCTGGGCCAAAGGCAGGCGCCAAACCGCTGCGCCACCCAGGGATCCCTCAAAATGTTTTTTCATGTCCCGTTGCCATCCATCCCTTTTATAGCCTCTGGACCTGAGCAACCACTGATTTGCTTTTTGTCACTTTAGCTTGAATTTTCAGTATTTTATATTCAGGAAACCATGTAATGTGTACATTTTTGTTCCTGACTTCTTTCAACTTAAAGATTTTAGATTCACCTAATTTTGTGTATGTCTATACCTTTTGCTCTCTCTCTCTCTCTCTTTTTTTTTTTTTTTTTTTTGTCTATGGCTTAGTAGTATTCTATCCTGTGGATATACTACTTTTGTTTATCCACTCACTTGTTGATGATCACTTTTGAGTCATGTGTAGCTCTTGACTATTGAAAATAAAGCTTTTTGTAGGTATTTTTGTTTGTTTGTTTTTTTGGTTAACTGCCTAAAAGTGAGATTGCATTTTTATATTTCTTGGTTAACTACTTGAAAGTGAGGTTGCTGGTTCATGGGGTGAATAGATGTTTTTCTTTTTGAAAATCTGCCAAAGATTCCCAAAGTGTCCATAGAATGTTATATTCCCATACTCTATGTGTGAGTTTCATCTGCTTCAAATCTTTATCATCACTTGGTATATTCTTAGTCTTTTCAATTTAATTTAATTATTTTTAAAGATTTATTTATTTATTTTAGAAAAAGAGAGTGAGCACAAGCAGGGTGCAGAGGGAGAGCAAGAATCATAAGCAGCCTCCATGCCCAGCGCAGAGCCAGAGGTCAGACTCGATCTCACAACTCTGAGATCATGACCTCCACAGAAACCAAGAGTTGGACATTTAACTGACTAAACCACCAAGACGTCCCTTAGTCTTTTTAATTTTAGACATTCTAATGAGTGTGAAATGACATTTCATGTGGCTAACATATGTATTTCCCCAGTGACTACACATTGTTAAGCATCTTTTCAAGTGCTTATATGCCATTAATATATCTTCTTTTGAGAAGTGTTCATCTTTTACTAATCTTCTTGGGTTGTTAGTCTCCTAATGACTGAATTGTAAGGCTTCTCTCTACATACTATCAGTCTTTTATCAGAGATATATACTGTGAATATTATCTCCTGCCCATTCTGTAGCTTACTTTTTCACTTACAAGTAGTATCTTTCAAAGATTTAACAATTTTTTTTATTTTAATAGTCTAATTTATCTATTCTGTGTACGTTTTATGATTCATGCTTCTTAAGCATTCATGCTAAGCATTTTTGGCTCTAAGGGCACAACAATTTCCTCCTGTTTGGGTGGAATTTTTTTCCAGGTCTTGTTAGAAGTAACCCCCTCCCTAGAATGATCTGGTTCTGACCATCTAGTATCTCATTTATCTAATTTATGGATTTTTATATTTGTATTCAGTTATTCCAGGGAAGCCTCAGAATTCCCAAGGGTAATAAAAGATCCATAGGGAAATATTGAACAGAAATTTAGGTCTTTGATGTAAAGCTGTTTTTCTTTCTTTCTTTCTTTCTTTCTTTCTTTCTTTCTTTCTTTCTTTCCTTCTTTCTTTCTTTCTGGAGAGTAGAGGCAGTGACTGTAGAAGCAGTTAAGATTCGTCCATAGAATTTAAACCTAGAAGGGGCCTTAGGATCTTCTAGTCCAATTGCTCCCTTTTGTAACATAAGAGAACTGAAGCTTTTAAAAGGCTAAGTGATCTTTCCATTAACACATGATTAGTTTTTTTTTGTTCTCTCTACGCTGAGGCATAATCTATACTCTCACATAGAATTCTAAAGTAACACTCTTATTTCAACTAATATTGATAAAATCACTGAGAATCTGCCCATAGTTTAAATTCCAATTTCAAATATACCTCAGGAGAGCTATCTGAAATTTCATAATTTGAATGAAGACTGCCCGTCCCCCAGGTAGTTTCTTTCTAAATGATAGGATGTCAGAAAAATTCCACTTATCAAAATATTCCCTATGCACCCACTGGATTAGTTATCTATTGTTACATAACAAATTACTCTAAAACTTAGCAGCAACATGTATTTATCTCACAATTTTTTGGTCAAAAATCCGGGCATGGCTTAGCTGAGTCCTCTGCTTTATAGTTCTTCAAAAAGCCGCAGCCAAGTCCTTGGACAAATTTGTAGTTGATCTCAAGGCTTGATGGGGCAAGGATCAGCTTCCAAGGTCACTCAAGAGGTGTCAGTTGGATTCAGTTCTGTGCAGACTGTTGGACTGAGGGTTTCAATTCTTCACTATTGGCCAGAGGCAGCCCTCTGTTCATTGGCAAATGGCCCTTTCCATCAGGACAAGCACCCAAGCTGGGCCAGAGAAGAAAAGTCACAGTCTTTTATAAGCTAACTCAGTAGGTCCCATCCACTATGGTGAGAATACCAGAGATAGGGATCATTGAGAGTTATTTTAGAAGCTGCCTACTGTACCCACATAAAACAATACTTATATTTCCTACACCAGAGATTCATTTTCTTACATTAAGTCCTAACTTTTAAGAATTGGCACTTCGAAATTGGCACTATCCAAAAGGATTCAACTGTGGGAATGATAACATGTTACTGGATTATTACATCAGATCTTTTATATGGATTTGTTATGTAATTAATAATTTGGGAAAGTAGATCCTGGTATACAGGTCAATATTGATCTTGGGTTACCAAGAAGGGAGTAAAAAGTCCCACTTAAGTATCCCTCACTAGTGGAAAAATTCAGAGCCAAGAAGCTTCATGGACTAAAGAGAAGGGCAAAATGGGGTGATGAGAGAGCCATTATCTGGGTTCCCTTGTCTAGAGCTTTAGCCCCAAGAAATGTTCCTTCACTTAAAACAACAACAACAAAAAAAGCATTGAATTTGTTCCATTAAGTTCAATCTGTAGAACAATCACATCATTCTGACAAATTGGCATAGGCCATGTATCCGCTGCTCTACCTCCACTCAAAATTTCCACTCAGCTGGGACTTTTTAAAAGAATTCTAACCAGGGTATATTCTAGTCTACATGGCCCTTCTGATGAGAAAAAAATACAACCCCTTCAGGAAAAAGGCATCTCTGGGCACATGGCTGGGAGAGCAGAGGACACATTTTGAGAATAAACAGTCATCCTTTTCTCCAATAGATGCAGTCCCCTATGCCAATATGAGGCATAGGGAATAGACAAGAGAGGATGGAGTACAATTTCAGCCAGACTTGTCTCCTCAATGGAGAATCTTTGTGCAGTGCATATAGATGATCTTCACACAATGATCTTCAGCAGCTTAGCTTTCTAATAAGAGTAAATTTAGCATTTTCCTTTTTCTGTGCCATTAAAAGTTGAATTTGGATTTAGAAGACCTGTGTTTGGTTTCAGTTTTGCTACATAACTCTATAGTGACCTAAGGCACGTATCTCCTGAAGTTTCAGTTTTCTATTTTTAGATGAGAGTCCACCTGACATATGAGAGTCTGCATGACATAATCTTTGTGGTAATTAAATGATATTGTATTTGGACATTTTGTAAGCTCTGAGTCTTATGTGGCAGAGTTACTTTGATTATCTTTTGGATAAGCCAGTGGGATCTGGGTCTAGTGCCATGTTTTCTCTATTTACTCCAAAAGAGTTAGAGAGGCTTCAGTCCAATTGGCCCACAGACCAAAACTGTGGGCTAGGAGGTCTTCAGACCTGTGTGTGTCTGTCATTCCTGGCCACAGTTTACACAGATGTTCATTATCATAAACTTACTGGCAGGCGCAAGTGTCCCAGTGATCACAAAATGGCCCATTTCTTCCATGTTTCAGAAAAACTCATGTTTTTGAAAAAGAACAAACAGAAAGAAACAAAAGGATTGCAAATGTAAGTCATAGCATTTTGAAAATCACAGATATTTGATCTCTGTCTAAAAAATCTACGAATCCTCAAAAAATAACTCAAAAAATAAAATTGTTTTTGAAACTTACTTAAGCCCCCTTCATCCCCAGGGCAGAGGAATTTTGAGACTATTACATAGTGACAGGACTCCTTCCCAGCTTAGTTTTCCCACATAAATAAGTCCACACCCTCAGTTATCTTAGTTACTTCCTTTTAAACACTTCCTCTCAATCTTATCAATATCTTCACGGTTTAAAAAAAAAAAAGTGGGTGGAGCGGCAAGTCGTTGTACTAATGGCAACAACATGAAAAGGAAACCAGACAGACAGACAGGAAAGGAAAAATTTAGTTTAGATAAAAGATTAGATTAAATACTTAAGGATTGACAAATTTGGCCTGGTGTCTGAGCCTCAAGAAATCTATATGCTGGATCTCAGTGGGAGGAGGAAGACAGCACAAAGATGGCACATTTTGCAGGGCAAGGTCAGCCATGGAGAGGCAGCTGAGGTGTCTCCCAGAGGCTGCTCTCCCCAGTTCCCCAGTCCCAGAGATGGACTAAGCAGAGGACCTTCCTGAGAGTTTCTGTAAATAAGCCAGCCAGTGTCTGGGGACACTGATCTCCCTTCCTATCCAAAAAGAGATGAGAGAAAATCCATTTCAACCTACTGCAGCACCAACAATATTAGGCTTTAAAAAAAAAATCTCAGGGAACATAAAACAAAAAGTCCATAAAATTCAAACCGGTGTTCTTGGAAAACTTGAATGAAGTACAGACTCATTTTAAGGGAAAAGATATTTCTGTCCTCCTCCTGAGCATATCTGAGGACATTTTCTTCCACTAGCAAGGCTCCTCAGATCCCAGTTACAGAAACATTGACTTAAGAAAAGGTGGATTCCTTGAAAATGGGTTTTAGTTGTGAATTATTATTACAGTCAGTTTTTATAACTTATATGTTGTTGAGTTCTCCGAATACATCTGTGGACTCCTAAGCTTGAGAATAAACAACTAGTTATGCCTGGTGATGAATTTCAGCACAAATATCTATTGGACCTATGACATTTATCAAGTTATTTAAATATTCTGAGTTCAGTGGGATTAATGCAGAGACTGACACCTAAAATAGGTGCTAAATAAAGTTTTCCATTTTGCTAAGTGCATTTTTTACCATTCACAAATGATTTCATATTCTATCTTGCACTATAATCTAGGCAAGAAGTCATTGGTTGCTTCAGTTTATATTTATTCCTCTGTCCCTTTGCTTTAAATGTTCTTCATGCTTTTTGTTTTGTGATTAAAAATTAGATTTGGGGATACTCACATTTCTGTTTTAAGAAAGACTAAGTGGGGACACCTGGGTGGCTCAGTAGTTGAGATTCTGCCTTTGGCTCGGGTCATGATCCTGGGGTCCTGGGATCGGGTCCCGCATTAGTCTTCCAGCAGGGAGCCTGCTTCTCCCTCTGCCTATGTCTCTGCCTCTCTGTGTGTCTCTCATGAATAAGTAAAATCTTTTTTTTTTTTTTAATGAAAAAGAAAGACTAAGTGTTACTACTTTCAGATCTTGAAAGATCTTTATCTCAGTGATTGATTTCCAGATACTGTGGAAGATAGAAATCAATTGGGTGGCACCCTTTCCAAATGCACAGAAATGTTGGATAAAATAGAATAAAAAATAATTTTAAATATATAGTCAAGATCAAAAGATGGAAAGAAAAATCTCTGTGTTACAGAAATGAAGAGTGAGTACAAACCAAAGGACACAGCCACAGAGGAAGTGGATCTGGGTAAAGGCCTTTGAGGAATACAGTTTAGGACCTGAGCTGGAACAGGAGCACAGTCTCAAGACCATGCAAAAAGGGGTAGGATAAATCACAGAGCGCCCAGAGTAAAATTGGCAGGCTTAAAGGAACGTACCTTCCACAAAACTGGGACTAGAAAATTCTGCCTACTGCCTGAAGAATTTGACATGTTTAGGAACTGCTGGGAGGTACAAAGGGAAATTAAAGATCTTACTCAATAATATATGCAAGAGTGAGGTGTGGATTTATACTACGCTATGTCTTGGGAGACTTAACTGAGGGAGATAACATAATTGATTTTATCTTAGGGCCCAGGAAGAATGTACACAGTATGTAAAATGCTCCAGCGACTCAGAGTACATGGCCATCCCACAATAAGTTAATTATACTAAAGATGAGTTCATGCAAAAATATAAATAAATAAAAATTATATGTATAATATATATATTATATATATAATAATAATAATTTATGGGGCATGTGCGTGGCTCAGTTGGTGGAGCATCTGACTCTTGATCTCAGGTCTTATTCTCAGGGTCATGAGTTCGAGCCCTGTGTCCAGCGTGGAGCCTGCTTAAAACAAAACAAAACACAACACAACCTTATTAGCCTTTTATGGCTAATCATCAGGAAGAGATAACATATGTGACAAACAGGAAAATGCGAACCCCAAATTTGGGAAAAATAATGGAGTCATTGGTCATATTATCGCTGTTAAAAAAAAAAGAACTTTTGACAAAGTATCAGCACATTGAGGTTTTTAAACATCAAAGGCAAGGACTACTAGCCAGATTATACATGTATGTGTGCCTGTGAGATTCTCCTATAGTCTAGCGCTGTTTTGGAAGGAGATATAGTGTATGGCCTGGGGTCAGAGCTTTGTCTCCTCTGTTGGACCAGGCTTGGAAAAGTAATTGATGAGAGGAACTCTCCACATAGGTGGGGCCTCAAAAGATTTCCTTAGTTTTACTTCAAGAAGAACTAGAAAAAAAATCATATACCAGCTTAGGACAGCAGCAAAGGAATCTTGCCATCCACCTGGAACCATGAGTGAGGAAGGAAAAAGACACCAGCATGAAATTGAATCTGAGCCACTTCCATATGTAATAAAGTGGTTTAAATGCATTCTGCCTATGTGTTGCTAGAACCTTAAGATCCAACATGAAAATAAAATCTGTCTAAGACAAGTGAAACACAGAGGTACTGGTATAATCCAAAGAAACACTGTCTTTGAGAACAGTCATAATCCAGGTTACAAAGCAACACCAGCAGAAGACCAACCTAGATTCACAACCACACAAGAAAATGTGAGGTCAAATCCACATATGCAACAAAGGAAAATCAGCACTCTAATAAATGGCCATAAGAACAATTTAATTTATTCCATAAATATCTTTGAAATTCTAAAGACTAAAAAGAAGGGGAAGCCATAATGATTGCTCTCGTGTGTTCTCAAATACTTGTGTGTAGGGGCAGGGTACAGATCATTAGACTGAGATTTCAAAGGAAACCACTAAAAGGACAGAAGTAGAATGGATAACTTCCAAACTCATGGGGTGGAGGAAGTAATAAAGAAAACCAGATCAACATAACAGAGAAGAGGAAAAGAGAGAGAGAGAAAAAAAAAAGAAGCAAAGGAAAAAGTGTGCAAAGGAGATGTGCATATACACAAACTTGTAGAAATAAATGCAAATATATCAGTAATCATAATTTTGTAAAACTGTAAAATATTCCATTTGATATATTTTTGTAATTTCTTTTTTTTTTTTTAAGATTTTGTATTTCTTTATGACAGACAGAGAGAGAGAGGCAGAGACACAGGCAGAGAGAGAAGCAGGCTCCATGCAGGGAGCCAGACATGGGACTCGATCGCTGGTCTCTGGGATCAGGCCCTGGGCTGAAGGCGGCGCTAAACCACTGAGTCACCCGGGGCTGCCCCGTATTTTTGTAATTTCTTTAAACAGCTTTACACTTTTTGAATGACTCCAATGTTTTTAAACGCAAGTAATATCTTTGTGAATATATGTATGTGTGTGTGTGTAAATATATAAAAATATATAATATCTAAATATACAATTACATATAATTTCAGACATTTTCTGCTAAACCTATAGGATAAATCTATAGATGTGGAATTGTAGTGCTTTTTCTTTTCTTGACAGTTGCTGTCAAACCAATCTAACCTGTAGCAGAAAAAAAGAACGTTTCTCTACACCTTGGCCATAGCCATTTACCACTTAAAAAAATACATACATTTGCCATTCTAGTGAATGACGTTTTTTGACTATTATTTAATTTATATTTCTCTTACCTTGAGTTTTAGAGTCATTTGTGTTTTCTGCTTCTACATTTCCCACCCTGCATCAATTTGAAACTTCACTGGCAAAACAAACCAATGAAAACCTGTCACTCTGCTTCAGCAAACCTCCCATTGAGTATCTGGTTCACTCGGCAAAAAGCCACGTCCCCAAGGTGACTCCACATAGGACTTTCCTCAGCTCCAATCCTTGCTAGGAGAGCTCATGCTCTAGAGAGTTTGTTCTGGATGTTCTCCTTCTCCCAGCTATCTGCTTGGCTAATTCTCACCCTCTGCAAATCTTTGCGCAGATTTTACCTCTTCAATGAAAGTCACCCTAAATCACCTGTAATACTGCAGTTTTCCCTGCTGGCACTTAATGCCTTGCAAACCCCACCGCCATCTGGCTTTTTTTCTTTTATTCATTGTTCTATAAATTATATAATATTCACAATATCCTGTCATTTAGTATATGCTATATGATTTGCTATTTACTATGTAGTGAAAGTTTGCACACTCATCTCCCCATGACCTTCTCTTGCTCTTTTTCATTTTTTTCTGTTCAACTTAGGTTTTTTTTTTTTTTAAGATTTTATTTATTCAGAGAGAGAGAGAGAGAGAGAGAGAGAGAGAGGCAGAGACACAGGCAGAGAGAGAAGCAGGCTCCATGCCGGGAGCCCGACGTGAGACTCGATCCTGGGTCTCCAGGATCACACCCCAGGCTGCAGGCAGTGCTAAACTGCCACACCACTGGGGCTGCCCCAACTGTTAGTTTTTAAGGCACTGATTTGTAGGGCATCTTTATAAATGAAAAGTGGGCATTTTATTGCTTTATGTGCAGCAGATATTTCTTCTGACTTCGTCACTTGTGTTTTGAATTTTCATCTTAGGACAAAATTTATTGATCTTATGCCTTTTGTTGTTTTTATTTTTTTAAAAAAATTTATTTATTTGAGACAGAGAAAGAACAAGCAGGGGAGGGGCAGAGGGACAAGCAGACTTGCCAATGAATGGGGAGCCCGACGCATGGATTGATCCCAGGACCCTGAGATTGTGACCTGAGCCAAAGTCAGAGGCTTAATCAACTGAGCTACCCAGGCACCTCTATGTCTTCTGTTTTTGTACGTCATAAGTGAAGAGGTTGTCCCACTCTGTATAAAAAATATATACACACACATACATATATACATATATATTTATACAAACTCCCATAAACATAAACACAGAACTCCAACATCACTTTGTAGGATTTAAAACACATACACACAGTACCTTTTATTTTCATTGATACTGAATTACTTCCATAGATCAATTTAGAAAAAACATTTGCTTCTTTGTCATTTTGGTTCTTCCTATTTGAAAATGGTGTATCTATTCTATATAATCTTCTTTGTATAAATTGGATGCATTTAAAGGCTTTGGGGGAGGTTTAAATTTATTCAGATATCCCTTATTTGTTCTTAAGCTTATTTCTGGGCATTTTACACATTGAGTTGCTATTAAGAATAAGATTTATAAAAATAAGATTTTTCTTGCAATATCTTTCCTACTGTCCATTATTCATACATAAGAAAACTATTGATTTATATGTTAATTTTGTACTCAGAAACTTTATTGAATTCTTTAATTTGAATAATGTTTTAGATACTTGGCTTTGAAGGTATCATGCTGAATTATTTGCAAACAATGAGAGTTCCTATCTCCTTTCCAGTTTTTCTTCTCTTTTTCTTTCTTGGGAGTTATATCAGATATCACTTCCAAAATAATGTTACATCATAGTGGTGATAGTGAAATTCTTGTCCTATTCTAGACTATCATGGAAAGACATCTTTGAGTTGAGATAAACTATACATTCCATTATATTAATTTGTCTCTATTCCTGTTTTACTTTGAGACTTGTTTTTTTTAAGTCAAGTATAAATTAAAAAATGGTGAAAAATTGTCTTTTCAGCATCTATGGAGATGATCATATTAATAAGTTTCCTAATACTGAGCTGTGGTAAAAATGTGTATATGAACCTCTCTTGGGCAGGTGGATGCTATTATTCTCTTTGCTACTATTTCAGATTATTCAGTTAATATCCATAAATCTTTTCCATGTGCCACCCTTTTGAATTTTACAGTCAATATTATACTGGTTTCATAAAAAGGATTAAAAACTGTCCTTGTCCATTTTCTGCTACAGTTTAAATAGCTGTTTCTCTTCTGTCATTTATAGGTTTTATATAGTCCTCTTAGCAAACTATGATTCTGATACTTTAGGGGAGATGAGTAGACTTTTTTGCAAACATTATTTCTGATGTAGAAATGTTGGGGTTCAGAGCCAATGGCCAAGGAAGAATTCTTGAGATGTCTTTGGTGCAAAAGCTGGTTTTATTATAGCACAGGGACAGGACCTGTGGGCAGAAAAGGCTGCACTGGGATTGTGATGGGTGACAGATTATATACTTTCAAGTTGGGAGGGTTAAGGATAGTATAAGTCTCTAAGGAATTTTGGAAGCAAGGTTTCCAGACTTCAAGGGGTCTAGCTATTGTTAGGAAGAGCCATTTATAATGGTCTGGTAAAACCCTAGTCATGCGACCCTGCAGATGTCTATCAGTGAGCCATGTGCTTGGAGGATGATTGCCAACATATATCTTGGGGAGTAAAGATAAAGGAAGTTTCCAATGGAATTTTTATATGTTTAAGTAGACTTACATGACCCTGGGATTGGGGGGGTGGGGGTCCAGGATACTGAGCTGATTGCCTTTTGCTCTTAGCAAAGTATTAACATGCTGCTGAGTTCCTAGAGGAATGTCACTCTGCCTGTTTCAAGAACTTGTCAATGGGCTGTAAGCAGTAAGAAATTTAATTTTTCTCTCTTGCCTTTGTTTCCCACATCAACTTCCTTTTTAGAAAACTTGTCATTTTGTCAGCTTTAATCTGCTACATTTTTCTAGAAAATGATCTATTTTATCATGGTTTTCAAATTTGTTTTCTTCAAGTTAAGCAAAGTTTTCATTCATAATTCCCTTAATTCTTCTGCATCTGTGGTTATTTTCTATTCTTACATTTATATTTAAACTTGTCTCCTTTTTCCTTGATCAGATGAGTGAATAATGTTCCCATTATATGGATAATTATTTTTCAAAGAATTGGCTCTTAGTTGAATTAGTCCCACCATTTTTCTGTTTTCTTATTCATTAATGTGTTCTTTACTTTTTTAATGTCTTCTTTATACTCCCTGGAGTATAATTTTCATCATGTTTCAAACCACTTTAATTAAATGCTTGGTCTATTAACTTTTCATCTTTCTTATTTATTAATATGATTACTTAAAGCTTTTCTTTATAGAGCACACAGAATTCTGATTTGTTTTCATTATGGTCTTTTTCTACGTATTTGCAATTTTAGTTTTGTTTATATCTTTGACATGAGCTCCGTAATTAGTAAGGGTTTTTTTTCCTACATTTTAATTAATGTGAGACCTTCAGTCAATTTTAGTATAAGCAGAGAATGTTGCCTACATCCCAAGTTGTTCCAATTTACTGAGATCTCCTCTATGACATAATATTTGGTTAAGGTGTATTAATGTTCCTTAAAAAGGTGCAAAGGAGGAACATTTTCTGTTTGTAGGTTATAGAATTACATGTGTACACATAAATTTTATTATGTTACTTAGGTCTTTTCTATCATCTTCATTTGGCTTATAAAACAAGAACCAAGTCTTAATATCTTAACATGCTAACTCTATATCTGTATATGTGTGTGTCTACTTCACGAATTTATATTTAGATGATTGGTGCTTAGATATTGATGAAAGTCAGATAATATTTATAGATTGTTCCCATTGCTATCAAAAGAAGTGTTTTTATTAGTCTTGTCCAATATTTTCACTCTGAATTGTTTGCCTGATACAGAAATTGTAGCCACTGTTTTTTTTTTTCTCTTTGTTTCCTAACATGCTTTTTTCATTTTTTTTTTTACTGTCTGCTTTTCTTAGTTCCTTTGTCCTAGGTATACTCTTGATTTATGCTTTGTGAGCTTCATGATGGCCTTATAAATTTGGGAGGTTTGCTTTCTGTCTTTAGAACATTTAGCAGTTACTTCTGTAAGTATAACAATATATTTAATATTTTACTAATTTGGATAGTATCAACTGAGTCTCCACTGTGAGGTCACAAGAAATTAATATATCCTACCTACTTCTTTCAGGTCTTCTTTTCTTTTTATCTCACTGCTACCAATATAATAGTTGACATTATTTTCTTGGTTTTCATATAGCATTTAGCTTTATGATATTAAAAAGACACATTTCAGTTACCTTGTCAGCTTTTAAATTAAAAGATTGACTCTTGGCTACAAAGTGAATTATACTCTTCCCATGTCCTCCACAAACTTCTTCAATTTTGTCCTTGTGCATGGGTGTATTTCTATTCTCTTGGTTTTAGCAGTACTCTTCAAGAGAGTTCAAATGACAGACTGTCTATATATCACATCCTCCAAAGTGGAAAACCAAAAATTATTTTATATCTCTCTAAAAGCAAATACATTTTAAAAGGTGAGGATAAAAAAAAAAAAAAAAAAAAAAAAAAAAAAGGTGAGGATATTTTCCTATAGTCACCAAAGAGTTAACCATGGATTTTAGGAAGGAATTTAGAGAGAATAAGTCCTATACAGCACAGAAAAGAGTAAGTTGAATGGTATAAGAGTAGAATAACTCGATTCTTACAGAATATTTTCAGTACACAAATTTAAATTGTGTCATTAAAGTTATGTATATATTATGTATATAATAATGTTGCATGAAAATATTGCAAGGCAAAAAAATTTGTGGAGTAAGAATGGTTTGTATTAGCTTCACCTGCATAGTGCCTAATATAAACACATTTCTGTTTGCTCACTAGAAAGAATTAGTTGAATACACATTCTCTGGACAGTTTGACATACAGTCAAGAGGTACAGTCTGTACTACTTGTCTAACTATGCAAACTCTTCAACTTGAGTTAAGTAGAAAAGGCAGTTTCTAATGGGTTTGTCTTTTGCATGAGAACCTTTTTATGTCTTGTATAACCCCAGGAGAAAATACCACTGGAGTTACTTGGATTGGAATTAAGACCACCAGAATTGGATGTGAGTTTTATTTGCTATGTCAGGGAAAAGGGAAAACTCAATGTCTATTGAGTGGCTGTGGCTATCACAGAAGGAATTCAGAGTCAGTTGCTTAAGAAGTCACATATGGGCAGTCCCAGGAATGATTTTATATGTACTTAATCAGTTCAGCCTACATCTTGGTGCCCTGGAGCTGTACCTAAGGTTCATAGGCAGAGTCATCATCCACCTCTCTGAGAATGCCCATCACAAGGGTGTCTTTACTTCACTATTATTCATTCATGCATGTATGACCATAAATAAAATTTCCAACTGACATTATTATGAAGTAGACTGCCACAATCCACTGGTTCTCCAACACTGCCCAAAAAGAATTCTAGATGTTTCTTTTTTTTTCTTTTTTTTTTTTAAGATTTTATTTATTCATGAGAGACACACAGAGAAAAAGAGAGATAGGCAGAGACCCAGGCAGAGGGAGAAGCAGGCTCCATGCAGGGAGCCCGATGTGGGACTTGATCCTGGGTCTCCAGGATCACACCCTGGGCTGAAGGCGGCACTAAACCGCTGGGCCACCAGGGCTGCCCTAGATGTTTCATTACATAGACCCAACATGCTTATAACCAGAGAGAGAGACAGTTGTGATAACCTGCCCAGCAAGTCACAAGTTTCAACTACTTTGTTTGAAATGTTATCAATACTAATAATATTTACCAAATCACCATCTTAAGAAAGCCAGTCTCCTTCCTACATGCTCTCACTGAACTCAGTGCTTCCAATGCAGAGATGGTTTTCAATCAATATATCCATTGTGTTAAGAGTTCCTGCAACTTGGCCCTCAGCCAAGGCTATGCCCAAGACATTAGTCCTGTGTTCCCTCAGTGAATTCAGCCTTTCTTATAGGATGCAGGTATTTAATCACTCATGTCCACACAATACCACTATGAGCCCTGGGAAGCATTACTGCATTTCTGTTTTTATTTTGTCACTCACTCCCTTGACTGGTTTGTTTTTAGAGGTTTAACTGAGCCTTTAGCCTAAAGGCTGTTTCCTTTACACATGTTATACAAAAGCATGTAGGAATTTCGCCAAGAGGCAACATAATGAATGTTGAAAATGGGACGGGTTTTAGAGTCAGATGGACCTGCTGCATTTGAGATTTGGCTCTACCACTCACTTATTGAGTAACGTAGGAAAGTTGACTTAACTTTTCAAAATAGTATTTTTGCATCTGTTAAGTGTACATACCATACTCCAAATTAAATAACTATTTCGAAAATTAAAAAGAAAATCCATCTACCTAGTAGAGTTTAAAAAATAACTAGCCATTTTGTTTATGAGTACTTATGCATTTAAAGCAAAAGGCTCTCACAAAAAAAATTGTGACTTGTCTATACTATTAAGGGGGGGGGAGAGGAAAGGAAATATAGTTATTACTATAAGAGAATAAGATATTCCTGTAGTTTTTTGTTCTAACATTTAAGTTAATATATTTCATAGGAAAAGTCTTTCAATGATAGATGACTCACTGCAGCAATCACCTTCAAGTGTGAGGATTGTGCTGAGCGCCATGACAAATTCAAGATGCATTAGAAAGGCCTTGCCCTCAATGGCCGTAGGTTCCAGTGTTGTGAGTGGACAACATAAGTAATTGAAGGCATTATAAACACAACATCATGAAAACTACCAGAGAGAAATTGAAACCACTTTGCAATTTTAACAAAGGATCTACATCTGGTTGGGGGAAAAATTAGGAAGAACTTTGGAAAGGAGATCTTTGAATTGCATCTAGCAAGATGGGTAGGAAACTTCCATGTGAGGATAAAGAAAAAGTATTCTGAGAAAATAAAATAAAAATAAATGTAGCTGCCAGCTGCTGACGTTTTACTATGTGCCAGACATTCTAATAAATATTTTTAAATACTTAATCCCTAAAGTATTCCTGTGAAGTAAGCATTATATCCATTTAATAAAATAGAGAACCAGTGCATAGAGAGAGCAAGTTACTTACGGTGAAACAACTACTAAATAAATTTAACCTTTCTTGTTGAATTACGATCTGTTTGATTCCAAAGTCACTCTAGTAACACCGTACTAGGTTGCCTATAGGTAAGTGTGGTACATCTGTAGAAATTAGGTGGTAGTTCATTTTCAGGTGAAGACTGAAACTGATTGGTAGGTCAGATAGAAGAAAAAATTGGGAAAAATTGGATTTTTTTTAAATGAAGAAAACTCTTGGAAGTATAGTGAAACAATTGAATTTTGCATTGAATGCTAATGTGACTGTGGTGTTTAGAATCAGGACAGTGATAAAATTAGAGAAAAATAATTAATTCTTTTGTAAGCTATTGCAGTAGTCTAAGCAAAGGATAATAAAGGAACTAGCTTGGAAATAAGAAATAGTATCTAAGAATTACTGGGTTATCTAAAAAAACTATTGGATATGGAAACTGAGTATTATTTCACAAAAGAAGGATAAAGTTAAAGGTTGCTATTGTGTAATAAAGAATTTAATTGGCATTTATCCCTATTTCCTGGAAGGAAAACTCTAAATCCTTGGAATTTCCCAAGTAATAGTATCTCTGTGATTTGTGAACCTCTGGGATCACACTTGAATTTATAAGAGATGAGATGATTCAGCATTTGGGCTACTCACCAGAGAGATCAACCAGGTAAACAGAGAGTTGGGACTGGAGATTGAGTTCGGTCACAGCCAATGATACAATCAATCATGCCTACATAATGAAATTCCAATAAAAAACTCTGCAAGCTGAAGCTCAGTGGCGCTTCCTGGGTGGTGAACACATTGCAGGAAATTACACGAACTGTTTCCATGAGACAGCACAGAGGCCCTGCCTTTAGAACCCTCCTGGACCTTGCCCTTTGAGTCCCTTTATTTGGCTGGTCCAGATTTATATAATTTATAATAAAAGTGTAATCATAAGTACAGCACTTTCCTGAGTTCTCTTTCTAGTAAATTACAGAACTGAGGGGGGTCCTAAGAACCCCTGAATTTGTATGTAGTTGGAAAGAAGTGTATGAAACTGGGGGACCCCTAAAAAGTATCCAGTGTTTGACGTGAGGGTACTCTAGTTGGAGACCATGTGGTTCAACCTGTGAAGTCTGACACAGGTTAAACCAGGTGGTTAGTATCAGAATTGTACTGCAGTGTATCCATTGGTGACATAGTGGTTGCTCAGAAATCTAAAACAGAATTGAGAAGAAGACAATGATAATCACAAAAATAGATCATCTGGAATTGCACTCCAAGGTTTTGAAGATAATTAGAAGATTTCTAGAAATGAAAAACTACAGCTTATTATTAGTATTGGTTTTCTAGGAGTTGCTTCAACAAAATACCACAGACTGGGTGGCTTAAACAACAGGAATTTATTTTCTCACAGTCCTGGAGACGAGAAATGTTAAAGTCAGCTGTCAGTGGTGTCTTAGTCTGTTTAGGCTGCTATAACTGAATGCCACAGCCTAGGTGACTTATAAACAATAAAAATTTGTTTCTCACAGCTCTAGAGGCTAGATGTCCAAGATCAGGGTGTCAGCACACTTGGGAGCTGATACACACTCTCTTCTGGGCTGCAGACTATTGACTTCTTGCTCCGTCCTCACATGGTGGAAGGAACAAGCAAGTTTTCTGGAGTTTCTTTTTTAAGGGCCCTAATCAAATTCATGAGGGCTTTCATGACCATATTTCCTCCTTAATCCCCCAACTCCTAATATCATCACCTTGAGGGTTAGGATCTCAACATATGTATTTGGGATGGGGGACACTTTTGGACCACTGCATAACATTGGGTTCTTGGGTTCTTCTGAAAGGCCTTTTTCCTTGGCTTGCAGTTGACTACCTTCTTGCTGTGTTTTCTTTCACAGGCTTTTTTTTTTTTTTTTTTTTTTTTGGTCCCATGTGTCTTGGTGTTTCTTTTTATAAGAATGAATCTTATTGGATTAGAGACCCACTCTAACAGGGTCATTTTAATCACCTCTATAAAGACCTTATCTCTAAATATGATTATATTCTCAGGGTCTGGGAGTTGGTACTTCAAGATGTGATTGGGGGTGTGAAACACAATTCAGTATATAACACTGTAGTTTTGAGAATCGCCTAAACATAAAGTATCAGTTGAAAACAGATTAGAAGAAGTTGCTAAGAGAATAAACATAAAAGGGAACATAGGTAAAGGTTAATAAAATACTTGGAAATCCCATGTAACAAATTACATGAAGCCAGGAATTAGAAATCTAAGAATACTTGAAGATCAAAGGGTCAATAATGACAATAACATGCGCAACTATTAAAATACCACAAGTTGTCAATGCAATTGCTTGGTTGGTTACTCAAGTAGGAAGAACATATTACTGTGGCCATGCAACAATTACTTAAGTGTTGAGAAAAAAAGGCTAATTTGGAGGCAACCCTTCCAAAACTGGATAAAGATGTATACAAGAAAAAATGGGTACAGAAGAATGAAGAAAGAATGACCATAAGAATACATTTTCATGAAGCCTTTTATTAAAAATTGGCCTCTGATCCAAACTTGGAGAGTTAGCTAACTGCCTAACTGATTACCTCTGGTGTCCTAGGTACATATATGTATATATATGTGTGTGTGTGTGTATGTGTGTGTGTGTGTGTGTGTATATATATATATATACATATATATATATATATATATATATATATATTTAAAAACCCCTTCTCACCTTCTTCCAAAGGTTAAAAAAAAAATCTGGGATGCCTGGGTGGCTCAGCAGTTGAGGGTCTGCCTTTGGTTCGGGACATGATCCTGGGATCTGGGATTGAGTCCTGCATCAGGCTTCTTGCGGGGAGCCTGTTTCTCCCTCTATCTGTGTCTCTGTGTCTTCATGAATTAAATAAATAAATAAATAAATAAACAAATAAATAAATAAATAAATAAATATCTCTCACTGATTTGCTTGAACATCATTTGGGGATCAAAGAGGGAAATAGAAATTAAATTTCTAGTAGGCAGATCATTTATGTGTACAAATAGAAGTACTACTCACTTTTATATTTCAGTTATAAAGATTTAGCAAATAATCTAGAAAGGAAAGATCCTTTTGAGCTCTCTAGGTATTAAAAGGCAGAAGTGAGTTGCCTCTAATTCTGTATTCTGTCGTTGATTATAGTCATTGGCATGAGCATAGCAATTTAAATCAAAACTCAAGGAGTGATTTGACAGACTCAAACTCAGTTAAGAAAAATACATGATTTAATAAGCTCTAAAGCTATAGAGTTTTTTAATGAGGACTATAGTTGGGTCATAGCAGCGAGAACATTAAACCACTTCTAGTGATTATATCCTTCTAAAATGTTTTAAATGGTGTTTGCTTCCTGGGTGTTTTCCCCAAGCAAAACTACTGCATTCACTTACCCTTGAACTGCTTCTAGTCAGCTCCGCAGATACAGTTGAGGTTAATTCAGGAACAGAAAATGATACCACACTGCCACGCTCAGGATAAAGTTCAATATGTATTTGTTCATTTTATTTTAATCAAAGGAAATAAAAGGGAACACTATATCAGAGCCAACAGTATAGAAGTCTTTTGTAACAAAATCCATGAATCTTGTCTATTCCACTAGACCAAAAGACTTAGCATCTCTTTGAAAATCAGAAGAATGAGGAACCAAAGCTATGGTTACTATCCCCTTATATCAGTTGAGACCATCCCTAGAATGTCACAGTTTCATCTTTATAAACAGGCATATCACATTGAGGCAGTAACAGTGAATTGAGCTTGTATTCTAAGTTAGCTGGGAGATTAGGATCTTGTTTTCTTCTTTAACAGATAGTATAATTTCCCACAACAGTGTGCATGTTTCTTACAAAAATGAGGCATCTTTAGAAGGAAATGTCCCTTCTCACTGGGTCATTTGATTCCTTTCCAAAAGCTATTTGTATATTTTTTGTGATTCCATATTCTGCACATATCATGTTTATCCATGTACTTGAACCCTATTTAGTCGTTTGGTCTTAAGCAATTGTGGAGGAACCGGGTGAGGAGAGGAATGTTTAAAAACTTCTCTGCTATAAACTCACGAATCGTGTTTGTTGTCATGACTATTGTAGCACAGTGATTAAAATGAGACAGGAGCTGCTGTTCTGTTTTTGTTGAACTATTTTTCTTAGATGAAGAGGTAAAACTGAGGATGAGAGGTTCAAAATATGGCTCATTTTGCAAAGCTGGCAAAACACAGCATTTAAAGCAGTTTTGGGAAAAAGAATGGGTGTGGAAATACCCTAAATTACATGCATTGTATTATGTTTGTCTATACGTAATACATGTACTTTTCTCAGAAGAAGTTCCACACTTTGAACAGATTCTCAAGAGAAATTCGTACTTTTAAAAATGTGACAAACAGCTGAGTTACTGACTTTTCTTACTTCAGGTCACATCTAAAAGTACAAAAACAGTGCATTTATTCTTTGTATTTTTTTTTTAACATTTATTGAGTACTTATCATGTCACCCCACCCCCCAGGAAACTGCAATTTAGTGGAACAGATGGTAATTATAATACTAAGGTTATACACAAGCCAAAGGACAATGTTTTTTAAAAGATCAAAAAGCATGGCTCTTAAACAATGTGAAATAAACACGTGCAAGATTTTATTAATTTAATTAATGAGGGAGTTGGTAAGATCTTACAACCAGTTTAATATTTTTTTTTATTTTTTTTATTTATTTATGATAGTCACACAGAGAGAGAGAGAGAGGCAGAGACATAGGCAGAGGGAGAAGCAGGCTCCATGCACTGGGAGCCCGACGTGGGATTCGATCCCGGGTCTCCAGGATCGCGCCCTGGGCCAAAGGCAGGCGCCAAACCGCTGCGCCACCCAGGGATCCCTTACAACCAGTTTAGAGCAGAATTTTCTTTCTTTCTTCTTTCTTCTTTCTTCTTTCTTCTTTCTTTTTTCTTTCTTTCTTTCTTCTTTCTTTTTTTTCTTTCTTTCTTTCTCTTTCTTTTTTCAAGATTTGGTTATTTATTTGACAGAGTGAGAGAGCACAAGCAGGGAGAGCAGCAGAGGAAGAGAGAAAAGCAGGGAGCCTGATGCTACATAGGGCTCTTATCCCAGGATCCTGGGATCATGACCCGAGCTGAAGGTAGATGCTTAACCAACTGAGCCACCCAGGAGCCTCCAGAGCAGATTTTTCAAAAAACTTCACAAATATAGGCAGTAAAGAATGGTGAAACAGGTCTATAAATCAATGCAGAGTGGTTTATCCATAGGGCAATAGTTACTTACATTCCACTAGGACCCAATTCATTTGCATTTCCTAAAAAGAATCATTTACAATATGATTAGCCCTTTTATAAAAAGAAATTATTTATGAGAGAGAGAGAAAGAGAGAGAGCAAGCATGTGCACACAGTAGGAGGGGCAGAGGGAGACGAAAAAAGAATCTCCAGCAGACTTCACACTGAGCGCGGATCTTAGCATGGGGCTCCATCTCATGACCCTGAAATCATGACCTGAGATCATGACCTGAGCTTAAACCAAGAGTCAGACGTTTAATCTAGGTCATCCAGGTGCCCCACATTATGATTAGTTTTAAATAGTTCAGACAGTGAAAAGCCCAGATAACCTAGAAAGATACACTGTAAAGAATACCAGTGATCACGCCCTCCCCTATCTTAGGTCTGTCTTGTGTTTTCCTGACATGAATTTGCAGAAAAATAATGATAAAGATTTTTTTTTCCTGTGAGAAAAAAGGTAAGCAAGATTTGATTGAAGGAATTAAAATAAGTTCCTCTGCAATTGATATATGAAAGTTGAGGAATGAAAGTGAGTTAGATAGGAAAAGGTAAGGTGAAGGACACATAAAGCAGATTTAACAACATCTATAGCACTAACGTCAATGTTGTCTGACATCTGCACAACACTGTAAAGCTGCTAGTTGGCAATGAAAATGTAATTTAGTCTTATTTGGAGCAACTTTGAGGCCTCAGTGAAGGAATTGGAGTTTTTATGATTTTCCAAAGTGTTTCTGATGGTAAAGGAAGTACACCTCAATGCTTGAGGGAGTCTGAGAATATACCCTGGGGTTTCTCAATGAAAAAATAGAATTTATCTAGAATAATTTGTTTTATCTTAAAATTTTATGTAGTGGTTTTTAATTTGAAAACTTGAGATTATCATTTCTTGAGTAACGTTTATTATGTCTGAGGCATGAGAGGCAGGCAATATCCTGGTTCTGAATTTTGGCTGAACTGGCATTCCAGGAAGGCTTCCCAGTCTTTGAGTCACAGACTTTCTGGGCACATGCTTTTGTTTCTGGAGATACACAAGCTTTTCCACTTGAGATGCACAATTAGCAAAGACAGCAGGCTGCCAAGAGTGTTTCTTGCAGAAGTAACATGGTTAGTTTGTTTTGTTTTGGTTTTGCTTGACAGAAGTTACTGGCAATTCCATGAAAAGAGAACTTGGATGAGCACTGATAACAAGTGGTCTTTGGAAACAGCCCAGAAGATAGGTGGAGAGGTAGGGACTAAGATGGTGGCAGCTCAAGTGCAAAGGGAAAAGCTATATTAAAGAGTTCATTAGAATTAACTCTTTAATTAGAAAATTTTAACCAATTGGCTGCAGAGGATAAGAGAGAAGGGGCAGATAAATAGATATTTTGCTAGTGGAACCCATTGGCTGTTGAACAACAAGAGTTGGTGAAGGATTCACAGATACACTCATCTGAGAACCAAGTGCTAGGTTTCTTGAATTATTCAGAGATCTTCTGACCTGTTTAGGTAGATCTGTAAAGGCTAGGCCACTTTAGAAGTTCTTTTCTTTTTATGTGAGATTCACATAAGCTTTGCAGTTGAACAGGTAGCAGGTTGGTTGCCTTTTTAAGACGCTCAGGGACATGAGATGAACTTCTTTGCATGATCAAAAGGCATAATCTGATCCAAGTGCACTTGTGAATAAGTCTTCCATGATTAAGTTCTAGTAAGGAAACAACACTTCCATGTTCCTACTGGAATAAAAGAAAGTTCATTGTAATATTACCATTATTGTTGAAGGAATTAACAGGAGTGTACCAAGCCAAACAATATTTAAACTTACCTGCCTAAAAAATAAGTCTTTAATCTGGCATCATAGCAAATGGATCTCATAAAACATTTAAGTCCCTATATAATTGAGCTTTTAGAAATGCAACATAGGACCTTTCAGAGATAAGTTATATAATTACAAACAATATATATATAAACATATAAATATATATTTATAACTTTATATTTATATGTTATATATATATATATATATATATATATATATAAACCTTCATTGGGTGAAGGCAGGTAGAACCCAAGAGGAGAGATTCTGTGGTGAAGTAATTGTGTTTTCTGAGTACCAGAAACACACACACACACACACACACACACACACACACACACAGTGTTTCTAGAATGAGAGGTACAGCCTTGGCTTTAAGAGCACTAGGACACAAATCCCATCCCTCCTGTATTCCAGGAGGCTGGTCTGGTTTAAAGGGCATCTGAGGGAAATTATCATAATTTCTTTAATACCATCTGGTCCTGAACTTTCCCACAAGTCTGGTCATGGAGGCATTTCCCAAGGAGTTCTGCTTTGGGTATTTATATCCATCTGACTTCTAGGAAAAAGCCAAGGAATTGACAGAGAAACAAAGAATACCCTAAAGACACTTAGAGATGAACCAGATTGTAATATTGCACATTTCTTATGACAACATAATATATTAGAACAGAGTGGGTTTGCTTGGATAAGAATCAGAAATTTGGAAAAACAATGGCTCTGTTAGCATATGCAGGCTTCACCCTACCATGGAGGCTGTTTTTCTTAGCACACAGTGGATTTAAAGTTATGGCCTGAGTGGATATTCCCAGCTCGGTTGATTTCTCATGAGCACATATATTCACATGCCCCAGACAAGATCATTTCCAGTTTTCAGCACTTGTAGTTCTGGGAAGGGGGAGCTAAATTATGTGAGAGCACTCCCAGTGGGGGAGCACATAGAGATAGTTGTTCTAGAAGCAATAAAGCGAGGGCAATAAAGGGAATTGAAGGTTAGGCAAGTTTGAGGCCTCAGACATTATGTTCAATTAATTATAACAAAAGAGCCTTAGCACTGATTCTAGCTGAAATCTTAAGTATTATAGTTGCTGGATTAGGCTCATTGGAGAAAACAGTGATTTCTGGGCCTACCTATGAAGACAAACTCAATAAGAAGCTCTTATTTTCATATAAAATATTAACACTTCAAAAAAACATTAGTGAGTATATTCTGGACACTGGAAATACAATAGTGAGGACAGAGACCTTTCTCTCACAGAGCTCTCAATATTTTCACAGATGACTCATGGATTGACAACAGAACCAAAACTAGAGAATATTTATATCCATAACCACTAAGGTAAGCTTTCAGGGAGAAGAAGGGCAAAAGAATATCCAAGAGAAATAAGATATTCTAAATAAAATAAAAGCTTATGCATTCTGTTTCAAGCTGCTGATGTTTTCCCTACCAAGTTTTATCAGATTTTTCAAAATGCCACCGGCCCTTAATAAAAATCTCTTATTTTGATCATTTGGTTTCCATTGTTTATGTGAGCTGATTTATAAGATTCAGCTGGCTGTAAAAGCAGCGGCTACTGGATTCTTATTAATCACTCTACTTCCAACCTTATGCAGGAACCATTTCTAACTTCCTAGGATCAGTCTCCCCACTTGCAAAATGGGTTTAGCAATACATTTACCTAATAAATGTTTTTTAAAAAAAGTATGGAAAAGGTAAATACATATAAACCACAAAGAAGAGTAGTTTATTCACAGTAAGCTATTAGTAAATGTCAGCAATTATTACTGCTCTCCAGGCTGTTTTGGTTTCCTAAACACTCTAGGATCCCCCCACTCCTCCCTCCACCCTGCTCTTTACTCCTCTCTGTGGTGTGAAATGCTATTCCTAAGGGAATAGCTTATGCTTCTCCCATAGGAGGGCTGAACTAGTAACAATCCTCAGCATGGACACTGGGACTCTCTTCTCCTTCTTCCCCATCAGGTCTGGTGGGAGGCAAAGAGTTGAGTTGTGGGCACATTCTATGTATTGGAACTTTTACTTGGGTGGGCATTTCCAAGGTCTGAAAGGAGCACAGGTCTGAATACATGCATCTTTGGTCTCAGTAGGCTAGGTCTCTTGTCAAGTTGACTTTGGGGCTCCATCTGCTCTTGCTCTTGTCAGATTTCCCAAATCATGCAGAATCTGAAAGCAGAAAGCAGCCAGAGGAAGAAGGGTGATTTTTCATTCAGTCTCTTAAAAACATTTCAGAATTGGTCATAGCATGAACATATTGTTCACAGAGTGAACTGCTAGCACTACTAATAGTGTAGGTAAGTGTGCAATAAAAGCTCTCTTATTTGTCTCTTATTTGAGCTTGGCCTGGCACTCTGGGTGGCAGTAAGGTGGACGTTACTCAAGGTCCAGCAGAAGCCATGGTGTGTGTGTGTGTGTGTACACAGAGAGAGAGAGAGAGAGAGAGAGAGAGAGAACATGGGCACACGGGCATGTGCACGTGTCAGGAAGAATAGGAAGAAAATACTAGAAATCAAGTTCTAGGAAGAATGGACTCAAGCTCTAGCTTAGATTGGAATCACTAGAGGACTTGTTAAAACCAGATCGCTGGGCTCCAACCTCAGAACTCCTGACTGCATAGGTCTGGGGTGGGTCCTGAGTGTGACTGTCCAACAAATCCCCCAAGACCATCTCTGTTGGTCTGGGATCACACTTTGAGAGTCACGATGTCAGAATTATTTACAATAATACATGTGAGTGTGCAATGAAAATATGTGTAACCTTCTCTCCGTAATTGTAGGATCCATCAGATGGAAAGTTTAGAATTGGAAAAGACAATGACCAAAATATAAAATTCCATGAATGGTCTCAAAAGCAGAATGGAGACAGCAAAGGAAAAAAATCTGTGAATTGGAAAAATGAATAGAGATTAGCCAATCTGAACAAGGAGAGAAAAATAGAAAAATACCTCCAGGACCCACAGCACTTAAGATTAAGAAAAAAAAATATTAAGAAAGATTAAGAAAAAAAAAAAGATCTAACAGATCATCTGAGTCCCAGAAGGAGAGAAGAAAGTGGGCAGGGCTGAAAAAGCATTAAAAAAAGTATTGGCTGAAAACTCCTCACTTTTTATTTACTTGATGCATTTTGAAGCTGTTATTAAGACCATCAGCACTTAGCCTTTTGTCCTCTGGATGAATCGACTGCTTTGTCATTAGGAAATGTCCCTCTTTATCCTTGGTAATTTTACTTGCTCTAGAAGCAACTTTGTTTGATATTAATATAACCACACAAGCATTTTTCAAATTAATGTCACTGTGATATACCGTTTCCAACTTTCACCTTTAACCTATTTACATTTTAAATGCTCCCTTATTATAGTAGCATATAGTTGGAGCATGCTTTTTTGTGCAATCTGAAGTCTAGTATTTTTAAATCAGTTCTCTTGACATTTGCATTTAATGTGACTTGGGTATGATTTATTTTAAATCTATTTGCTATTTGTGACCTACTATTCATGTATTATTTGTTCCTCTTTCTCCTTTTTGCTTCTTTTCCTGTATTGACTTAAAAAAAATCATTCCATTTTCTCTCCTTTGTTGACTTATTGGTTGTAAGTCCTTATATTATTTTAATGGATCCTTTAGGATTTATAGCATACATCTTAAACTTACCACAGTATATTTAAGTGATTTTTATGTCACTTACATGTAGTATAAGGACCTTGTAATTATATACATTCTTTCTCTTCTCATGGACTTTGCATTATTGATTGTTTTTACTTTGAAATAGACTTCATTTTTTAGAACAATTTTAGATCTATAGAAAAATTAAGAGCATCCAGAGAGTGCCCATATACTCACAATTTCCCCTATTATTAATATCTTGAGTTATTATGATACATATGTTATAATTATTGTACCAATATTGATACTTTGTTATTAACTAAGTCCATAGTTTATTTATAGTTCCTTAGTTTTTAACTAATGAGCTTACTCTGTTTGGAGATCCTTTCCAGGCTTCCATATTACATATAGTTTTCATGTATTTTTAGGCTTCTCTTGACTGTGACAGTTTCTCAGATTTTCCTTGTTTTTGATAACTTTCACAGAATTGAGTAGTACTGATCAGGTGTTTAGTAGGAAGCCCCACATTGTGATTTGACTAGTGTTTTCCTCATGATAATACTTAGATCGTGGGTTATAGGGAGGAAGGCCATAGGAGTGAAATGCCACTTTCATTACGTCATATCAAGTATGCATACTGCCAACATGATTTATGATGGTGGTGTTGGCCTGGATCACCTGGCTGAGGCAGTGGTTGCCAGGTTTATTTACTGTAAAGTTACTCTTCCTCCCCCCTTCCATACTGTAAACTTTGGATGGAAGGCACTATGTACAGCCCATACCTAAGGAGTGGGAAGCTATGTTCTATCTCCTTGAGGCTAGAGTAGCTATATAAAGTATTTGGAATTCTTTTGCATGGGACGTTCATCTCTTCTTACTCATTTGTCATTCTGTTCAGTTATTGATTTGCATTAGTATGCACTCATGGATATTTATTCTATACTTTGGGTTATAATCCAACACTTCTTATTTATTTTGTAGCTCAAATTATTCCACTTTTGGCTCTTGGGAGCTCTTTCACTCAATTGTCTCCTTGACTCCTTTGATATACCTTTTCAATGTGTGTGAATTTTTTTCTTTCATTTTCTTACTTTCTAACACTACAAGATGCTTTTGGTTCATCATGGATATTTTTTGCCCAGTCCTAGAATCAGTCAAGTCCTAATGAAGATGATGGTATTAAATCAAGATCTGGGTACCAGTGATCATTCTATTGTTTGTACAGTATGTGTTTTCCAGAATATTATATAGTTAGAATCATTCCATATGTAGTCCTTTCATACCAGCATCATGCACTTAAATTTTCTTCATATCTCTTCATGGCTTGATAGCTCATTTCTTTTTATCACTAAATAGTAATCCATTATATGGAAGTGCCACAGTTTATCCATTAATCAACAGAGAAACATCTTGATTGCTTCCAATTTGGTGTAATGATACATAGAGCTGCTATGAACAGATTTTTGTGTGAGCACAGGTTTTCAAATCATTACATATTATCTGGGACCACAAATGCTAGATGGTATCGTAAGACTGTTTAGCTTTTTAATATACCACCAAACCATCTTCCAAAGTGGTTGTACCATTTTGCACTCCCTCCAGCAACAAAGTTTCCCTTGCTTTGCATCCTTATCAGCATTTGCTGTTGGTTTTCTTTTTTGCTTTTTGGTTTTGCTTTTCCGTCATTCGAATAGGTATGTAATGCCATCTTGTTTTAATTTGGAATTTGACCCTCTCCCTCTCTCTGTGTGCTCACTTGCTCTCTTTCTCTCTCTCTCATAAATAAACAAACAAATAAACAAATAAATAAAGCTTTTTAAAAAAAGAAGGGCATGTGGGTGGCTCAGCCAGTTAAGTGTCTATCTTTGGCTCAGGTGATAATCTCAGGGTCCTGGAATTGAGACCCACATTGAGCTCCTTGCTCAGCGAGGAGTTTACTTCTCCCCCTATCTCTCCCTCTCTTTGCTCAGTTGGTCTCTATCTCTCTCTCCCTCAAATAAATAAATAAATCTTTAATTTGGAATTTGTGCTACTGTTTTCATACATTGACTTATACATACATTATAAACCCTCAAAGTACATTGTTTTTATTTTGGCTTTAACAACTGGTATCTTTAAGGGGTGTCTAAGTGCCTCAGTCAGTTAAGTGGCTGACTCTTGGTTTCAACTCAGGTCATGATCTGGGGCCCTGGGATCAAACCCCAAGTTAGGCTCCATGCTCAGTGGGGAGTCTGCTTCTTCTCCCTCTGCTCCTCCCCCTGCTTCCTCTCTCTCTTTCAAAAAAAAAAATCTTAAAAAAATGATTATCTTCTAAAGAGAAATACATAGAAAAAAATATACTTATCCAAGGGGTTATGCTTTCTGGTGTGCTTTTTCATTTGTATGAATGGAATTTCTATCTGGAATCATTCTCCTTGTGCCTAAAGAAATACCACTAGTATTTAATTTAGCACAGGTTTACTGGCAATCAGTTGTTTCAGCTTTTGTATGCCTGAAAATGGCTTTGCTTTATCTATTTTTCAAAGATATTTTTGTTAGGGATATAATTGTAAGTTGAAAAGTCTCATTTTGTTTTTTCTTCGGTAACTGGCATTGTTTCACAGTCTTAAGGCTTGTACTCTTTCTGATTAGAAGTCTACCTTGTTCTTTACCTTTACTTTTCTATGTAATGCATCTTCTTGCCCTGCAGCTTCTTTTAAGATTTTCCCTTTGTTATTGGTTTTTGGCAACTTGATTATGATGTGCTTTCATATAGTTCCCTTCATGTTTCCAATGCTTGGGGGGTTCATTGAACTTCTTGCATCTGTGGCTTTATACTTTTCATCAAACTTAGAAAATTTCCAGCCATTCTTATCTAATTATTTTTTTCTGCCCACTTTTTCTTCTCTCTCCTCTTTCAGGGATTCCACTACACATGAATTGGTCTGTTAATGCTGTTCTATAGTTCACTGATTTTTTTCCTCTTCCTCTTCATTTTCTTGCTCTCTCTTTCTCTTCCTCTTCTTTCTTCTTCTCTTTAATATATATTTATTCTCTGTGTTTCATTTGGAATTATATCTATGGCTATTTTCAAGATTAGTACTAATCTTTGCAATGTATAAAACTGTTGTTAAATAACCCGGTGTCTTTTCCATTACTCATTGTCATTTTCTCATCTCAAAGTTTGATTTGGTCATTTATCCTATCTTCCAAGTCTCAGTTCAATATTTCCAATATTTCGTCTAGTTCCTGGGATACTTGAAATAGAGTTATAACTGCTTTAATGTCTTGTCTACTAATTTCATAAGTGTGCCATTTCTTGGTCAGTTTCTATTGATTGATTTTACTCTTCATTATGAGTCACATTTTCTTGCTTCTCTGAAAAATCTAATTTTTAATTGAATGGTGGACTATGAATTGCACTTTACTGAGTAATAAATATTTTTGTATCCCTATATAAATATTCCAAAACTGTCCTGGGACATAGTTAAGTTATGGAGAAATAAGTTGATCCTTTCAAGTCTTGCTTTTTTAAGCTTTAGTAAACAGGACAACAGTACAGTTAGTTTTGTGTTAATTTTGCCTCACTATAGAGGCAAAATCCTTCTGTCTACCTAATATAGTGAATTATAAGGTTTGATACTCTGACTGGTGGTAACAGAAAATGTTCTATGCCATGTAAGAGCTCCAAATATTATCCCCCTAATCCTCTCGGGCAGTTATTTTCTTAGATTTGTGCAGTTTCTTCACATACATGAGCTGATTGGTCTTCAGTCGATGATTTGAGGGAAATGCTCTGGAATTCTCTGGAATTTTTTCTTTCTAATTTTCTATCTCGGTCTTCTTCCCTGTGAACTCAAGCTTCCTCAACTCCCTACACTTCCAGATCTGTCTCCTCAGTTCAGGGAAATGAACAAATTCTCCCTGGGTTCTCCCTTACTGTGCCACTCTCTGGAACCTAGAAACATTCTCCAGGTAGTAATCTGGAACAATTGCAGATTTTCCCTTGTTTCCTGACGTTAAGTGAGAATTGTCTTTTATTACCTGATGCCTAACACGCTGAACCCCATTATGTCATATGCTTTGTCCACTGTTTTATTTTTTTTTTTTCAGTTGGGAGGGTAAATCTGGTCCCTTTTATACCACATTGACTAGAAGTGGAAGTCCTATTACTCATTTTGAATGAGTTTATTTCTATTTCTACTATTTGTTCAGGAATAAGTTACAGAGTAGCAGAAGTAATCTGGGGCTGTCAGCAATTTTAAAGGAGACGTGTTATCTCAAACACACCATCATCATATTTTTTATGCTATGTCTTGGGAGCACATTTGTCCTGAAGTGAACAAATTATCCAATCGGTTGATATAGTTCAAAATTAAGCATCCTATTCATCTTTTGCTCTTTTATTGAGTTTATTTTACTTATGGCATTATTGACTTTGATCAAGAGCTAATATTTCCTGTTTCTTCCTAACTTTACTTCATATCCAGACTCCTCCCATATAGGAGCCTAGATTTCAAAGAAACCGACATCCCAGAGGGATGTTTATTACTTCAGTCCACCCACATTCCCTTAGGATTCTCACTTATTTTTAGAGAATTTTATACTTCATTCAAGATGTGAAGATATTCATTTATTTTGGCTTTCAGCAACCTTCCTCAATTCATCTGAATTTCAGAATATTTGGCAGCTCTTCCTCATAGAATGTGGTTTAGGGAAGTAGAGTTTTTCCACCCTCACTGCAAATAAAATTTTATTTTAATTCTTTTTTTCTTTTTCTTTTTAAAATTTTTCTCATTCTGTGTCTCTCTTTCCTTCTGTTCTTTAGGTTGCTTTCCACAAGGGTCATAGATTTCACAAGCACATTACCACCATTCACTGAAAGCCCTACCTTTGTTAATGAAGCTGTAGGTCTCTCATTTATTGAAGTCTAGAACCTTGGGATGCCTGCGTGGCTCAGTGGTTGAGCATCTGCCTTTGGCTCAGGTCATGATCCCGGGATCTTGGGATTGAGTCACACATCAGGCTCCCTGCATGGAGCCTGCTTCTCCCTCTGCCTGTGTCTCTACCTCTCTCTCAGTCTCTGTGTCTCTCATGAATAAATAAATAAAATCTTAAAAAAAAAAAGTCTAGGACCTCAGCCACCTTTCTAAATATGGATAGCAAAAGCAAAGGGTGCATTAGTCATTTAGCTGTCAATTATTTCTCAAAAATCTCCCTTACATTGATCTCCTTTCACCACTGCTAAAACATTTGTGTAGGCTTTTATCATTGCATGCTTGACTACTGAAATTTTCCTTTTATTATTTTGAATCCTTCTTATTTGAAAAGAATGTTCATACTGATTTACAATATGAGATACAGGTATACATCTTTGCTTAGATGTCACCATTTCAGTAAGGACTGCCCTGACCACCACACTGCCATCTACTTTCCCCCAAAACTACCTAATCTCCCTCATCTTGCTCTGATTTTTCTTTTTTTCTGAGAATTTATGAAAAGGCACTCTAATCTATATTAGAGGAATATAATGGAATTATATACTATATATGCTCTATGCTGTATAACCTCTGATACATGACATAGCTTCCTTTTATATTATGATTATTGTGTCTCTCTTTGTTAGAATGTAAGCTCATAGGAGTGGGGGATCTTTGCTTTGTATTGTGTTTTGTTCACCTAGAATAGAGTTTGACATTTAATGGGTTTTAATACATGTTCGTTGAATTAATAAGTAGAACTATTAAAAAAACAGATAATGTTGTATTGGAGTAAGAGAAACAAATAAACGAGGGCCGCCTGGGTCATGCAGTAGGTTAAGTGTCCCACTTTAGGTTTCTGCTCAGGTTGTGATCTAAGTCATGATCTCCAGGTCGTGAGATCGAACCCTGTGTTGTGCTCTGAGTGGAGCCTGCTTGGATTTCTTTCTCCCTCACCATATGCCTCTCCCCTTACACCCAGGCTCGCTTGCTCGTGCTCTCTCTCTCTCTCTCTCCTTCTCTCAAAAAAATAAATATGTCTTTTAAAAAGAGAAAAATAAAAACTACAATTGCTGCTTTTCCTGAGTTTCTTGGCAGAACCAGGAATGTGATGAGTTAGAAAGCTCACTTTCGATATAGACTGAAAATGATTTTTTGTCTAGCACTGAGTTCTAAAAGAATTATCACAACAACCTTATATCTTGTCTCTCTGTTCTGTAAAATTCATCATCCTCATTCCTAGAGGATCATTCTTGTTAAAGTGCTATTTTATTACCAAACACAGTCTCTGGTTCAAAAATTTAAGATGCATTCACATTTGCTATAGGATGAAGTGTTAACTTCTTAGTGGCATTCAGAGTCATTTTTAACCTGACCCTGATTTATTCTCCATCCTTTTCACTCTATAATTTTCTAAACATTAAACTCAGTATTATCTTAGAGGTCAAATTAAAAAAAAATCTTTTTAAGAGTATTCTACTCCCTTCCTTCTCTTTTTTATTTACATGGTTCTTCTTGTCTTAGCTCAGGCTGCCATAAAAAAACACCATGGACTGGGTTCCTTAAACAACAAACATCTATTTTCTCACAGTCCTAGAGGCTGGAAAGTCCAAGGTTAAGGTTCTGACAGGGTTCAGTTTCTGGTAAGAACTCTGACTTGCAGACAACTGCCTTATCATTGTGTCTGAGAAAGAAAGAAAGAGAGAGAGAGAAAAAGAGAGAGAGACCTGGTATCATTTATTTATTTTAAAAGGTATCATTTATTTATTCCTGAGAAAAGCCGAGACATAGGCAGAAGAGAAGCAGACTCCCCCTGGGGAGCCCGATGCAGGACTCAATCTCAGGACCCTGGGGATCATGACCTGAGCCAAAGGCAGACACTCAACTGCTGAGCCACCCAGGTGCCGCTCTGGTGTCATTTATAAGGGGAACAGTTCTATTGGATTAGGGCCCCACCCTAGGGCTTCTACATATGAATTATGGGGGAACATAGTTCAATCCCACAGCACCTATGTATCCATTGTAAGTTATCCTTGATTTATCTGTGTCTCTCTTTCTACAGCCTGCCAAATTATTCCTCAAAGTATTACCCAAAACAGTTTACATATCACCATTTATTTTCTTGTCTTCCTATGAGCTCCTATGACAGCTGTCAGAGGCATTTATTTGGAAATTAATCAGGGCTATTGCATGACATTTCTAGTGTTTTGATATTATTTATCTCTTTAACCTTTTAAGTATTTATAGCATTTCTTTGTAATTAAATTGTAAGGTCCTTATTTCTGAGACTGTGATATATATCTTCATATTCTACAAGCATCTAGAGTGTACTTAGTACACATATATCAACTTTCATTTGTTTCATAGCTATTAGTTATTTTTAAAGCATTTGGATGTATAATAACAAATTTGAGTCTCAATAGATTATAGGTAATTTGACTGATAGACTTGATTGATATCTTCATTAGTTGACAGGTAATAATCTTAAGAATGAAATGAAAACTCTGAGAATCTATGTAACTTGTCCAAAATAATACAAGTTAGCAAAAACACTAAGTCTAAGCACTAAGTTTGACTCTTTTTACAAATCTTTTTCCAACCACATTTACTAAATTATATTTGGTAGAACAAGTTTTTTTAGCTGTTCTTCAAACAATGCAACCACAAAAACAAGGCCATCCTCCCACTCGAGGTAGACTGATCTTTAATAAAGCAGGGTTGAATACATGATGTGGCACAAGTCATACTCACTTGCCCTTATATAATACCATTGAGTCACCACTTAATGTGATGTTAGTATTGGAAGGGCTCATATAGATTCAAAACCACACTAAGAGCCTCTATGCTTACCCTTGAGCTGAGGACTCAAGGCCTTCTTCTCCTCAGTATAAATGATCATTTATCATCTCTAAGGCCTGAATTACTATACTTTTCAGACATGGAACCTGACCCTGATTAATTGTCCAGTATCCTTCTCATATCCTTGACTGTGACAATGGGCCTCAGGCCAGAAAGGATGTCTGCTGCAAGAATCCCCTTCTGGATCTCCCAGGGGAGGGAATGAGTGCTCAGAACATCAGGGGGCCAGAACCCGTCAATCCGTCAATGAACAGCAGCCACTCACTCTAAACTCCTTTGAATTCCTCTCTTCTGGATTTGATCATTTTCAGAAAGGCTGCCAGACTCATGGCAAAAACTGGCATCTTTATACAAATAAATATATACAAGAGGCAAACCTTAGAAAGAGATGGAAAGACTGACTTCAGAGAGAACTGGCTCTGAATCACAGCCCTAATCTATCACTGTAAACTTTGGCAACTTAATTTCTCTGGGTTCAGTTTCATTTCTAAAATGCAGATAATCTTTGCCTTACATGGTTGAAAGAGGATTAGAGATAATGTACATTAAGAGACTGGAATATTACCTTGTGAGTGCTGTCACTCAGAGATGAGCTGTGAGACTCTTTCTGCTGTTTTGAGGTGGAAATGAGAAAGGTTGCAGGCTCATGGTGAATGGAAATGAAATATTAGGTCAGCTACCATCCTCCTGCCCTCAGGACTAGGGAGCACATCAGAAATCAGACCCAGTTTAACTTTAAATGGTCAACTTTTACTGCCCCACATTAGAAACCATTCCTTAGCTTTTTTTTTTTTTAATTTTTTTTTTAATTTTTTATTTATTTATGATAGTCACAGAGAGAGGGAGAGAGAGAGGCAGAGACACAGGCGGAGGGAGAAGCAGGCTCCATGCGCCGGGAGCCTGATGTGGGATTCGATCCCGGGTCTCCAGGATCGCGCCCTGGGCCAAAGGCAGGCGCCAAACCGCTGCGCCACCCAGGGATCCCCATTCCTTAGCTTTTTAATAGTCATGCAAAAAGAGAAATAGAAACTTGCATCTCGATTTTCCTTTAAGTTTCCAAAGGCTACACGTGTTAACCCAGAAAACACAGTGTGTGTATATGATATCACAGGCGATGAGTATGGAGGTTGCATGGAGTCATCATGTCCCCCTCCTATCCTTAGTTCTCTTCCCAATTTGCCCACAAGAACACCAAGGCACTTAACATCTCCATGCATCTGCTGTAGAGACAAAGCCAGGTATGATGTTTGAGAGGTGTTCTGGAAGCCAGTTCACTGAACTTGGCAAGGGTCTATTATAAACATCTCTTCCCTCCTCCATGGTCAGTGATAACACATTGAAGCTTGGAATCAGGTGCAGTTAGGGTACACTATATGGAAGGCGTACACTACAAACTGGGGCCTTTTACTAGAGGAGATCAGGTTGTGAAATATTTACTAACACCCCCACCAAGTATGACCTTAACAAACACATCTTTATCCCCTGTACTTGTACCAGCCTTAGGGTCTTTAACAAATGCAGGTCACGCATGCAGACTGGTTATGATTGAACTTCAATATCTGCTAGAGAGGAAAGAATTAGTGTAATATTTCACAACTTATAAAGCTTTATCTCTTGGACTATTGGAAGTATATTGACTTAATGGCTCTGAAAAAAAGAAAGGTTAACCCAAAAAGTCAATGTCGCTGACAGATGAGTGAAATAATAAACACAAACCTTGCAATGGTTTATACTGAGGAGGCCCACACATCACTCCAAACCTCTTTGGTCTGGCTATCAGGCTGGAAATCTCACAAACTTGAACTGGCAATGGATATTTCCAGTGTTTCTTGGGTTTGGCTCAGTGAGGGACACCACAAGCTCGGTTCACTTTCTTCTGTGGTATTGCTTTACTTCCGATTCCATAAGAACCATGAAGTCAAAGGATCAGGCAAACAAAACAAAGAGCATGAAAAAGAAAACAGGAAGGGAATTTGACGAATGACTTTAACCCTCAGCAAGGATCTGGTTTGATTTTCATGGCAAGTGTTCTCATGTAGTTTAGACCAACTCAAGCTCCCTCTGTTCCTTTTCCTCCCCTCACATTCCACTTGGCAAGATTTCAACACAGAGATACAGAGTTGATGCCATAAATTTGTTGCTTTGGCTTCTGTCAGCTTGGATGAGGGACGCTGGCAGGCAATAGTGAACCTGCTTTTGGAACCAATCGACTTGGCAGATGAAGTCCTTCAACTTCTGTGAAAGCAAGTTTGGTGTGTTTCCCATACATCTGGGATCAGAACATACAAGAAATTTTTTCCCCTCCCCAAAGATTATCTGTCCTGTTGAAATGTGACTTAAAAAAATAACCAAAGGAAACTCTATGAGCTCATTCTGCTTTTGCCAAAGATGTTCATCTCAGAGCAGGTTACATATAACAGAACAAAGTAGTACGAGTAACTCAGAAAGTCATTCCTTCTCCCTCCCAATTACAAGCTCTTCCCAATGCAGCATTAACTTCATTTTGGAAACAAAAATTCCTAAGGATTTTACCATAATTTTCAAGGGAAAAAAGTGCCTGGAGAGAGGCAGCCAGGAATGTCAGGGAATGAGGTACCAAGTTGGGAGGTATGCCAGGATTCACCATCTTTTTCTTTAGAACCATCAAACTTCAAAGCTGCCCTGCTGTGGCTCTGCATGGGAAATCCTTTGCTATCATTGCATGGCCAAGTATTTGGCCTCCTGGTCTCCTGGCCTCTTGGCCACTTGGCCTCTTGGCCTCCAGGGAGGTACCTACCATACTTTTCAGCCATAGTCTGCCTTTGAATACAACTTTGTACAACTTTGGCCTGCCTTGAATTGTACATGTATTCAAAGTCTGTTGAAAACTCTGATTTAAAGAAAGAGAGAGGACCAGGATTTCTCTCTCCGCAGACTTCAAATTCCATGCTATTCATCCTCATCAAAGGAAAAAGTGGTGTTATAGGCTCTTCCAGGAAGGGGCAAGAAGGCTGGAGTCCTCTCTTGGTTTGTCATACATCTGATCACTTGCTCTTTGTAGCCACAGCAAGGTACTTACACACATTAATGAAGTGGAGGAAGAGAATAATGGTCACCATCCTTGGCTTCACACATGAGACAACTGGTGTTGAAATCCTGGCTTCCCCACTTCTTGGCATGGGCCAAGTCTTCCAGCATTAAGTCTCAATCTCTTCATTCATCAAATGAGGGGGATAATAACTGATTTGCTATGAGGAAATGAGTTGGTGCATGTAAAGCACTTAGTACAATGTCTGTCTCATAGTAAGTACTAAAGGTGGGTAACTATTCTTTTTACTAAAAATAACCAATTGAAGCCTCTCCCAACATATTTTGGAGACAAAATGCCTCCAGGCTACAATGTTTATAATTAGTAGAGGCCCATATTTCAGGATGCCAGGCTAGACCCAACTGTTTGTGGACACTGGAGCAATTTTCTGAACATCACAACCTGTTTTTCTTGGTGTTCCCAAGAAAAGCTGGCTCACCCCATTGACAAACAGCAGATCCTTGCAGCTCTGGTTTTTTGGTTTAATTGTATTTGTTTTTAATTAACACCCAGACTATTAATATTGCTATTAATATCTTTCTATTTGTTCTTGTCATCAGCCCTTCCAATATAAGAAATCAGCATACTGCCTGGAGCCTAGCTGCTAGGTTTTTAATGTGGTAAGATATGATAACCCCTCTTCCAAGGAGAAGAAACTTTTGATTGCTTCCTCAAAAAAACAGCCAAGCTTATGAAAGGAGATAGACACCATCTTTAGCGAAGTTTCTTAAAACAAATGGCTGAGACCATCTGTTCATCTCTGTATGTAACACCAGGTGAGGTGCAATGTGTTAGAAATATACCCTGTATAAATAGCAGCATGTCAGACTCTCAAAGGTTGTTTTCCAGAATCATCACATAAACGATCTTTCCGTGACTAAACTTTATGAAATATAATAAGGTCTGGAAAGCTTATACCCTCATCCTGGTGGCATGCAAAGGCCTGGCTTTTGGAGTCTTGAGGTTCACAGACCTGCCCTGAAACCTGCTGTATCATCCCAAATGAGTTAACTCAAATCTCCCTTCAACTCATTTGTCTCATTTATGAAATGAGGATCATCATAGTGCTGTCTCCTAGGGCTACCGCAAAAATTAGATGAGATAATACACAGAATACTTAAGGAAGTAGCTGATATGTGAGAAGGCCTCAATATATACTGCTAATGAAAAAAATATAATTTTTATAAAAGCTTTTTTAAATGTGTAACTACAAATCTATCTCATGAAGAAATTAAAGGCATGATTAACTTTTGCTTAAAGAGAAACGGAGCCTTCAAATCTCCTTCATAAGCTACATTGCTGTTAATAGTCCTTCAAGTTGTAGTATTTCTCACCTTAGCTGCATATAGGAATCATTTGAGAGGCTCTTGGGTGATTCAGACAGTTAAGTATCTGCCTTCAGCTGAGGTCATGATCCCAGAGCCCTAGGATTGAGTCACATATCGGGATCCCCACTCAGTAGGGAGTCTGCTTCTCCCTCTACCACTCCCCCTCCCCGTGCTCGTGCTCTCTCTCTCTCTCTTTCTTTCTTTCATGCTTTCTTTCTCAAATAAATAAATAAAATCTTAAAAAAAAAAAGAAAGAAAGAAAGGAAAAGAATCATTTAAGGAGAGTTGCAAACCCTCATGCCTTGGCTTTGCCCCTAGGTATTCCAATTAATTGCTCTGGGATTGGATCCCAGCCCTGAGTATTTAAAAATCTCCCTCTAAGCAATCTGTAGGCTGACTTTTGAGAACAACTTGTGAGTTAGAAGAATGGCAAGTACAAGGTGGTCCTTATTGAGTTAAGTTGGACCTGCTCCAAGCTCATGTTGTTTCTGTAGTTCAGCTGACAAAGGAAGTGACAGTCAAGTTAGTTACTTTAAAAAACATGACTCTAACACTGAATTCCAGTTTTCTAATATCAGATGTGTTAAATTGATCATGTCTAATTGCTAGACCCTTAGAGACTGCCGAAGACTAGATCTCCGTAGCTGACATCTACATGTCTACAGTCATTTCTTAAAGATGAGTAGCAAGTAATACCATCACTACAAAAAAAAAAAAAAGTAATTACTGTCATCATTTAGCACTTTATCTGTTATGGACTGAACATTTGGGTACTCCACCCCCAAAATTCGTATGTTGAAGCCTGATCCTCCGATGTGATAGTGTTTGGAGATGGGGCATTTGGGGGGTGATTAGGTTTTGATGAGGTATGACGGTCAGGCCCCCATGATGGGCTTAATGTCCTTATAAGAAGAAAAGACACCAAAACTCTCTCTTCCACAAGACTTAGTGAAAAAAGTAGTCATCTGCACACCGGGAAAGGAGCTCTCACCAGATCTAGACCATGCTGGCATGCTGATCTATTATTAGATAAATAAATAGACAACTAAGCCTTTTGGAAATTGATTAATAGGAATTTTTTAAAGATTTTATTTATTTATTCATGAGAGACACAGAGAGAGAGAGAGGCAGAGACACAGGCAGAGGGAGAAGCAGGCTCCATGCAGGGAGCCTGATGTGGGACTTGATCCCAGGACCCCAGGATCACACCCTGGGCCAAAGGCAGGCACCAAACCACTGAGCCACCCAGGGATCCCCTGATTAATATCATTTGACTAAGGCATGCCAGAAGGAGCTGCTGGTTCACACTGATGGCAAGAACAGAAGTGTGGTGTTTAATTTCTCTAAACCTCACTGAACTGCGATGAAAATTAAATGAGATGATACAAGGCACAGATGAAGACCTGCGAAGCATCGTAACCACAGCAGCAGTAGCTGCAGCAGCACTATTATTGTACTGACCATCAGAGAGGTTAGTTATATTCCCTAAATTTTCATTTTTTCTGAGGAATGGAGGAGGTGTTCAAACACATACCTAACAGCAAACCACATGATCTTATTACTGCAATACACTATCCTTGCCTTTCTCCTTCAACAGCAGTCTGTTTGGCCCAATAGTATATCTCCTAATATGAAAGCTATGCTTAAATCTGGCTATCATTGACAAAGATCCCCTCTGTAAACTTAATTTTCCAATGACTTTTATTACTGTCAGTAACAGGAGAGTTTTCCAAGGCATACAGTTCCACATTGTGAACAAAATAAACCAAAGATAAAAAGTAGGGTGTTAAAAATGTAACAGTAAAGCACACGAAGTTATACAATCAGTTCCATAAAACTTGGTGTCTGTGGCTTGGATCTGCCTCTGGAAATGTAATATCTCCTCTGTACTTGATACACTGTACTTGATAAACTTCATAGCCTTGGGAAGCTTACTCCCTTACTTGCCATCTGAAACTTGATTCTATCTTGAGGTTCTAGAGTCATTAAAATCCAAAAATCCCAGAAAGATTGATGAGATAAAATCCTAAATGAAATGACACGACCATCTTGCATACATGCTAATGTATGCAATGTATAAGAATTAAATCTGTGAAACCAATAAACCAAACAGAATAAGTCGAGGCAATGTATAAGAATTAAATCTGTGAAACCAATAAACCAACCAGAATAAGTCGAGGCAAGACTTATTTTAGAGGGACATTTTATTTTATGAATGCACCCCATTGCATTCTCCTTTTCACAAAGTACAGCTTGTAGTATTTTTTTTTTTTAAGTATCATGATCAGGGATCCCTAGGTGGTGCAGCGGTTTAGCACCTGCCTTTGGCCCAGGGCGCGATCCTGGAGACCTGGGATGGAATCCCACATCGGGCTCCCGGTGCATGGAGCCTGCTTCTCCCTCTGCCTGTGTCTCTGCCTCTCTCTCTCTCTCTCTCTCTCTCTGTGACTATCATAAATGAATAAATAAAATTTAAAAAAATAAAGTATCATGATCAGTTATACTTGCTCTAAGCTCAGGAATGTCTATAAAGCCTACGTGAACAGGGCCTTGTACTGCAAATTTTGAAGCCATCGTCTTCTGCAACTAGAGAGTTTGTTCTAATATTATTCAAAAGAAGCCAAATTATGTTGTGATAACAAAAAAACTCCTAACCTCAGGGGGTTATTGTTAGACATTGCCACCTCAATCCATCTCAATTTATAACAGGCAGGATCACTGCAGCAAAGAGAGTGTGGAGAACTCACACCTCTGCTAAATGTTCTGAACTAGAAGCTACAATCATTTGCACGGATGGCCCATTGGTCAGAATTGATCATATAACTCTGCCTCGCTGCACAGGACTGGGAAATCTTCCCAAATGCCCAGAAAGAAGAGAACTACATTAGGTTGAACAATACTAACCTCTATCATAGAGTTCAATTTGTATTTCACAGGGAATTCAAACACAGACCCCAGAAAGCTATTTCGCAGGGAATTCAAACAATAAGTGTATAAAAGATGCTAACATCTTGGTTCATAACTTACTTAAGATGTATACATATTTGTTTTCCACAATGAAGCACACATTTCCCCAGCTCAATTTAAGCCACGGACAATATGATGTTGTTGATGCTCTAAGGAATATTTCCTGTCTATTCTCATTATCTTTACCTAAAAAGTTTAGCAAAATACAGTAATAAAACTTCTACAAGCACAACAGTTTCCCCTTTGGCTCAGAATCCAGGTAGTAAACCTTGGGCTGGTCACTCAGTCGAATGCTTGTGGTTTTTAAAGGGTCCTTCAGACACAGCTATAAGGTACTATCCTAGAAAATGCAAGTCTGACAAGTTAGTTGCAAGTTTTTTCAAAGACTCCATTTTTAAACTATAGGTTGGCCATTTCCCCTGAGAAGCCATGAACTCTGCACATGCACAGAGCCACTCAGTCCCCTTGCCATTAGTTAGGCAGTTTCTGAGAGAAAACTGTTGTGTGACTACTGTATTTTTCAGATAGTGGGCCATTTTACCACTGCTGTTGTGCATGTAGAACTCAGGGATTTTCAGGAAGATTTTAAGTGATTATAATACTGAGGGGAGTTGCCAAATCATGGCTTCTGCTCATATTCAACACCACTTATGTTGGCTTCACAGAGATGGGTTCTATAAACATCAAAGACATGAAAGAGACAAGAAGCCATCGTACACATTTAAAAAAATAGAACAGTGGTAAGAGAGCCAAATGTAAGTTGAAAACCAACAAATATTTATAGTGTAGGCAAGCCACAATTTGCAGCAGGGGAACATCTTTGTCCCTAGGACTGAGGAAAGATGCTCCCTCTTCTCCCTCAAAGGAGTGCCTTTTAAGACTCTGAGTTCAGCAGCTGGCAGTGGTTATTTTCCTTAAAATCAACCAAAAACTTATGTGTGATTAGTTTGAAAAGAAAAAAAAAAGAAGATAAAAATGTTGCAGCTGGACTAATTCTTAAGCTTTTCCTAAAGATTTTAATTGTCTCTTCATCACTATGAACCAAAGGAAAAGGAATTTTCAAAGTAGGTGCCTCCACACATTGACCAGAGAGACCTCAAATTAGTAATGCCTTAGTTTTTCTTCCTAATTAAGGGAAACTCTATGTTCCTTGCACACACACACACACCCATATAGCTATTTTTCCATCTATCCACCCACAGGAAGTTTCTACAGCCTCATTAAACTAGACTACTAAAGGTTGTTCCACAAATGAGCCCATGCTTGTCTCCCCCCTGAAATCCAGCTGTGCTTACAGGAACCGGGGACCTTGAAGTGCATTGGTTTTGACCTTCTGCTTCCTAGAAACATTGTGTGGGCCACCCACTCTGTCCAGTATACATAAAATCTTTGCTCTTGAAATCACTATTCCAGTCCTTTAAGTGCTGGTGTATTCCTGAGGCTCTCTTCTCTTTTCACTGCACCCACTTTTCTTGGATAATGCCATCTACTGCCCTGATTTCTATGATGCGCTGCTTTACCATTTTTAAGTTGATGGTGTTCAAAGTCTCAGATGTGTCCCAGTTTAATTCTACATGTCCCCAACTGAAGTCAACATCTTCCCCTCAATCCAAACATATTTCACTACCAGGTGTTTGGGCCAGAAACCTGATGGTTATCTGTAACCCTTCCCACTCATCTTTAATCATTACCCATCTAGATTCCTTTCTATCCATGCACTTCCTGTCTCTCATGTGACCACTGCAACATGTCCTAACCATTCTCCTGGCCTCCAGTCTCATCCTTTTATGATCCATTTTCCACAGTGAAGCCAAATACCACCTTTCTAAAATGCAAATCTTACTATTTACCTGCTCAAAACTCTTCCACGTGTCTCACTGCCCTCTGAATGTAATATATCTTATAATACACTTTATAGTTTGGCTGTATACAGTATGGCTGCTACTTCTTATCTGCATTACTTGGCAGTACTGTGCATCCGCTATTTTCCAGCCATACTCAGTTGTTCTTTTCATCTGTTACACCATGTTCTTCCTTGCCTCTGGATCTGTTTGCGAGAACACATGCTGTTCTCTCAAAATAGCCTTCAACCCCTTTCTCCATTACTATCCCTAATTCCTTTCCACCTTCCCCAATTTCACTTGAATAACCTCTCTATTCCTTTAGATTGCAGATTAACCAAAGTCCAAGATTCCTTATCTGCAGTGTAGATTAGATGTTCCTCAGGCATGGTCCCTTAGCATCCTGTACTTTGCTCTTATGCTCTATTGTAAAAGACTATTTGTCAGTGCTATACCCACACTAGCCATCTAGAATCATGAATCCAAGGACATGTCTGTTCCACTACTGCTGAGTCTTCAGTCTAACCTGGGTATGACATAGTGGATGTTTGACAATAAAGCATGTTGAATAAGTGTTAGATGAAGCTGAATGGGAGGTTTGACATTCTCAAAAGCTTGTGGAGATGTTCCCTTTTTTTAAAAGAGGTCAAAAAATAATTAGTTCATGTGACATTTCTCTTCTCTATCTCAGCACACTCTATAGTGACATCACATGAGGGTAATCACAGTCCCTGTCTGTCTCATTCATGAAAGCTTCATCCAAGATGAACATTTTCCTGGCCTTCCAAAAGTTAAAGAAAGAGCAACTCATTGCTTAAGGAAGTATAGCTTAGGGAGCATATAGTGCATCTAATGTTAGATGAAAGATTTAAATCTAAGTAGGGAAAACTACCATGAAAACAGCATGAAAAACATGATTATCCATCCTCTTGGTAGTTGGGACCCCTTGCTTTTATCTCTTATCTTTCTAAATAGTTCTTTCTTGTCTCCTTCCCATGATCTTGTTGGCCTGACTGCTAAACTTAGGTGTTCTTTAGAGAGGTATCCATAGGATCTCCCCAAGCAATGTGACCCATTTTTTATAGATTTGATAAACCCATTTATTAACATGAATGACAAATCTGTATCTTCAGCCCTACACCTGGCCTCAGTATGTTCTGGACATTTCTGATCAAATACACAGTTGTACTTCAACTTATTTACACTATTGTTACCATCTCCAACAGCTGATTACCCCTGTTGCTCCTTTTATTGTCTTATAGCCATCCCTAGATTCAAGCCATAAACCTGGGAGGCATACTTGACAATACCTTATTGTCCCCATCTATGTGCAATAATTCCATGAGAGCTGACAATTCTTCTCATCACATATATTTTGATTCTATATGCTCCCTTGATTCCAGAGTATACCAACTACAGTTAGATCTTGAATATTTTTTGCTTGAATAAACCTAAATACATCTTTATTATTATTTAGCTCCGACAACAACTTTATAACTGGTTTCCCTACTTCTAGGTTTGTCCATTCCCTGTGTCTCGTACTTCTGCTGTTTTCCTCTATAGCTGCCAGAGCAAACTATCTAACATCGATCTGACAGTGTCACTCTATTCTCTACTGCTGAAAATCCTTAGCAACCCTTTTCAGCAATGGCTCTCAGCCTTGGCTATTCATTACAGTGAAAAAACAAAAAACCTTTTCAATAAATACTGGTGTCCACCTTAAACCAACGCAATCTTAATCCCAGAGAGTAGGGTTTAAGCATTTGTAATTCAGATGAGCAACCAGATTTGAAGACCACTGGATGAAGCATGAGATTTTTCCTAGCCTCATCGGTGCCCAATTGTCTGCCCCATTAACTCCCACATCATATTCTACACCCTGCATGTTCTAGTGATAAACACCATGCATTTGTTGTTGCCCTCATGCACACTCTTTACACTGAATCAACTCATAGTTAGAGTATGCATGGAGGTAACAACAAATGACTTCTCAGCCAGACTTCAATACTGGGTTCATTCTGTTGCTCCCACTAAAACCCTTTTATTTGCTTTTGTTGTTCAGTTGACTTCATCTCATCTTTAAGGAACCAGGTAAGGCTTTATCTCTTCCCTAGAATCTTCTTTGACTTTCTACTCACCCCACAACTCATCCTCATCCAAGTCCAGATCTCAGATGGGTTCCCAACTGCTCTTTTGTGCTCCCACAGTAGCTTAGCTTGCAAATGTTTTCATCATTGTACATTACCACATTTTCTTTAAATTATCTGTTCATATGTTTATGAACCCACTAGATTGTGATCTCTTTGAGAATAAGGGTTGGCTTCCATGTTCAAAGGGCAGATGTTATCAGCCAGGTACACCCAGAGGTTGGGCATGAATGAGAGTCAAAAGCCATCTGTCTATAGTGGTGATGTTAAAGTGGGGAATGAAAGGAGCATTTCCAGAAGCCCTTTTTGTGTGGGGTTTTCAAGCACTACCATTGAATAATTCTGAAGTTGTGTTAAGAAACACAAATAAAGCAAAAAAAAGGGGGGGATAAAAGAAAGGAAAAGAAGAAAAAGAAACATAAATAAAGCAAAATGAGTAATGGGAGTTGAGGTGAGTGCCTAGAGATTCAGAATTCATGTATGACATTTGGAAGAGGAGATAGAAAAGCAACCCGGGCAAGTCCTCTGATCCTGGCCTCTGTCCTTGGCCTCCAAAAGTGGTTATAGCAGTTGACAAAGAAAATGTGGCAGAGCTTGTGGTGTGTGTGTGTGTGTGTGTGTGTGTGTGTGCGTGCACGCACACATGGCTGGCATGGATGAAGATTCTCTCCTATACCAACTTCTAACCTGGCTCCCCTGAGCTCTCTTCTTGATCAGGCTTCAACCTCAACCTGGGTGTATACAAACTGCAGACTCTGAGCACAAATTATTTCATCCACCCCCACTGCCTCCCACGTTAGAAGACATGAACAAACACAAACATTTTCTAACAACCAAGGCAGAATCTCGAGGATGACGGCTGCCGCTCCTTTAGGCTCTGTCCTGGGGAAGTGCAAGGCTGCCAGAAGAATTTAGTGTCTGTCCCCACCAACGCTTGAAGATAGAGCCCCCGTCTCCCAATCTCTGTGAAAGGACAGAAGTCAAACTGGATCAGCAAACCCAAATGAGTTTTACATGAGTCAATGCCCCTTCCTGTTTTTTATAAATTTCCATTTCCCTGAGTCCACTCAAGCTCTGGCAATTTCCATCCTTACTGCTTCTCTCTTCCTTTGAAACATGCAGTCTCCTCTACACAAATGGAAGTTGAATTCAGTTCATGCTGGACCCTCTTCTCTATTGCAATAGACTGTCACTGATTCATCCGTCCTTACTACTTTTTTTTTCTTAAGATTTTATTTGTTTATTCATGAGACAGAGAGAGAAAGAGAGAGAGAGAGAGAGAGAGAGAGAGAGGCAGAGACACAGGCAGAGGGAGAAGCAGGCTCCATGCAGGGAGACTGACGTGGGACTTGATCCTGGGTCTCCAGGATCACGCCTTGGGCTGAAGCTGGCGCTAAACCACTGAGCCACCCAGGCTGCCCTGTCCTTACTACTTTAACTAGTGTCCAGTTTTGTATGTCTTTGGTAGCATTTTCAGCAATATACACTCTGATATCCTGGTTAATCTGATTCCTGAGGTTGGTGTGGTGCTTAAGAGAGTGACTATCACAAGGAAAAAGTCAGTGAGCAAGAGGCAAAAATTGATCAAGTGAAGGTAGGAGCAAAATATGGCTCAGATGAAGGCATCAGGGATGACATGTTTTAAAGAAAGACTATTCCTAATAAAGAAAACATTTCAATCCTTAGTTGAATATTTTTGAAGATAATCTTTATTATAAGTTCCTTTAAATAGAGGAGTGTCTGGAGGAGTCTCTGGTCCCATAAATTCTCTTGCCTTCTTTCTTTTCTGCTCAAAAACACAATGTTTTCTAAGCCTTTAACTTGTTTCCACCTATAAAAACCAATACAATTTATGAAAATAAGTCTCAAGATTCTGTACACATGTAAGTGTTAATGTAAGAAAATTTATTATATTATTTGAGTTAGGAATATAACTTCATTCATACAATCAGAATTTCTTTGTTTATTCTTTAGCCATGTTCTGGCCTTTAATATTGTTTCTTTGACAGTAATACAGGCAATTTTATAATTTAGCCATATGCTTTAAGGTCCAGAAAACAAACTTAGATTAAGACAAATAAGATAAAACAGACAATAGAGATACTCAGTAGATTTACTTAGATCCATTCACTTAGCATCAGTGCATAATATATTTCAAAAGCGAGCATATATCAAATGCAAAATGGATAATCTTAATTGGATTCAGTAATTGGATAAATGGTCAAACAATTTTCACTGCATATGCTTTGGGGCATGCATTTCATTCCTTGTTGATTTGCTTTATTGAATTAACATGTTAATTATTAGTTTTGGTAGGAACAGGGAAGATAATCATAGGAAGGAGCAGTAGTAGAGAATATGTCTCTTGCTGCTGCATGAAACACACATGGCAGGTGATGATACCAAACAGTTAACTCCTAGAGAGACCTAAATGGCACATCTTGGCACATGTGGATAAGTATAATGTTTATTAATCTAAAAAATGAGAAAATATTATAAAAATATAAGAAGTAGAAAATCCTACACAAGTTAAAATACAGAAAAATTTTAAGCAAAGTTATTTGAATCAGGCAATATTTAATGTATCAAATAGTAATCTTAATAACTAGGTATAAAGTAATCTAAACCCAGGACACTAACCATGTCAAAAGGCAGCAGACATCCTGACCTCCCCAGAATCCTTTGCCAGGGTTAGTGTTCTCTGATTACACATTTAGGCACCCCCTGGTTACAAGAGTACTTGTTTATTATTGATATTATAAAAATAACCATTCTCTAAATGATTACACATAGTAAATAAAATTAGAACTATACATAAGGATTTGAATAATTGCAATTTCTTTAAAGGACCACCTGCAACTTCTGCCTGCTTCAGAGACCTGAAGGGGAGAAAAAAAAGAAAAAGAAAATGTGCTTAATAATACATCTACAGTGCAGCATATTAAAAAGAAAGTTTGGGACCTTAATGCTTTCCTCTACTCTGTATGAACTTTTACAATGGCACCAACCTTAGGGTACCATCTCCGTCAACAGTATTTTGCTGGCAGGGTGTTCATTTCTGGTATCTGTATAAACCCTTTTTGTATATATAATTAGAAATAGATATTCCACAGATATCTGGGACTGTTAAAATAGATTGGCTTCTCTCCCTCCTACAGGAGAGAGCCAAGGGAGAAATACAGCCAATGAGAAATGCTTGTAAGGGATGTACACAATCACTATCTCAGAAGGAATGTTGAAAGCTGAATTTAGGAAGCCAGAATGGCATAAGATAGATCAGACTGTACAAGTCCTTACTTTAGTACTGGAACTGTGTGCCTATACTGCTTCATTGAAAAGAATTCCTTTATTTTTTTCCTAGAAGAGTATGATTAGGATGGCAAGGGAGATTATCCATGCTCCTAGAATATCTTATCTATTGTTTCTGCTTTGTTACATTTAATATATTAATTAATTTAAATATTCAATATTTAATTAGTATATTAATACAATTTATTATATCTAATATTTCTGATTTGCCCAGTAGACCATAAACACTTTGAAAGAAAAATATCTCCAGCTTACAGGACCTGAAAGAATATTTTGCACATGGTGTTTGCTCAATAAGTATTTGTTTGATGGGAAAGAGGAAGAGGAAAAAGGGAGAAAAAGGAAAGAAGGGAATCCAGTTATTCTTGCACATACTTTTCTCTTTCTGGAATGCTTTGCTTACCCCAACCAACTCCCACTAACTCCCTTGACTCTAACTAACTCCTACTCCTTTAGGACTTAGTCTTAAATATCACTTTCTCTAGGCCCTGTGGCTGCTCATCAAGGTAGAAGTCTCCTGCTCACTCTAATGTTTACAAAATGATAATCTGCAATGTTTTAAGTAAATCATGTTCAGTGTGTGATTTCATCATTCAATAAGCTTTTTCACATATGATAGCGACATGTTATTCTCTGGCATAGTTCCTGTTTCATGTGAGGTCTTTATTAAATATGAATCAAATGAATGATTTATTCACTTAGATCTCTTGGATAGAAGGGCTGTATACCTACATGTTATACAAAGAACATGCGGAGGACTAAAGAAAAGAAGAACAGGATCTCTGTGTTCCTACGATGGTAGAATTATTATGTGGAAGAGAGATAAAATTTTGCTTGTGATACAAATAGAGCCAGAAAGAAGGCAGCTACAAGGACTCAGATTTTGGAGCAAAGGGAGTAATTTCATTTAAAGTAGGTTTTAAACATTTTTGTACAACTTAAGCAATACTATTTGCTTGCTTGTTGTCTTTTTCACCATACTGGGTGTTACATCCCCACAACTTATTTATTTCATGATTGAAAGTTTGTGCTTTTTGACCACCTTCATCTGTCTTGCTCAATCCCTGCCTCTGGCAATCACCAATTTGTTTTCTGTACCTGTGAGCTTGGTTTTTGTTGTTGTTTAGATTCCACATATAAGTTAGATAAGATATTATTTGTTTTTCTATGTTTGACTTATTCCAATTAGCAAAATATCCTCAAGTTCCATCTATGTTGTTGCAAATGGCAAAATTTCATTCTTTATGGCTGAATAATATTCCACTGTATACATATATCACATCTTCTTTATCCATTTATCTATCGATAGGAACTTAGATTTTTTCCATATCTTGGCTACTGTAGATACTGCATGGAACATGGGGATGCAGATGTCTTTTTAAGACATTTTTGTCTAAAATCATTCATACTGTATTCTGAAGACATAAATATATGATTTTGTATGTCTATGCATTGCATATGACAAAAGATGAACTATATATTTAATATACTGTTTTATGACTCACTTTTTAATGTAACATTATTATAAGAATGCTTATATATCAGAATATAGATTCATCCAGTTAATATCAGTATAAACATGTTATTTATCCAGTGAATGTCTTTCATAAGACATATAATATTCCATTATTAGATTGCTATACTTTTTTAATCAATCTTCATTTATTGGTCATTGGCTTGTTCACATTTTTTCATATTTTCCATGTTTTAATATAAAACATTTTTTGTTTTATTATTTTATTATAAAATATGTGCAATGAACATAATATTCTGATAACTACACAGTAAGGCATTGCATAAATTATTTATTTAGGTAATTTATTAGTATAGAATTATTAGGTCAATGAGCAATTAGACCAGAATAAAATTGAATGAGCAGCCACAGGAGGTAGTATACTTCCCATTACTTAAGATATTGAAGTAAAGTTTGAATATCTATTTTGCAGGGGCATTGCAGAGAAGTGATCAGCATTAGATCAGAAGAGAAATAGATAATTCTAAAATTCTTTCCAATTTTGATATTCTATGATTCTGTGAGTGCTAAGGACAAACTCAACCTTTTGCTTCTCTTCTCTCTGTGACACATTTGAGAGAAGAAACTATGAGTTATTCACGTTCTATATCCAGTTCATGTAGTAGCCTCCTGTCCATGGATATAAAAGTGTTCTGTATTTTGTATCTCTAGGAGATACTTAATGGTGTCTATAAAGTACATGATCTTCACTCAGTGGGGGAGTATGTTTTCATCTCTATTCTCTCTAAAAGTGATTTTTCTGCCAAGGAGAAGGGATTTAAATTCCCATCCCACTTCCTCAACATGGGAGAATACAGATTCAATGAGAATCCTGAGATCTATAGAACATCACAAAAAGAGAAAGAAAACATCATGCAGAGTAGGAGGGAAATCACTTTCTCATTACAGATCACAGGAACCATGCATTTAAAAAATCTGAACTTGGAGCCATTGTAGATAGTCCCCATAATTATCTGACATTGATATTAAGTGCCCTGAGCAAACATACCAGAGTAGACCAGTGTAGGACAAGAAGAGCATGGAACACAGAGGAGAAGATCAGCAGAACCTGCAGCAGTGAAAGAAAAAGAGGTAATATGCTGGACCAGGAAAAAAAAATCTATTAAACACAATTCCCTAGCAGTTTAAACAATTTCTAGTGAAGATTAATTGACATAATATCAAAAAAGTATACTTAGAGTATATAGTGACCTGCAATCACATATAAGTTAACTGCTTAATGGTGGGTATAATCTTATTCCATACTCCAGTCGTTTTCAATTCAAATGGCTGCTGATCTTTAAATAAAATCCAGGGCAAAATGCCCTCCAGATAGTGTCACAAATATATATGTGGATTTTGAAAAGATCTCACATAAATGACACAAAGACAGTAACATTGTTCAGGTGGCTACCCTACTAAAACTTAGTCAGGATTAGATATATACACATCACAGGATTGTGATTCTATCACACTGGAAATTTAATGTCATCATCACAAAGTTATTATGAGATTTATAATAGCAGTGCATCCAAGCATATTTACACACTATTCATAATACCTGGCACCTAACATTACATGCTAAATGTAATTCCTCTGAATGCAATCCTTAGGCAGAAGAGCAGTGCCTGATGGGACAAAGAGACAAGAGTATTCTAGTTTAAAAGAATGCAGAAATAGAATGGAGGATAAAAGCAGGTGAAATAAAGGGATATAAGCAACTCCACATTTCTTGAAGAGAAAGGAAATAGATTAAGTCCAAGTTTTCCAAAGCAGATCTTGGAATGCTAGCCCTGCATGGTGTTAATATGAATGATCCACAGAAAAATGGTTCCTCAGTCGAAGAATTTTGGACAGCAACATACCATATCTGCTTTCTGGAAGATCAAAATAAACACCAGCATATTAAATAAAGGCTCCTAGAAGCCCTATGTAACTTGATATTATCAAAGTTAAATAAATAAAGTTATGTACTAAATAAATAAAACTATATAACCTGATATTTATCGAAGTTATTTGATATTAGATTTTCATATAATTCATTTTTTAAAGAAATCTATAGAGATCCATTGGTAATTTCTGTTCCCACTGGAATCAAAGACTTATATCAATGCAATTGCCATTTTACATAATTCAACAAAAATTGAAAAAGCATAGGTTTTGTGCTCAGACAGACCTGAGTTCAAATTCTGATTCTACCCCTTCCTATATACATGACTTTGAGCAAATTAGCTCAGTATCCCCCTCAGAGGATTTTACAACCTCTGACCTTTTACAACCCTAACCTTAACCCTAACCCTAACCCTAACCCTAACCCTAACCCTAATCATCAAGTAGTGGATGTTTGGCAGTTTTGCAGTATTCAAATCTGGATAAATAAGAACTACAAAAAAATTTGGACTGAAAGCAATGATTTTATGTGGAAAGTGGATGCTGAATAAAGCTGGAGAAATTGATAAACCTTTAGAAATCTTACACATGGAAGGGTTTTAAATGAAGTAATACGATGCATTCATGTTTGAATGTTCTCTATCACCCAAAGATATAAAAGTGTTTGCAAGAGAGCAATTAAATTAATGCTCTGTATTAGTAGTTCTCAACCTTTAGTGTATCAGAATCATCTGCCAGACTTCACTACTAGCGTTTCTGATTTAGCAGTCATGGAATGGAGTCCAAGGAAATTGCATTTCTTGCGATTCCCAAAGAGATGTTGATGCTAACACTGATTCTGCTGATTTGTGGACCACACTTTATGTATCACAGTTCTGTGTAGCATGGACTTTTGGGTAAAGGATAAAGTCAGCTGTGGTTGGATATATTTGAAGTAAATGGAGTAGTGAAGTGTCTAGGTACAAAATCAGATTGAAGTGTAGATTTAGTCAGAAATAGATAATCTTAATGGCAAAAGGTTTGGGACAGAGAATGGATCACAGTAATCTAAGATTTTAGAGTTAGATGCTATTTCATATTTGACAAGAAAAAAAAATACATTGCCTTAGAAGATCACTATGTTTGAGAGGGCCCAAGAGTTATAACAGTTAAGACATTGGATAAGTCTCTCAAGTAGGAGTCAAGTTTTCCTAATGATAGGATTGAGGCAGGGAGAAAAGCAATGAATCAAATGTAAGCACCTCACACGAAAGAATAGGAATGGTCAGTAAAATTATAGTGACAAGGAAAGAAAGAGGACAGCTGGACAAATGTGTGATGCTACCTCATGGTACTTGACACCTGGCAATTGAAAGGAGCAGCTTCCCCTGGTGAGGGTTATAAGGGTAACAGTATTTTCCAGGAACCATTGCAAATAAGGCCAAAAAAAGGGTGAGTGCATGAAGAGTGTTCTTTGAATAGCACTGACAGACAATCAGTTTGCAAGTAAAATTCAAGTTCCATAGGGCACAGTAGAAAGATCTGGGAAATATATCCACAGTGCTTAAGAAAACAAATATATGAGGAGATTCTATTTTGATAGGGGCAGTGGAGCAAGGCAAAGTGGCCAAGGATAATAGAAATAAAAGACAGAATTAACTGATCTCAAGTTTCTGAATTGAACTTTGGCATAACACTTGCTCTTGTATGGCAACTGACTTGAGTATCCAGCCTTACACTGCTTCCCTCTGTGAAGCAGTACTACTCATCCAGGGGATGGCCTATTATTCCCCCTACTTAGGAGGATTAAGAAATGAAGCACTTTTGGTGGGAGGAAATAAAAGCAAGCAAGAGAGTAGCCATAAAGTGTAGAAATTAAGATAATATTTTTGTTTACAGATTAGAACCTGCTTGCTTACTTCTTTTTTTTTTTTTTTTTTAAATTTATTTATGATAGTCACAGAGAGAGAGAGAGGCAGAGACACAGGCAGAGGGAGAAGCAGGCTCCATGCACCGGGAGCCCAACATGGGATTCGAACCCGGGTCTCCAGGATAGCGCCCTGGGCCAAAGGCAGGCGCCAAACCGCTGTGCCGCCTAGGGTTCCCTGCTTACTTTCTTCTTGAACGCTATCAGTACAGGTTTATTCAGTGAAAAATAGCAACACAAATAACCTGAGGCAGGGATCACAAATGCATATATAAGGAGTGATGTAAATGCTGCATTAATGCTCTATGTTCATTGCAACTCTGACTAAATTATTATTAGGACAAAGGAACGACACACTGAACATAGGAAATGTCATTGAACATATCATGTTTTTTTATGTAGACTAATAAACCATTTATTACATATATTTGTCTATGTTTCTAGACACTCTGGCCTCCCTGAATAATGAGAAGATAGAGACTCAGGCTTGGCCATTCTCAAGTGATCTTCAAAGGTCACTTAAACAATATGAATTAAATTCATTGATTCCTTCATTCGTTCAATTCATTCAGTAAATATTTATTAAGTAAATCAATGATGAATACATAAATATTTATTAAATAAATATGTGTCGAATACTTACAATGTAAAATAGGAACAAGAATAGATTTTCCCTAATAGGTTAATTTTTGGGATTAAATATGTGGAAGTAATTTATAAATTATAAAGCCTTGTGTAACTAGTAGAAAATTTCTGAAAATTATTTTAAATATTAACATGGATAATTCTTTGGGTCCTAATATGAAGGAGAAAGTCCCATATAACATATGTTTAAAAATATAAAGAAAAGCCATGTTTTTGGTCTGAAGAATGTTTAATTATACTGAAGTTGATATATAGTTTTGGGATATTTAGTCAACATTTCAAAACAACTCATTTTGAAGAAATTTGGCAGCCTGCTTTGAACAGTTGTTCTATTTTTAATATCTAACTATGGGATTTAAAACATGTTTAATGTAATTACTAAATGTTATTTATTTTATTCTGTCAAAATTTTAATTTTTATGTTTACCATGTATGCCTCCCTTAATTTTCTGGATGACTTCGTCTGTAGATAACAATTTGGAACACAGTGTAAAATTAAGTAAATCAAGTTGAAGTTTATATTAAAAGCAGATTTTCTAACCAAATGTAACACTGCTTGTTTCTTTATATGTCATTTTTTCTTATTTTCATGCTCTATAGTGTTTTCTTTATGATACAAACTGTGCTCAGTGAAATAATTCCTCTCTTGATACTATCTATACACACATTCCTCCTCTCTCCTTTTTTTTTTTTTTATAAAGAGATGGAATGACATTTTTGGAGAAGAACATATGGCCTTCGATTAAGCTAGAATGTAAATTGCACTTATTGTGTATCCTTGGGAAAAGATATTTAACAGATCTGAGTTTGTAAAACCAGAATAATATCACCTACATATGAAGTTGTCACAAGGATTAAAGGAGATACTACATAGCACATATCACCAAAAATTTAATAAGTGTCAGTCCTCTTCCATTTTCTCTTCTTTTGAAGATACATGCATATCTATATAAGCCTTAAAATGTCAGTTACTCATAATAGGCTTTAAGGAGAAATGGAGTGATATCATTTTAATTACTCAAATAGACTTCATAATTCTATTTTATGTTAGCCTATGGGACAATTTCCCTAATTCATTATTAAATCATATATCTATAAGAATATATGCTTTCTCAGTGAAAAGATTTATTTTTCCACATTTTTTAAGTTCTTAAGTGCTTAGAACTCTTCTTCTATCTTCATATACCCTCTTTATTCTGCCTACACAAATAGTTTCTTCAGCCACAATGCCTATCTTCAGGCGACGATTTCTTGTCAGATCCTAATAACAAATATACTCCAGGTTTATTCTACTTTTAGGAGACTACGGCAGTCAACTTTTAGTCTAACCCAGAGAGTGGAAACATAGCATCTTTTGGAGGAAATAATTTGTTCTTTGGCTTTTTTTCTGTTAGCTTGAGGTAAATAAGCACTTAAGTCTGAAGAAAGATGAAAAAGGAGAGTGAAATGATAAGGTAGGTTGGGCTCAATGATGATATGGCTGCAGGTACACCAATTAGTAAATATGAGATGAACTCTTTCAGCCTCGGAAAATACATATGAACACTGCATAAGATAATCATACCACCCATGAACCCACCCAAGGAAGAAGTCACTCTTTTGGCTCCAAAGTTGGATAAAATCCGTCTCTCCTCTGCTAGTACCAAGGCATATTAGAAGCAGCAAGCTGAATGCAAAAGCCATAGCACAATTAAGAAAATCAGAAAAATGAACTGTTGCTTCATTAGCAAGTAAAAGGCAAACATAATTTGGTGGAGAATCCCGAAGGAAAGCATTCTCTTAACTCCCATGTAGTTAATGCACCTTTGATAGTTACAATCTGAGAACTGAGCAATTGTAGATGCACCTGAGTATAAGCCTTTTCTCTGCAATATATTAGCCTGAGGACCACAGGGAAGGAAGACCTTATAGTCCTCTGACTCCTAGTTTTATCCCACTCCATCATAATGTCTAAAAAAAGAAAATTAGTGTCCCAATGAGCTAATAAAATGACAATTTTGTATGCTCACAATAAAAATATGAGGCCATTAGTCAGTCACAAGTAAGGACCTAGTAAGTGTCTGGGAACAAATTCCACAAAGGAGTAAAAACACAATGTCATTAATAATAACATCAGTAAAGGTAAGTAGAAACCTAATAAGAAGCAAGAGACCAGTCCTGGTGGTTTAGAAGATAAATTGTCCTTTTTTCCCCCACAAATAGAAACCATTTTATATGAATATCTTTAGTATAAAAGTAAAAACTCAGGATATACTAATATTTAGCAAGCATATACTGTGTGTCCAGCACTATGTTTGGCACAAATTAAAGCAATTAAAAAATAAATATTTTCTTAGTCTTTGTAAACTAAATGCTATTACTTGAAAATATTCTGATTTTGCCACATTTACTGAAATATATTAGAGTTAAAAATTTTAACATCCAGGATTGGTTGGGTGAATTATACAGATAGAGCATCAGGGATCTACCAAAATAATAACGTATTAATTGGTCAATATCTGGAAGAACAAGAAAATAAACAGAAATGAGCATGGAATTTGAGGATATCGTTCCTCTAAAGGTATCTACCAGTTGCAGAAGAAAGTCCTTAGAGGCTGACAACTTGCAAAAGATTCAGAGGCAGACAGAACAAAAATTGAGGATCCAGACTTACGAGGAAGATGACCCATATTAATTCCCTAGGCTTGGGGTTGCTACTCTGATGGGCCACATGATAAGAATAAGGGCAAAATAGAAACAAACCAGCTCTCTCAATAAATAAAATAACATTTAAAATCTTCTGAACTTTTTGTTGAATTCAAATAATCTAGGATTGCTAGTACCCCAGAAACAAAGTAAAATCCTATCTGTAAGAAGATAACATCATTGTAGGTCTCAAATCATCTTTGTAATTTGTCATATACATTTTCAGCACCTAATCAAAAATAAACAGATATACATAGTGACAAGACCATGTGATAAAATAAAACAAGAGAAAATAAGAGATAATAGAAACAGACTCACAAGGAATCAGATAATATATTTAAATATAGATTTCAAAATAAGTATGGGTAGTAAGAAATGAAAGACAATATTTAGGGTTTTTGGATATAACTAGAAATTAAAAATAAATACATGAAAATGCTAAAATACATATAGTAAATGAAAGTTGAAAGTCAACATATGTGTTAAACAGCAGATTTTATAGCATTAAAGAGAGAAATGATAAACTTGAACATAGATCAGAATAAAACTTCCACAGTGATACATAGAAACAAATGGATGGAAAATGGAGGTAGGGTGCATTTTGCATACATTTAGAATGTCTAACATATGTTAATTGCTGGCCATGGTAATTTTAAAACATAACCCCCACATTCCTTTACATTTTTCCCATCACTTCCTACAACTATGTCCATTGCCCTTGAATCTATAATCTGTGACTGCATAACCAACAAAATAAATTAATTAATTAAAAAAGAGACATCACTACAGGACTGGAACATATTTTTTCTAAAAGCTATGAGTATATTATAAATACTTTGTGAGAATGAATTTGAAAATTCAAATGAAATGAGCAAACCTCTAGAAAAATAAAGATTACCGAAACAGTCACAAGAGGAAATAGAAAATTGGAGTAGTCACATAGCCATTAGAGTCATTAAATTCATAGTTAGAAATTCTTCACATGAAGAAATTTTGAGGCCCATATATAGCTCCACCATGGAATCTCTCTAATCATTTAAAAAATAATTCAATGTTACACAAACATTTCCAGAGAATCCATCAGGAAATATTCCCCAACCTATTTTATGAAGCTAGCTAATGTTGATTCAAAAACATAACAGTAGAATTGTGATAAAGGAAAATCTTTTTTGCCCAAATAAGCCAAAAGAATCATAAATATAGAGATAAAAATCCTAAACAACTTTTACCAATGTCCCTATCAAGTTAGGTTTATTGCAAAATGCAATCCCAAGTTGGCGCTCAAAAACTAATCCATGAAATTAACCACACTAACATAAGTGAGAGAAATGTTTAAAAATTAATTAAAATGTTTGATAATTTTGACATGTATTCATGATTTTTAAACATTTCAATGGTTTAAGAATGAAAGAAAATTTTCTTAATCTAAAAAAAGTGTATACGCACACACACACACACACACACACACACACAAACCTATAAACCAAATATCATACCTTCATGGTGCAAAATCGAAAGCTTTCCTTCTCAGGAATGACACCCAGTGCTTTCACTTCCTTAGAACATATATCCGGAGGAGGACTTGCTGGAGCATATGGAAGTTTTATTTTTATTTTTTAGGGGACATGAACTGTTTTCCATAATGGGTATACCAATTTACATTCCCATCAACAATGTACAGGGTTCTCTTTTTTCCCACATCTTAAGCAACATTTATCTTTTTGATAAACACTATTCTAAAAGGTGTGAGGCTATATTTCATTCATGGGGTTTGATTGCATTTCCCTGATAATTAGTGATGTTGAGCACCTTTTTATGTACCTGTTGGCCATTTGTATTTCTTCTGTGGAAAAATGTCTATTAAGTTTCTTTGTCCAAATTTTAATTGGGCTATTAGGGATTTTATGTTGTTTTGTTATTGAATTGTATGTATTCCTTATATATTTTGGATATTAATCCCTTAACAAATAGATGGTTTAATAAAAATTCTCAATAAAATAGGTATAAAAGGAAATTCTTCAACTCAATCATGGCCATTTATGAAACTCCCGTGGGTAACAGCATAATCAATGAGAAAAAATGAGTTTTTCCTCTAAGATCTGGTACAAGGCATGCCCATTCTTGCCTCTTCTATTCAAAATAGTACAGGAAATTCTAGCAAAAGCAATCAGACAAGAAAAAGAAATAAAAGGCATCCAAATCAGAACAGAAGTAAAATTATCGCTGTTTGTAGATTTCATAATCCTATATATATAGAAAACCCTAAAGATTCCATGCAAGTACACATGCACACACACAAAATCCTGTTAGAACTAATAAATAAATTCAGTAAAGTTACAAAATACAAAAGCAACATACAAAAATCAGTTGCACTTCTTAAAACAAAAAAGATCTCTCTGAAAATGAAATAAAACAAAAGACAATTCCATTTACAATAGCATCAAAAGAATAAACTACTTAAGAAATTTAATGAAGAAGATGAAAGATCTGTACACTGAAAACTATAAAACCATGCTGAAAGAAAATGTAGAAGGCATGAATAAATGGAAAGATATCCTATGCTGATGGATTTAAAGAATTAATACTGCTAAAATGTCCATACAAAGCAATATACAGACTCAATGAAATCTCTATAAAAACTCCCATGATTTTTCACAGAAATAGAAAACAATTGTAAAATTCTTATGGAACCACAGAAGATTCCTCATAGCCAAAGCAATCTTGAGAAAGAACAGAGATGGAGGCATCACACGTTCTGATTTCAAATGATATTACAAAGTCATAGTAATAAATAGTACGGTACCAGTATAAAAATGGACGCATAGACCAATGGAGTAGAATAGGGAGTCCAGAGATAAGCCAAAGCATATTTGGTCAACTGGTTTTTAACAAGAGTGCTAAGAATGTACAATATACAATAGTCCTTTCACTAAATGATTTTGGGAAAACTGAGTTGCCACATGCAAAAGAATGAAATTGGATCCTTATCTCACAATATACACAAAAATCAACTCATATGTTTTAAACAGTTAAATGTGAGACTGGAAACTATAAAACTCTTAGAAGAAAACAGGGGGAAAACTCTTTGACACTGGTCTTGGCAATCATGTTTTAGACATGACAAAAGCTTGGGCAATAGAAGCAAAATAAGTAAGTGGGACTCCATCGAACTAAAAAGCCTCTGCACAGCAAAGGAAACAGCAAAATAAAAAAGGTAACCTACAGATTGGGAGACAACATTTACAAACCATATTTCTGATAAGGGTTTTAACATAAAAAATACCTAAACATGCATACTTTAAGACTTCAGTCAAGAATTTACTCTAATATTAATTTTCAAAGAATTAAAATTATAAGCTTGAGCTACATATTTTAGTGATACTTAATTGATAGATTAACAACTACACTCAACAACAACAAAGTTTTAAAAAGCACTTCAACAATGATTTATTTCTTCTCCTATAAGTTGGGCTGTACTAATTGTCCATGTTTGCCTTCTTTGCATAGTAAAGAAAATAATTTCTTAAAGGTTTATTTATTTATTTATTTATTTATTTATGCCTACAATAGACTCATTTTACTTTATTTTTATTTTTTAATTTTTTTTATTTCAAGTTTTTATTTAAATTCCACTTTGTTAACATACACTGTAATATTAGTTTCAGGACTAGAATTTAGTGATTCATCACTTAAAACATGCAGTTCTCCTTCCAAGTGTCCTTTTTTTTTTTTACTTTTTATTTTTATTTTTTTTTATTTTATTTTTTTATTTTTTTTAAACTCTTTTTTTATTTATTTATGATAGGCACACAGTGAGAGAGAGAGAGAGAGGCAGAGACACAGGCAGAGGGAGAAGCAGGCTCCATGCACCGGGAGCCCGACGTGGGACTCGATCCCAGGTCTCCAGGATCGCGCCCTGGGTCAAAGGCAGGCGCCAAACCGCTGCGCCACCCAGGGATCCCCCCAAGTGTCCTTCTTAATACCTATTATTAACCCATTTAACCCACCTCCCCCTCCTCCCCTCTAGTAACCCTCAGGTTGTTCTCTATAGTTAACAGTTTGTTTTCTAGTTTGCCTCCCTCTTCCCCTGGTCCGCCACTTTCTTCCATTCTGTGACTTAGATTCCACATATAAGTGAAATCAGATGGCATTTGCCTTTCTCTGACTTATTCTGCTTAGCATAATATACCGTAGCTCCATCCACATCATTGCAAAGTAAGATTTCATTCTTTCTTATGGCTGAGTAATATTCTATTATATGTTTAAAATGGCATGTCTTGGGGTGTCTGGGTGTCACAGTGGTTGAGAGTCTGTCTTCAACTCAGGTCGTGATCCCAGAGTCCCAGGATCAAGTCCCACATTGGGTTCCCAGTGAGTAGCCTGCCTTTCCCTCTATGTTTCTGCCTATCTGTGTCTCTCATGAACAAATCAATAAAATCTTAAAAAATAAAAGGAATGTCTTAGGGAGATGATGATCTCTGTTTGAAATAGCACTAGAGCATAGGTAGTTTAAAAACTAGTTTTCTTCTCATCAAGTTAAGAAATGTGTAAAGGGCCAAGCATCTGGGCCTCCTCATCATTTGTGCTGGTGTTATCCAAAGGTATGAATATGAACGTTCTTATCAGAGCTCCTCCCTATGTAAAGATTTCTCCACTGTTTATTTTACCAATTCACATTTCTTATCCTTATAATTTGCACCCTCTGTGTTGTTTTTGTGACTTACCTTTCCAGACTTATTATTCTCTGATTCCCTGTGTCTAGTGTTTTTCCCTAAAAGTATGAATTGCTAATTTCCTGGGCCACCAAACATAACCAATGTTCTTCCTACATTGGTGTCCTTGCCCTGTGTTATTCTTGCTCATATGCCATTTTTGTTCATCCCTGTACTTCAAAATCCTACCCATTTCTTAGTTCAAACACCACTTCTTCATTAAGATCTTTCTAATTGTATGTTCTTATTTCTTTAACATTAGATTTATCTCTTAAGAAATAGTATACCTTATGCTACAGATGCTTATGCACTTCTCTTTACTAGAGAAAAGAGATCTTAACCTTTTTAAAAATTTTTTGTATCTCCCATGCCATAGAGCCCAACACAGAACAGTTTCTCACTAATGTGTCTTAAAATTTAAGATTCATAAACACGATTCTAAGGAGGTAATTTGGTCTACAGAACATATGGAACATATTGGAGAACCTTAACTAAAAAAAAAAAAAAACTAATTTGGGTCAAAAATACTCAAGTCTGTTTAATTTGTGAAAGTGAAGCAGGTCAATGTTACAAAACAAGTCAGGGGACATTATGCAATGGTTTGTCTGGTGTGAAAATGCTGACGTTCTTACAGTAACTGAAAATACACAGAACATAATTCATGGAGAACAAATAGGTTATACTTGTAGCTAGTCAATACATTCTTCTCATTTGTGAAGGATATAACCCATCTAATATAAGACTGCCTATAAGCTAAAACCATCAAGGTTAGAGAATCAACTAGATTTCCCTTCATTTTATTTTCATTATTATATTTTGTAGTGTCAGGCTACACCTAGAGCAAATGGAAGAATATTCCAAGATAAACAAAAAAGTGTTTGGTAAAAGGATTTAAAACATATGCTATTCATTTATAACTTTAATTTTTTTAACCAAAAATTGGACCATGTATCTCTTATTTTCAATTTTAAAGAATTCAACTCCATTTAATATTCTAATCCAAAGACTTCTGTGTCACAAAAGAACTGTTCTGTTCTTTAAATACAGCCTTCTCTGATACTTGTTACAAAGTGTTCTGGCTACTATTACTGCATATGACAAGGAATTGTCAATAAATAAAGCAGGTAAACTTTGTATCTATTCTGATGCATGTAATTTATATATTGCAGAGCAACTTGATACATTTTTCCATTATACTCAATAATAGTTTATTTGATGACATTAAGTTTTGTATATGTTATTAAATATTACCCTTTACATTTTTTCTAGGGAGTTAGAAATCAATTGAATCATTCATATTATCAGGGTTTTTTTTTTTTTAATTTTTTTTTTTTTTTTTTTTATTTACGATAGGCACACAGTGAGAGAGAGAGAAGCAGAGACACAGGCAGAGGGAGAAGCAGGCTCCATGCACCGGGAGCCCGACGCGGGATTCGATCCCGGGTCTCCAGGATCGCGCCCCGGGCCAAAGACAGGCGCCAAACCGCTGCGCCACCCAGGGATCCCTATTATCAGGGTTTTACCACAGACATGGGAGACATTTCAAAGTAAGAATGCCACGTGAATAATTCAGAGGCATTGGCCTCTAAAATTTGCAAAAACTTATTTATAGTCAAATAGATCTCCACAATCACTGTTATAATGGAAAATTACAATTTGATATTAGAATGTTTTGCTTGTAACAGATAATTAACAGTAATTATTAGCTTACTTTTATATTTATTGATTAAAGATCAATCCTTGGATATTTATGATGATAACAGATACCAAACATGCAAATGCCTAATTTATAGGATTTATTGCCCGGCATGAGCTCAGATGCCCTGAATTTTTTAGAAGTTTTAGAATTTTCTGAATACTCACAGAAGATTGAATGTGAAAGTGAGATTAAAAATCAAGATTTCTTTCAGTCTTCAAAAATTACCTAATTATCCAGAAGTTTTTGTCTTTTTTACTTTTAGAGGTCATCTTTCTAGTTATTCTTGTGCTATTTTTATTGTATTACTGTTTTATTATTATTATTATTATTATTATTATTATTATTATTATTTTAATTCTTGGTTGTTTCCTATATGTGTATATCTTTTTTTCTACAAACAGATGTATTGTGTAGGATAATCCAGTTAACCTTTAAATAAGAACAAAATACTGACGTCCTGTCTCACTTCTCTCCTGAGGTACATATTTCTAGTCCCTATTTCTGAGGACACAACCCTAATATTTAAATTTTGAGTTCCAAGTCTCAAGAAGCCCTAACACCTATAATTCACTATTTACTCATTTTGGTCTTTATGTTAGCTACATTCCACTGGCCCTAACACATCCTTTTCTGTTCTTTCATTTGATAGGATGTTAGTACCTGATCTTGGGCTTAGTAAAATAATCAGCTGTGGTATAATAACACCACTCCCTCAAGCATTGCTCAAAAACAAATCTTGGGAGGCAACCTGGAAAGAAGTAACCTGAGGTTAGATTAAAGAGAACAAAGGTCACACCACATCCTGAGTGGACAATAGAATCCTATAGCTGCATTTATTGTATATTTACAACTGAGAGTTTCACAAATATAATGATATGTATAAAGTCCCAAAACTTACTTTACTACAAAATTATTTTTAGTATCTTATCACAAAATTAGGACTTAAGAAACACATAGTATCTGGTTCTATAATCTATTAGGAAGACATCATACTCTCATTCAAATGAAGAGAAAACTAGGCTGATGACATCAGGAAAAATAGAAGAAGTACTTTTGGAATGTGGGTGTAGGGATCTCCAAAAATCTGTTCCTCTTAAAAGCAATGAGAACACTAGCAAACACCAAATCAAATTTTCACAACTCTAGAAATTAACCAAAGGTTTGCAATAAGCCATAGAACATTTATTAAAGAAAAGCAGCTGAATCTCAATGAGAACTGTGAGCTGTGTGGGATTTTTAACTTACCCATCTTCTGAGTTCCCCCAGATGTCCCATCTCTAGAGAATTGTCATGATTTGATCTATATAGAAGCTGTCTGCAAAATCTTCACTTGAATGTTTTTTCTTTGTCCTGGATTAGAGCTTACTAAGTTAGAAACTCAGTCTCTATGGCATTTGTCAAAAACAATTAGAGGCAACAGTTCTACACAGCAGGCACCTGAGGCAGTGATACCATTGTAGCAAACAAGGGGTTCACAAAAAAAAAAATTAAAAAGAAAATCTAGTGGATGAGATGCCCATAAGAAGCTTTCAAAAGATCTGACATATTCCTGAGAATCTAGAAGGCCACACATGTGTGTAGTATTATGCATCTGTCCAGGAAAAACCTAATAAGGCTCTATCTCTTGCCTCTGGTTGACCTAGAAGCTCTGTGTAAGTCAGGTTGTAAAGTGCTGGGGTATCCATTGCATTCCTCAATACCCTGTCCAGGCATTAGCTGACCACTAAGCTACTATGCAGAGCCTTCAAACAAAAAGTAGCAAGGGTAATAACAACAAGAAAAAACAATAATAGACTAAAAATAATGTTTACTTTGATTATTGAAGATTCTCAAAGTTTATGAACATAATATTATATTAATAATAAGCTATACTTGTACAGCAATTGACAAAGTATATTCACACCCACCATTCTGTTTGATCTTAACTCAAATCCCAGCAATTCAGTCATGGTAAAGTAGCACTTTGCCTTATTTTTTTATCCTATAGACTCATTTTTTAAGATTAATGACTAAATTTGGACTAATTTATGCCATCACACTTTGCATCTACTATTTGTCATATTTTTCTTTGCATTTTTCTTCTATTGTTGTTTTAGCTTGGTTTTTCAAGTTTTAAAACTCCATTGTATGATTAGAGGGTGCAGGTTGGTTTGTCAGTAGCTATTTTATGATTTTGTGTCCATATATATGTTTAACCTACTGACTGGAGGGCCTGTACCTCTATTTCATTCTACATTTATACTTTCATATTTCAGCCTTCTTTTTCCATTCTCATATTTTACATCCAAATTTAACATACAGATGGGAAAAGCTGCCTAGAGAAAGAAAGTCCCAAATCTAACAATACTATTGAGACAATTCTGAAAACACAACCCTTTGATCAATTGGACTTTTCATTCCAGTAGTTCTTAATATTTAGAATAATCAAGGTTCACCTGAGGAGTTTATTTAAAAAAGCTGAAATCAGAGATTCTGATTCAATAGGTCTGAAGTGAAGCCCAGGAATATGAGCATCAAACAGTACACCAGCAGATTTAAATATCTGAGATATGAGTTATTTAGTGACTTCACACTATAATCTAAGAGATTAAAAATAAATGTACCCCTCATACGAGTTTTTTAAAATTGTGATTTATACTTTTAAACAAAAGCAGAATTAAAGAAAAAAAACCCGGGATGCCTGGGTGGCTCAGTGGTTGAGCTTCTGCCTTTGGTTCAGGGTGTGATCCTGGGGTCCTGGATCCAGTCCTCCATCGGGCTCCCCACAAAGAGCCTGTTTCTCCCTCTGCCTATGTCTCTGCCTCTCTTTCTGTGTCTCTCATGAATAAACAAATAAAATATTTTTTAAAAATCTACTTAATTAAGGGCTCTGCTTATCTTATTTATAATAAAAGTTTTTTTTTAAAAGCTTCCTGTTTAATGACTCAAAACATCTTTTCCTTAAAGGTATCTTTTATAAAACTTATTTGAGCTGTCTTATTCTAAAATGATGCAATAAGAAATATGCACCACTATGAAGATCCTCACATTATTTGGAAACTTTCTGCCATGATAATTTTGTCTCAGGAGAAATGATAAAATTCTATAAAATTACCTAGGTATAATTTATAGAAAGCTGACTCAAGAAATAGGTGTTACTGTTGGAATGATGAATCTTGTCCTTTTCCTCATTCATAAATTTCAAATATATGAGCCTTTAGACTCTAAATCATATGTTGGGTCCACAAATATTTATGTTATCAATTTTCTTTCATGGAGAAAATCAAGAGGTAGATGGTCTGTACATATCTTGCTATTTCACATACCATATGCATTGAGTACAAGCATCACTGGAGATGTTAGTGCCTCAGTGGCTCCATCTTACACTTGTCCCAGCACCTGAATGTTGGATGCTGTTCTTGAAAAGTATTTGCCTCTCTGTGCTATGAGTTTGGCTACAATGCTAGCTGCATTCCATTTCCAGATGGCTCTTATTACTACCTAATTATTTTTAAACTCTGATTTTATTTCAAACAATTTACCATTGTCAAGGGTCACTTCCAAGTACAACATTGCTGAAATCAAATATTTTTGGTTCTAGGTCTATGGTTAGGAGAATTTAAGAATGGTCTTTTTAGAGTGATTGATAGACCATATGGCAAAAGTCATGGCTAAACTATAAATCCAATAAAATTTTAAAAGCTATGAATAATTTTTATAATTATTCAGTCACAATTATTTATTTTATTTGTTTAAATTTCCAACTGCCTTGATAAATGAATTAGAAATAATAAAGAAATATATTCCATCATTCATTCATTATTCTGATATTTATCTTACTGTGTATGTCAATATGATAAAACAGATTCTTTCTCTCAAAGACTTTGCAGCCTAGTGAAAGAGGAAGTTGTTGCAACCTATCAAAATTTCATGAAAGTATATGTAGAAAGACAATATAATTAGATGACAAGGGTTAAGAAACTTTGGGGATTTTTTATCTCCTTTGCATTATTAAGCTATTTTTAGACTTAATACTGATTGGAGGCATTGGATTTAAGGGAAAAAAGAAGTTTAAATTTGTACATGGATTAAATACACTATTTTGGTTGATTATGTTCTTGCTCTTAAGTTTTCATTATAAGTTATAGCACATTCATAGCATTAACACACTGTGCATCCTATAAGGATGTTGTTTACCTGGACTTGCTCAATATGGGCACCTATGTGTTGATTCTAATAGAGCAGAATTATATATATTGTCTTTATATAATATGAATACACGGTATCTAGAAGGAGTTTTTATTTATTTTTATTTTTATTTTTTTTAATTTTATTTACTTATTAATGAGAGACACACACACAGAGAGACGGAGAGAGAGAGAGAGAGAGGGAGAGAGAGAGAGAGGCACAGACACAGGCAGAGGGAGAAGCAGGCTCCATTCCATGCAGGGAGCCTGACGTGGGACTTGATCCCGGGTCTCTCCAGGACCACACCCTGGAATGAAGGTGGCGCTAAGTCACTGAGCCACCGAGGCTGCCCTAGAAGGGTTTTTTAAAATGCAATATTTATGAAGGCCTCAAAAGAATTTGGTGAAAATGATTAAATGCAAAGTGTAGAATGAGATTTTATGTATATTTAAATGTGTGGAGGGTAGGAAGGAAGTGTAAGTGTGTTTGCATTTGTTTTCATAAAAGTTTTGGGCCACTATCAGTTCTTTCTTATGAGGGATTCTCTTCTTTGTATCCCCTGCTGCTCTTTTCCTAGATCATTCTACTCAGAATCCCTTGTGCTGAAGATCTTCAAAGTAGTATCTTTATTTTTGTACTTGCTTAAAAGTACAGCGCACTTTCTAAGTCTTTATCAGCTGTTGTCTGAAGAAGGTGTTGTTTCCCTCCAAGTCTATAAAATGTCACCATGGTACCTTGATTCTGGAGTGTGACAGCAGAGTGGCACTTCAGCTCTATGCCTCCTCTGACCTGAGCATTCTGCTTCCCCTCTCCTGGCTGTACTTCTGACCACATAAGCCTACAGCTATGGAAATGGGAGAATATTTCAAAATGCCTTTTAACCTGGAAGAGTAATTTCCAAGATCCCCCTAGGTACAGAAGCATAATGTTAGCTCTGTAACGTAGTAGGTATTTCTGGTAGCTATGGCTTAGGGGAATTATTCATTAATCACTTCACACCAATTATCATGAGAGCTACATTACCATTTACAATTTTTATTTCTCTCTGCAGGCCACTATTGATTTAAAAAAGTAAATTTTGATATGTTATTTTTTTTTAATGATGTTATTTCTATATAGTCCAGACTCCAAACTGTCATCTGGATTGCTGAGCTCATATATCTGACTATGTTAGTAAACCCCCGGGAAGCATGTACTGAGTCATGCCAAAGTAGAGTAATCCATCCATTGTTATGATTATAATCTGGAGATTTAAATCAAGAGCTATATATTCTATTCATCTTAAATACTACGATAATATTAATTTGTTTTGTGAACTTACAACAGTTTCTATGTATATCCACTTATTCATCTAACCAATAATGATATTTCACATATGATGATGAGATGATCCTCAGATACTTAAAAATTTTCTAATAATCCTAAATTATCACTGATACAATTCCACAATATTTATAGAAGATTCACATTCCAAATGGAGACTCCGTGTTGGTCTTCAGGAAGAATCATTCCTTCTTTTGAGATGTTGCCTACTCTTCCTCGCAAAGTCGGTTTGTAGCCTCTGCACCACCATGAAAACATCTCTGAATCAAGATTTAACCTGAAGTAGAACATACCTTCGCCCTAAACAAACCTGAATTTTTTGCAGACGTTTAATGTTATGAAAGGGAAATAACTTCATTGTGGATTTCCTTTGGCTAAAAGCAATTTGTCAGTAAACAGCAATGTCTACTCACGTTTATCTTGTTCTGCTTCTACTCCTTCACTTTCTGTATCACTTGGCAAGATCCATGGCTGGTGAACAACTTGCAATTGCTTTAAAGACTCATCCTGCCAAAGGAAAAGTTCATTATGGATTAAAGTCTAGGTGGATACCATAAATATCAATATGGGTGAACACTTTAGTCTCTATGAATTACATGTTCAAAAAAAAAGATAAGAATTTCCTCACAACAGAGTTCTACATTTAAATTCATTTTCATGTCAAAGTCATGCCATAAACTCTGAACTCACTTTTTTGCATTCCCCTTTTAATAAGATTTAATGTCTTAATAGGAAGAAATATCTAGACTCTGTTCCTTCCTGAATTAATATTTTTATGGAAATCTTGGCAAGCATACTTAGAAATTTAACAATGAAATATTCAACATAAAAATGTGCAAAATGTGCCTGTTTGAAATCAAAGTTTCAAACTCCTTTTAATGAGAATAAAGATTAGTAGGATTTAGAGAACATTCTCAGCTTTACCTTTCAGTAGTACTTACTTCACTGCCTTCTTCCGCTTCTCACTTCCTTATTTTTGTTAATATATTTCTCATACTTCTTGCTCTATATTTTCTATTATTGCTCTAAAGCAGACCCTTATCATCTCCCACCATGACTACAGTAATAGCCATCTATGATGTTTTCTAGGGTCAAGTTCCTTCCTACTTCTCCCCACCAGTTTCCTGCCAGAGTGGGCTTTTGAAGATGCCATATAATGTACTCATTATTTTTTCACAATCCTTCAGTGGCTTCAAAATTCTTAGGATAAAATCTAAACTCAAGGCCCCTCATGATCCATACTTGTCTACCCCTATATACCACCACTTCCATCTCCATCCCACCTCAACTACCACTGCCACTCCAGCTATAGTTTAACTGGTGGCTCTTCAATTTGGTCATTCTGTCTGATATGCCAAGATGTTTTCACATGTTATACTTTCTGCCTACATTTATTTATCTGTCTCACACATTAACACTTCTCCCAAGGCTCAGATGTCATCTCTACTGAAAGGCTTTCTCAGGGAAGACGAAACTACTTCTCTATTCCTTTATTGTACCAACATAATAATTACTGCATGATAATTATCCTTTCGTATTCTCGTGTTTCAGAAATAATGTGAAAAGTCTCCAAGGGCATGGATAACTTTTGTCACTTCTAAATTTCAAACTTATTGACCCATGATTTATAAGAATCTTTTCAAACATATTTTGAAATTTTCAAACAAAATCAGTATGACCTGTCAATTTATTCTTTTGACTTTTCAAATTTATCATCACCTTCCCCCGCTTTCAAAATCTTTTTCTCCAACTTGAAGTGTTTTGTCTATTTTGTTCAGACAAATATTGACAAGATAATAATAAGGGCCCAGAATTCCTGATTTCTAATAAAGATGGTATCACCAAGTATTCAATGTCCAATTTGCTTAAAACAATTCCTGTATGAGAGAAACATCCTTTCTGATTTTCCTTGATTGTGATAGTTACCTCATGAGATGTTCATTCTCAATCTAGAGTTTCAAAAAGCCACAATTTTTCTGGAGTTTGGGAGGGGGACAAGGGATTGAATAGGTGAATCAGAGGAGATATTTTAGGGAAGTGAAAGTATTCTGATATTATAATGGTAAATATAAGACACAAGCATTTGTCACATTTAACTTACTATATATACAAAAGGCTACATATAGAAATATTTATGGATATTTATATAACATGGGTTATTACATACACATATATCTTTCTGCTCTGGCAGCTGAAAAAGCTTAGAAGCAATGACATCCCAACAGTAATGAACACAACTATCACCTAGACCTTGGTTCCTAACACCATTCTCCAATGAAAGAACCAGTACTCTTGAAGAAATTACTAATTCTAGGACTGAGGCAGGAAAGATAACAAGATAAGCCTGAAGCATCTTGTAGTGCCAGAAAGCAAGAAAGTGCTTACATATGCATGTGCGTGCACACACATGCACACACACATACAAACGAAGGATATATCCAAGGGTTAAAGGAACCAACTGAAAAATATGTCAAAGGCTGAAGCTGGAACAATTTATACAACAAAATAAATAAGGTAGCACTGGGTTACTATGCAATATAAATAAATATCTGTGAGTCCATTCTGACAAAAATAAATGACTAAATTAATAGGTAAGAATATATAAATATGCCATGCAAAATGATTTCAAATAATTTATATAGATGCTCTGCTCTTAATGAGGTGGAGAGTAACTTCTCAATCCTTAAGTGCACACTGTGTATGATGACTTTCTATCAGAGTGCAATATGGAAAGGAAGGGGGAGGAGGGGAGAATAACGTTACCATGGAGAAACCTGACAAACACCATGGAAAGCAAAATGATTAAGGTCAACATCAGTAACAATGATTTGTGCTCATCAAATGTGCCCTTGGTAGGATATGATGAAAATGGAATCTGATCTCTACGGTTTTCCTCCTCAAAATACATCACCCCTGTCCAAATAAAAGAAAAGTATCACACAAATCTCACCTGAGCAACAATCAACAAAATATATGGCCAATACTCTTCAAAACTCTTACTATTATCAAACACAAGGGAAGTCTGAGAAATTGTCACAACCAGGAAATGCTTAAAGATATAACTATGCAATATAAAATGATAACTTGGATGGGGTCTTGGAATAGAAAAAGGACATTAGAAGAATCCTGAGGAAACTTAAATAAAATATGGATTTAGTCACTAATAATGTATTAATATTGGTTTATTAATTGTGAAAAATACACTAACATAAGGTATTAATGACAATTAAAAACTAGGTGAGAGGTCTAGAGGAACTCTCTGCACTACTGTCAACAATTTCATAAAGATAAAACTGTCCTAAGTTGAAAATATTTATTTAAAAAGTTAAAATAATCACAATATTTTTAAGTAGTTTTTCAATTTTGAAATAAAAGCATATCTTTTTTTAAGCACCACCAGCAACGCGAAAATAATCTGTTAATTAGATTAAAACTTAAATTCCCAGAGAGTAGATCCTAAGAGTTCTCATCACAAGAAGAACATTTTTTTATTGCATATATATGAGATGATGGATGCCAGTAAATCTATAGTGGTAATCATTTCATAATATATGTAAATAAGACCATCTTAAACTTATACAGTGATGTATGTCAATTACTTCTCAATAAAACCAGGAAAAATAAGAACAAGAACAAAAAACTTATATTGCTGTCATATAGGCTTTGCAGTGAAAAGCCCTTGCCTCAGAGATCGAGTCATAGTTTTTTTTACCATGTTTAATTTAGGGCATGTCACTTCTCTTGGGACAGAATAGAGTGGTGAAGGTACTGGGTAAGATGATCTCTAATATTTCACAAAGGCAAATTTGTAGGTCTAGATTCCTTAGACAGCCAGTAGAATGTGAGAGGTACTAGACAGATGCGCTATTGTAGGGAGCATTAGCAAAGAAAAAGAGTCAAACTTGGATTACATATTTTACATATAAATCAGTGTTTATTTTTAGAATGTAACTTATTTTTTCATATTTATCAATTATTGGATTTGGTCTTGCAGGCCATGACTAAGAAACAGTATAAAATGCAAAAAAAAAAAAAAAAAAATTGGATGTAAAAGTCCATAGCAGTATAGAGGACAACAAAAATATAATTTCAAAGATTTTCATGTAACAGAGAAGAAAATCACATTCCTGCAATTTATCAAAAATAGAACATACAATCTCGTGTTTAAAAAAGAACTATGAAAAATAGCCTTTTTGGTTTTGTAAGTTAAATGGCTTACAAAATGCCAAATCTTACTCATTTAAATCATTAAATTTTAAAGTGACTATGAAAAAATGTTTTTAATTTAAAAAAGTATTCTGGGGGCAGCCCCAGTGGCTCAGCGGCTTAGCACTGCCTTCAGCCCAGGGCCTGATCCTGGAGACCCCAGATCGAGTCCCACATCGAGCTCCCTGCATGAAGCCTGCTTCTCCCTCTGCCTGTGTCTCTCCCTCTCTTTCTCTCTGTGTGTCTCTCATGAATAAATAAATAAAATCTTTAAAAAAAAAAGTATTTTGGTATTTACCTTTCTGGCCCAAATACTAAAACCTGTTTTCATAAGAAAAGACATAGCTAATAAGTCATTTGTTTTACTTTTTCCCCACAATAGTTCAGAATATTAACCAATCCTGCTGATTGATTTCCAATTTTAATGGCTTGACTCCTGAACAGGTATAAACATTCAGTTATTCTTTGTTTATTGCAAATTATGTAAGGTACAAATGGAACATGAGCTCAGTAAACCATGTAGTTTGGGAAGAACTTTAAAATGTTGAGTTGTTGAATTTGTAGAGATAGTACAAATACTACCACTAATAGGTCATTTAAATGCTTTACTTCAGTTTTCCCTTAAATACAGTTAGTAACATAATGCACCTGTTCGCTTCATCAATGCCAACAGCAATACAATGTATGTTCAAACTTGAGCCCACAGACCTTTTGATGGGGTCAAGAAACTGAAATCTTGAACATTTTTAAAAACAAGAGCTGATATGTTTATCCTTGCCAACTTATTCAAAAAATTTTCTGCAAGAATATTAAGCTAAGTCTAAGCATAGTACAAACTATTTCGTATGCCCAAGAGCAAGCTCTTGAGTTGCTTTTAGAAGAAATGCCATTCATCCTTTTTCTTAAACACTTTCACCGTAAGTATGTAAACATCCAGGGACTAGGAGTGGTGAGAAATAGTGACATGTATCACATGGGAAACAGTTGCTAGCCCTGTATCAACATATCATTTTATCTGCCAACACAATAAGTGCTTTATAAACTTCAGCAGTACTGTTATTCCACATGGATAGCCTATTTTTGGATTCTCTAAATGCAATCAATCAGTGATTTATGTCATCTGTGGTCATGGAAGTTCAGTATGTTTAGAGGAAAAAAAATACTCCTTTGCTTAAACTTCACCATTGGATACTTCAATTCTGAGGCAACAGATACTCCTCTCCCTTTGGATATATATGAAAATAATGCACAAAACATCAGCTTCTATCTTTCAAAAAGAAAGTGATTTCAAAAAAATCACTTTCATTTTACTTCTATAACCATAAGATCCCTAAAAAATAAAAATCCCTTGGGCCCGTGGATGGCTCAGACGGTTAAGTATCTGCCTTCGGGTCAGGTCACGGCTGCAGGGTCCTGGGATGGAGCCGAGTCAAGTCCCGTGTCCATGGGCTCCCTGTTCAGCAAGGAGCCTGTTTCTCCCTCTCCTCCCCACTTGTGCTCTCAGTTGCTATCTCTGTCTCTCTCTCAAATATTTTTTTTTAATTTAAGAAAATAAAAATAAAAATCCCTGAAGCATGTCACATGTAAAGCAAAACAACATTACCCTCCTTTTCAGATAAATTTAATAGACTGCTTCTACTGACAAAGAATTAAGCCTATACTTTGATTAAAATGAATTTAGCACTAAAGTGTTCTTAGAGTATATACACTTTTTAGACATAATGCTATTATTGCACATTTAATAGACTACAATATAATATAAACATAATTTTTATATGCACTGTGAAACCAAAAAAATCATTGAATCACTTTATTGCAATATTCGCTTTATTGTAGTGGTCTGGAACCAAAGCCACAGGTATGGCTATAAAGTCTGAAAACACCTTTTTTTTTTTTTTTGTATTTGTTAATGAAATTCCTTGTATTATCAGACTGGAATCCATAATTTTTTAGTAAGTAAGAGCCTATTTCTTTTGGGAATTGTAAATGGGCAATTAAAACATAAGATGAGGGAAGTAATACGTTTAGGAAGCTGTAAGTTTGAACTATTAGGATTTGGGAAAAGAAAAGAGAAAAAGCAGTAATGAAGTTAAAAATAAATGGTAGATTGTGAAAAATATTACAAAATAAATGGAAGTCACTAAAACAAATTTATCTAACAAATTTGCCATACTATACTGTGCACTGGGATCACACTCCATTTTATCTCTTAATTCATTCCATTTGGTGACTTTTCTAAGGAAATTGTGGGATAAAGCTGTAAGACTTTGAAACAGATGAAAGATCATTGGGTATAGACAATGAAAAGAAATACATTTTTCCAGCATGTTCTTCTCATTACCTGATTCTGTGGAAGCTCTATGTCTTTCCCTGACTTTGAGCTGTTTAATAACTACATAATTCATAGACATTGATAGTAGTGCAAATGATCCTAGTCCATACATTATATCCATTTGAATGTAATTGATTATTACCTTATGGATATTGGTCCGTTTTGCCAATTTTTGCATCTCTTTATAAACTTAATTTCAGCATTCCTTAATTTGACTGTATATGTGAGGGCTTAAATTCTCCCTTGAACTGGCTGTAACACTTTACTGGGTCCCTTATTAACTAGTGAGTTAAATAAATCTTTCATATGTGTTCATTTTGTATCTGTATAAGAGTCATAGCTATAACTTTTTAAAAAAATTGTCATTCTTAAACAACATGTATCAGTTTTTAATGAATGTCAAAGACAAAATAGGGTTTCCTTGAAAAAATTCCTTGTTTCTTTGTTTCTAAAGTGAATAAAACCGTATCATTAAATAATATCAATTTTTGAAAAGTAAAGCCCATTGCATGATAAGAAGCTGATTATATCTTATTTATTATAGGAAGATGTCATACACTTTCCAAAGAAGTACAGTTGGAACTTCACGACAGTAGTGACCACACAAATAGTGTAACACAGGAGGAAGAAGACAAAACTGGCATGAGAAGTGATTTTAAGATACTTTCTTGCATAGAATCGATCCCTTTTCCAGTTCAGATGGTATACTTGGCAAAAACCAACCTCAACAGATTTAGAAAAGGCCTACCCACTGAACATGCTTTTCTTCCTGACACCCTTAGGGATTGTGAAGCCGCCACTTGACACCTTGAGTTAGTTCACACTCCTGTGTATATTGCCTCCGGCCTTCACCAGCTAACTTCCTGAAGTTGTGGGGAACTGCTCTAAAGCACTCTTTAAAATGTTTCCAAAAAATCATTAACTTGAGTCTTTAGTTTTTTTATAGCTTCTCGACCATTTAAGTTGATGATACTTTTTGATAAATACATATTTCAATTAATAAATTCCTCACAATTAAAGGGATTTTTAGCCAGGCTAGAGTGCTGCTTGCCAGTTATTCATATGGAAAATGTGATATTTTAAGTGGATTTGCTTCTCTCTAGAAGGTGTGACGATCAAATTTTGGAAATACTTGATTTTGATAAGGAGTTTTTAAATTACGTATATATTTTTAATCAATGTATTATTTCGAAACTGAAAGTTCTGCAATACAATATGAAATTACTATTCCTACCTGAGTTATCAAGTGTCTTACAAGTGAAGAACATGTATTTTCTTTAAAAAAAAATTATAAGAATGATTTTGAAGATTAGTAAAATAGACTATTATAAAACATCCCATTTTGTATTTGGTCAAAAATACAAATCTTCTGGAAAAGTAATACATTAAAAACCAGAAAATATAGAATGGAAATTCAATTTTAGCTTTATTTGTAGAGGAGACCCTACTGTCTTTTTAGTTTTGACTTAGGTCTAAACAATATTGTCTAATGTCATGTGGTTATAATTCTGTCTAATTACAAGACTAAATTTAAAAAAAATCAGGACTTTGATCTGAAAAGAGTTGCCCAAACTTTAACAAGAAATGTTAAATATATTAAAAATGTAAACACTATGGTTTATTTGAGTTTTAGTGTGTACTGAATAAAAGCAAATGTTTGCTAGCCCAGTTTTAACTTCAATGCTTCTAACATTTATAAATATTGTTCCTTATTGTTTGCTGATTTGACTAACATGCAGAAAGAGAGCAAAAATGAAATAAGAGCACAAGTGAGAGGGAAAAAAAGCCTCTCATTTATGGCTCACATTCTCAACATGTTCTCAATGGAGAAGAATTTGAGTATTTATTTCCTAAAGACCAAATGGATTAATGTCTGCAAAGAGAAACCAACAAGTTATGAGTTAATAGTTCACTAATTAAGATATTATTTATAGTTTTATTGTAAAGAATGATCACTTGTTGGTTTAAAAAAGAGCTAAAATCTAAATATCAACTGATATTAGATAAAAAGCATACGTGATACTGAACTTCCTAAAAAATGCTGATGGGCAGTTTGCATGTCCTTGTGATTTTTTAAAAATATTTTATTTATTTATTCATGAGAGACACAGAGAGAGAGAGGCAGAGACACAGGCAGAGGGAGAAGCAGGCTCCATGCAGGGAGCCCGACGTGGGACTTGATCCCGGGACTCCAGAATCCGGCCCTGTGCTGAAGGCGGCCCTAAACTGCTGAGCCACCAGGGTTGCCTTATCCTTGTGATTTTAAACTCAGTCAGTGATGAATCTCATAAGCTAGAGACTTTATACCCCTAATCAACCAACTATTGTTCCTGAGAGTAAATGAATAAATAAAACTCAGAAATTTATTAATAGAATTTCCCTCTTTACCTGTATTATAAAAATTGGGGGTTTTCCATTACGTATGTAGTTCCTCTCTAGAAATAACACTGAAAGAACACTTTAGGGCTGTCCTTCTCAAACTTTAGGGTGCATTGAACAACAGGATCTTGTTAGAATACAGATTTTGATTCTTTGGATCTGGTGTGATTTTGCATTTCTTCCAAGACCCTGGGTGTTGGCCATGTTGCTAGCTGGAGGACCACACTGAGGAGGAATGCTCTACCAGAACTTCTGATGAAAAGGCACAAATTCTCAACTCAGTTACCTCGGTAAGCATTCACAATTGTGTGAAGCGTGTATGTTTAGACTGTACATTCATAATGCTGAGAAAATAAAAATCTTTTTCCTGGATAAGAACTTCAAAATTGAAATAGCATTTATTTTAAAAGTTCCATCATCTTATACGCAGCCCATTTCTTGTACTAGCATTTCAATTCTCCCCTTCCTCCAGAAGTGCTGGACCTATACAGGATGCATTACAAAGGGCATCAGGCACCCTTCTTGTGGAGGTGAGCCACCACTCCCACCCAGTCCCACCACCAAGTGGGGACTGCTGAGTCAAGAGCTGCAGCAACCACAGAATCCTAAAAAGAAATGTTACTGATGCACACATTGAAAACAGTATCTGCCTCTCTTTGGCAACATTAATTGCTTTAATGTATTCTACTCAATCTCTGGATCAAATTCATAAAACTGAAATTTAACTTTGGTGCTCTAAGCCTCTAATTTTTTTATACCATATATTTTGATTTTTCTAACCTGAACCCAGGCAATCAACCTGGTTATTTCCTTTCATTACCTCTTTTCCCTGTGCCTTTGGCAAAACTTCAACTAAGTCCAAACATGCAAACCAGAGATGTTAGAGACTTAAAAGGGCACTAGGCACTCTGATTTTCCTCTCCAAGTGGTATTTGAAACCAAGTATAAGTTTAAGTATGGGTGCATTCAGTAGGCCACTCAAACTGGGTTTTGAATGAGTGCATACACACAAGAATAAAATATTTAGAGAACCAGATTCTATCTTTCTGAGGAGCAATATTCAAACCAAATATTTGGTACTTCCATGACATCATCACCAAGCAATTTTCCAGTTCCCTTCACCTACAACAGATTTGGATAGCTAATTTAGTGACTACTGTGGTTTGGCTTCAGGTCAAGCCTTATGGATTCTATCCACAGATTTATCTGAAAGTTCCCAAATACTATTTGCAGACAGTCCAAAGACACATCCTGTGACATAGAGCACCCTTGGATATCTCCAAAATAAATCCAGACGTCTAAATGGTTTTCCAACAAAAATCTACCATATATTTTATTTGTCAAGACAGCACTTTGCTTAATGGCTTGCACAAGTAATATCCTTGATGAGTATTTATCACATGAATGAAAGCCAATTTGGTACAGACTGTTCTTTCCATAAGAGCAATGATCATGTCTTATTATTTTGTGCACATGTTTCTCATTTATTAGGATATCAACAAATGTTTTGAGTGAAAATATATGATAGCCCTACTAGGTCTATGCAGTTTTCCCTTCATTTTCAGGATGACTGAATTGTTATAAGGTATCCTTCTATCAACGAGGACTAAGAAACATTCTGATAACATATTATTTATTATCTTGTTTTTGAGGGTATGACCACTGAATGGGTACAGACTGGAAACCTTACAGCAGATGGAGAAAAGCCAAGTGAATATTTGTCCTATATGATAGACTGATTTCAGACCATGTTATTACAAGGCTAACTTAAAACTCACTTCTTCCATGTAGTTTTTCAGTGACTGTCTTCCACTGGAGGCTTCTCCCTAGAGGTAAAGAAAAAGAGAAGTTGAAAAAGTCAGGGAAAGGAGAAAGATGGAAGATGAATCATGGAAAGTAGCGAAATCTGGGAACAACACCAAATCCTTACTGTTCTCCAACCATCTCAGTTGATATTTATGGGACAGTCAGTTTGGCAACTTTCTCCTCTGAAGGAAATAATTTTGTCAAGGCAACAATATTTTTGGGGGGTGGATTTTAAGTCACATAAACAAATACTCACTTAGAATAGCTAGCTAAATCTTAGGACAAAATGCTAAATGAGACGCACAAAACTTTCTGTTACTAATTTTATAAATACATTCTTAAAACTAGATTAAGAAAAAAGTCACTCATTCTGTATTCTGTAAATCTGCATGAAGATCTAATATATAGACTTCAAAATATTTTATGGGGAGAGTATAGATCATTAATCTGTCCTTTTCCCAATGTTTATATGCAGGCTTTCTCACCTTGCTTGTATGTTATTAGTACATTCTCTATTATTTGTGCTTTTCACTGGACCTTGACTGGGTGCTAGTAATCACTGAGATTTAAATCATGGAAATTTAACATCAAATTAAATATATATCCCGTATTCATCTAAACATTGGTGGTCAAAATTGTCAAACAACTCATTAGTTTGAATAAGTTATATTTCTATACTATGTGGCCAGAGACATTTAGAAGTAAATTCCGAGATACCATGAAATGATGTTTTAGGAAAACCTGTGTGTTTAAAATATAACTAAATAAGTGTGAATAAAGTTTACATTTGTCTCCAATTCTTCTTTTAAAAAAAGAAGAAGAAAAAAAAACATGCTCATTTCAAACCAAAAATTAAGCTAGAAGTAAAGTGCTGGTTTCCCTAAAAGCTTAGAAATCACAGATATATAATATTTTTTCCAAATCATGGTTTCCACTGGTGAAAAATTAGTATGCTGTAGTTTAAATATTTCCAAATGCTTCCAAGCTTGTGGGATTTTCAGTGGATAAGGCAGTCGAAGAGACTGGACAGTTATATTTACTTAAGTTAAAATATAAACTATTAGGAAAAATCAAATCCATATACAACCCCAAAACTGTGAGGAATTTAACTCAAAGCATATGGAGAAGGCTGGAAATTTCTTTAGATAAACTGCTTTTTCTAGTTGAACTTGCTATACTATCTCCCTTTATTTGGACAATTAGTTTAGAAAGAATGCTATGGGCTCTTCCAGTTTGGGTCTTCCCTGTGACAGAACCAATCTTCTGTGTACTAATAGTCCCTCCCCCCCTCACCCCCCTTCACCTGGGTTTCTAGGGGTAAGAAGACAAGGTGGCAAACTGCCGACTGGTATGGATCTGCTTTCTGGAGGGACCAGTGTTGGAGGCCTGCCTGGCTGGCCTCTGAACAACTGAGGACTAACAAATGAGGTGCTGCAGAGTAGCCCCTCAGTACTCACTGAAGAAGGCTATTTGTTCCCTTGGAGCTAGAGTGCAACAGTTTTCCCAATTTGTCTGGACACTTACAGTCTTATGCTAAGACCTGGTAATGACTGAGGGTTTTCTTGATGGTTAGATATAACCAAAGCACTGTATAACCTATAGGGCTTCTTGACAGCCTTGCTTCTTCCCACAGTGCCAGGTACTTTTCAATATCTGTACCACAGAAAAGGAGAAACCCACACAACATCATTTGTTTCGAAGGCCACACAGACGAGTTCAGCTTTAGCTGCCGTTCATAAATCACTGACATGGGGTGGCACTGATGAATGAGGAGCATGAAATAAAAAGACTGTAGGAAGAAAATACAGAGGAAACAAACACTTTGCAGAGAGGATTACAAATCTGGCACAGGGCCAAGTGCACAAAACAAAGAACAAGATGTCAGGGTCTCTAATTCTTAGGGTGGGAATAGATGGCTCTAATCAAGAGGCTGGATTCAATACGTCTGTCTCAGATTCCCCATTTCCAACACAGGATTGTTGAAATGCGGATGCCGACCTTACCTCCTTCCCCCACTGGGGGCGCTATAATGAAATAAAAGGCACACCATTGTCAACAGAAGTCATCCTATTTTAAATTTTAAAGAACTGGCATTTTTAAGTATCAAGTCATTCAACAACAATAATATTTTGATAATCACCCAGAAGTAAATCCAAATTATCCAAATGCAATAACCCTTGAAAGACAGAGAAAAGAAAGGGGATACAGGGCACAAAGATAGGGGCACATCAAGGAGGTAAAGGATAGAATACATGGAAACCATACCTGAAAGGTAGAAGAAAGAGAGAAAAGAAAGAAAGACAGAAAGGGAGGGAGGGAGGGAGGGAGGAAGGAAGGAAGGAAGGAAGGAAGGAAGGAAGGAAGGAAGGAAAGAAGGAAGGGGAGGCATTTCCTGAAATGTGGTTTTACTTACCTTGAATCTTAATATAATCATAGTTGACATAGAAATGTTTTAAATGTGAATTATAAAATATATTGTAAACTCAGAGAAAGAGAAAATAAAGACTGATATGGTTATAGCTTACCATTTGTCATGGGAGTATGGCTGTTAGAGATGAAGGCTCTTCTCACTCCCTTAGTTATTTTCCAGTTAAGAAAATATTCTCAGTGAGATGGAATATATTAGAGATAGAGCTAGGACTAAGCCCACACTCAACTGAATCCAACATCATTTTTCATTATCCCACACTTCTCTTATTTAAATCAATATTTTCTATTCACCTCTAACAAATCCTTAGTTAAAATGCATGTAGACTTGTACTTTCACATAGAATATATGTTTTTCACAAACATTTTATGTCTGAGGCTTCTAGTATGAATTTATTTTAAAGAAAGTTTCATAAGAACCCTATTTCCACAAGAATGCTTTCCTTCCTACCTTTTCAAATGAAATTAAACAATAATCCTAACAGAGACAGCACCCTCTTAAGAAAAAGAAAGGGAGCTTGATGGGAATGGTCAAGGCATATCTAAACCCAAGGGACTCATCAAACTTCACCCATTATTTATTTTACAAGCATTTATTAAGCACTTACTGCATGACACACACTGCACTAGGTGTGGGGACAAGGACGTGAACACAAACTCATCCCTACATAAAAAGTTTACCTGAAGCAGACAAACAAGTAATTCAAATATAGACAAATGCTACTTGACATGGGTAAGCCCAAGGTGCTATGGGGAAAAAACAGGGGAAAGGAAAAGAAAGAAAGAAAAGCCTTTCATTTATTTAATAAGCTTGTATTGAGAACTCTCATGTGCTAGAAGTTTTCATAGCCACTGTATACATGTGATCAAAAAGACAAAGTAGAGGAATTAAAACTTGAGGAAATTATTTTTAATTTTAGTCTTAAAGACTTAGTTGATTAGCCAGAGAAGGAGCTGAATAAAGAGAACTCTTGGGATGCCTGGGTGGCTCAGTGGTTGACCATATGCCTTTGGCTCAGGTCATGATCCCAGGGTCCTGGGATGGAGTCCCAGATCAGTCTTTCTGGGAGGGAGGCCTGCATCTCCCTCTGCCTATGTCTCTGTCTTTCTGTGTGTCTCCCATGAATAAATAAAAATCTTTTAAAAAAATAGAGAAGAACTCTTACAAGAGGGGAGATTTTGTGCAAGGGCCCAGATACAATATAGCAAATATATGAACGAGTATTAAAATGAGAGCACTAATTAGACTATGCACAAAAATGTATACTGTATTTTTAGATATAAATGTATTAACATCATGCATGACTTCCTAATTTTATACTATAATTTCCTGTAATATAGCTGCTAATATGATGGTCATAAGTTGTATTTTCTGATTGCATTATTACACAGGATTACTGAATTTGCAGATGTTATAGAAATTGAAGTTCAGCTTTCCAAACTCCAACAAATTCTACAGGCAGCAATTACCACTGATGTCCAAGAAAATAGGCAGTGATCTATTTCCAATTAGTAAAAAGGTGGGTGCAGTAGCTTGCAACTCAGAAATTTTTGGAAAGCTCAAAAGTCTTTCATTTTTTTTTATTTTATTTTATTTTTTTTAATTTTTTTTAAAAGTCTTTCAAATCATTGATGTAGTATAAGTTAACAGTTTTAATTTGTCTTTAGAAATATATTTAAATAGTTTAATATATATTTAATATTTTACATATTTATATATTATATAATTATTTATGTAGTTATGTATTTGAATATATTTTCTATACTTATATATTTATATAAATATTATATATTTGTAATTAAATATAAATATATTTAAATATATATTTAAGATATTTAAATATATATTTAAATAGTTAAACTTGTCTTCAGACTTACAAGTGCTGTTTCTAATTGGTTCTAATGTCTTTTCATTTTAAACTAAATAAAAATTAATTAATCAATTAATTAATTAATTTTTTTTCTGAAAATTTGCCCACAATCTTATGAATAAATATTGCACTAGTGCAGACACATCTTTCTCTGAAAACAACACCTTTATCCATTAGAAGAGATACCGGACTACTTTAGCATTGTTAAGAGCTAAAAGACAGTGACATTTTAAGATAAGGCATTATGATTCACCCTGTCTTTAAGTTCCATTGATGCTGGGATCCCTGGGTGGTGCAGCGGTTTGGCGCCTGCCTTTGGCCCAGGGCGCGATCCTGGAGACCTGGGATCGAATCCCACGTCAGGCCCCCGGTGCATGGAGCCTGCTTCTCCCTCTGCCTGTGTCTCTGCCTCTCTCTCTCTCTGTGACTATCATAAATAAATAAATAAATAAATTTAAAAAAAAAGTTCCATTGATGCTCACATTATGTCTATACTAGAAATCAGCAATCTAAGGCATGATCAGAAACCAAATTTGTCCCCTTAGAAGGGACAAATTATACTCTATCCCTAAGCATGTATCTGATCGTTAAACTAAAACAAAAACAATTTACATTTTTTTTTCCAATTTTTCTCATGTTAAACTAAATAATTCCTTTATGGTATTGCCTTTGACTTAGAGATTTACCTTAAAAGAATAAAAAAAGGCAGGAGCAATTATGGGATAATGATTATCATTAATAATGTTAAATTTTAAATAATTTAAGGCATTTTAGTGTTCCTTCTTATTATCTGAAAAGTAACTATGCAGTTGCAAAAAAGGGGGGAAAAACACACTTTATTCTTCTCTTTCCTTTAACCTCATGTAAGCCAAAACAAACAAACAAACAAACAAAAAAACAAAAGGCAGGGATGCAAAGCCAGTAATGAGAAGCTCCCTGTTTGAGACGGTGGCAACTTTTATCAGTGGATATTGGACAAGAGAAGGAACAGGATGAGAGCATGGGGCTATACGAATGGATGGCTAGTGTTAATGATATTTAATTGCATTGACTTATAAGGATAGACAGAGATATATATTGTTGATCAATTGATTTTAGAAATATTCATTTGACCTTGAAGTATTATCATACTAGTCATGTGTGTCTTCTCTGATACATTGATTAATTTATATATGATTAATTTTGTTTCACTATTATCATATGCAGAAAGTAGTATTAATTCATTCTTTCTGAAACAGTTTAGGGGTGCCAGGGTGGCTCAGTCAGTTAAGCGCTGGCTGTGGCTTCAATCCTGGTATTGAAGCCCATGTCATGTCAGGCTCCTTTCTCAGTGGGAAGTCTGTTGGTCCCTCTCACTCTTCCTCTGCTCCTCTCCACCCAATTGTGCATGCTCTCACTTTCTCAAATAATTAAATAAAATGTTTTTAAAAATAAAAATAAAATGGTTTAATTGCCAACACAGCAAACTATCAGCCATAAGATCTTGGAGAGTCAACTTTTCTTTATTTTTTAAGCATTTATTTATTTATTTATTTATTTATTTATTTATTTATTAAATATTTTATTGATCTATTTGAGTTAGAGCAAGCGAGAATGAGAGAGAGAGAGAGAGAGAGCGCGCGCATGTGTGGGGGTGGGAGAGGTTAGGGGAGAGAGAAGCAGGCTCCTCATTGAGCAGGAAGCCCAATGCAGGGCTTGATCACAGGATCCTGGGATCACTCCCTGAGCTGACAGCAGATGCTCAACTGACTGAGTCACCCAGGTGCCCCTTAACTTTTCTTCTGAACCAGAGTTTCTTCATATGTAAAGCGTAGACAACAGAACCACAGGGTTGTGTTTCATTTGACACAGTGAATGTGCAAGAGTATGGGAAATTTCCACTATAAAATGCATTGTTATTATTTTGCAAATGATTTCATCTCCATTGATCCCCCATCTATTGGTTTTCCTGCTTCTTGCCCTGGCCCCATTGCTCAAATTTCTATGTGCTCCTTTGACACTATGACATCTTTATGAAAACACATCACGTTCTTTTATAATCACTGATTACTAAATTTTTCCCATTTAAGTTCTTGGAGGGCAAACATTATTTTTATTAAGTTTTGTTTCTTATGTCCTGGTATAGGGCCTGGCAAACTGTTTAAGGAATTGATCAATAAAAAAACAAACAAACAAACAAACAATCTGTAGATCTTCTGTGTCTCTGGATCTACACAGAACCTATAAAATGCAAATTTATAAATAATGAAATAAAAGAAATAAGTCACTTTAAAAAACAATAATTCAATTATTACTGAATGTGTGTTCAAAATACCCACTAAATAACTCTCTGATCAATTAGGATTTGTAAGGAGTTATTGAATAGAATTTTTACCTTGAAATATGTAAAATATGTACTAGTAAGTATATATTTATTATTTTTTGGTAATTGAGTGCTATGGACAATTATTTTCACACTGAAAAATGGAAATATTCAAAACTTACCTTTTAAAAATATAATGAGATACAGAATTGAAGGAAAACAAGTTTAAAAAAATTTTTTTGAGAATTAAAGACTAAAATGAAAAGGACAAAAAAATGAAACAAATACAACAGATAATGCCTTAGGAGAACCAGAAGGTTTAAAAAAAGGAGGGATGGGTTAATAAAAAATAAATTAAGAAATAGATTTTTAAGACAGTATTTTAGGGAAAATGATAAATACTGAAGATAGGTAAAAGGTGAAATAAAGTTGACTCTTGAATGATGCAGGGGTTAAGGGTTCTAATCTCTTCCTCCTGTGCCAGTTGAAAATCCACGAATAACTTTTGACACACCCATAAGTTAACTACTAATAGTCTACTGCTGATCAGGAGCCTTGCCAATAATATAAACATTCGATTAACACATATTTTATATGTGATATGTATTATGTGCTGTATTCTTACAATAAAATAAGCTAGAGAAAAGAAAATGTTATTAAGAAATGGTGAGGAAGGGAAAATACACTTACAGCACTGGACAGTATTTATGGGAAAAAATCCCTATATAAGTGGCTCTATACAGCTCAAACCCATGCTCTCCAAGGGTCAACTGTATATGAATAATAGAAGATCCTAAAGAAGAAAACAAAAGCAAGGGAACAGGGTAGATACAAAGAATTTTAATTCCAGAAAACTTTCCTGAAATAATAAAATATTACGTATTGAATTTCAGGTCTGACAATAATTAGCCAGACAAACTACTACATGATAAACTCTAGTAAATTTATTGTATACCAAGGAAACTACCAGAGACTACCAGGGGCATTACAAAATGACCCGAAAATAAACTCGAAGAAACTCTCAAGAGCTAGAAATGGAACAGTCTGAGCTTTTAGCAATGACAGTAATTTCCATGGGTTAAAACAAGTCCAATGCATTTAAAGAAAGAATTGGTTATCTTCTGAAGGGAACATATTCATTATTTTAGAAAACTAGTAAAGAAGAGAAATCAAGTATGTATTCCACCTTTCTTATGGGGAACTGTATTACTGGCTAATCAAATGGTAAATGAGGGAAAGAGTCTATTAACAAAAGTATTCTAACAAATAAACACAAAATAAATCATTGATTTAAAATATCACCACTTTGCAACTACCACTGAATCAACAGATTTTGGCATGAAACTTCAATGGCTGCTAAGATAATAACATGAGAAACAACCAGATATGTTTCTCTAGTTGTGCCAAAGAGGAGCTTTATCCAGTTTCTGGGTAATTTGCAGGAAAATACAGAGGACTGAAGAACATGTTGAATATGGAATATGAAGTTAGTAAAATTCAGACTGCAGAAAACCACAGATCAAATGGTCAGGGTTAACAGATAAAGTGTAAGAAAATGCTAAAAAAACAATGGAGGAACCTTAAAGATTAAAAAAGACTTAAAGACATACCTGATTTTTAAAAGTTGGCAAAGTTGATAACGTCAGTTGATGTATATTTGAGTGACAAAGCTACTTTTAAAATGTAAGGAGCTAATGATTATAAAAGAATAGCTGTTATTCATGGGGAGAGGCAGAGGTTGTGACCTGGATAGGGCACAGTAGAGGGACTTTTCAGTTGTCTAGCAAAATTCTGTTTCTTGACATGGGTAGTGTTGTCATTATAATAAGTCATTAAGCCATACATTTGATTTGGGTGATTTTGTATATTTGTTTTTTACTTTATAACAAAAAGATATTTAAAATTAAAGAGATGACCATTTTTAATGTTTAACTATAAAGTTATAGGCATAATTGTAAGGTACAAAAGAAACTCTTAAAAAACTAGAATGAAATGTTATATACTGTATTTATTGTTGAATACATCTCCATGGTCACATATCTAATCTCTCATTGATCCAGATTTTGGGTGTATGTAACAAAGTAATTATTGGTTATATATCTAGAAAAGTAGTTAAAGAACATTCTTATTGTTCTGATTCAATCTTAAGATAATCTAATTATAACACTGACCTCATAAAAATCAGTGGGCAATTTTGATTTTTACCATTTGAAATAATTACGCCTTTAAATTGTCTTCCATTAAGCTTTTAAAAAAATCAATAGATGTCACTTTGGAATCTGTAAAAGTACCTGCATAAATTCTCCAAGGTCAGTGAAATATGAATGTCAGCCTCATAATTTAAACCAAACATACAATGTATTCTTTTAAAATTAAATTAACTTGTGTCTTTGCGAAATGACTAAATGGCTAAGGTGACCAACTTCCTGAACTGTGACTCAAATGGGAGCATGAAGGAAAAGTGATACCCAGTGCTCATGAAATACCCAGACTTTTATGTCTCTCCTGTTCTCAGTCCATGTTTCCTTAATTAAAAAAAAAGATTGATTTTTTAGATAAGTAACAATACTAGGCATTTCTCTACATTGAATGAAACACACTTCTCTAACAAATCATGGACACATATAATTTTGTGTTTCTTTCAACATATATCTCTGATTTCTTAATTCAACAACAAAAAAGACCAGTTTTATATTTCAGACACCCTTGCATTATTTAATGGACATCAAAGGACTATAATCATTTAAACTTACTAGGAAAAATTTTTTTCATGGACTTGTAAATGTAAATAAATGTAGGCAGTACAGTGCAGAAGAACTTCATTAAAAATGTATTTTTAATCCTTAAAACATTTGTTTAAAGGGGCTTGATTTTTTTTAACGTTTTAATTGATTCCTTAAGTGCTCCAAGGAGAATGCTATCTGTAGAATTAAGTTTCAAACCAAATAAATAAAATGTATGAAATAACATTATCTAGCCTGTCACAATCTTGGCAGCTGATGTCATAAACAGTGTCACTAGGAGAGTTGTGACTTGCTTTGGAGGAAATATGTTGGGGCATAATCAATTTTCTAAGAAAAAGAAGTGACCTCCAAATAAATAAGAAAAGTGACTTAGAGGGGAAGATAGAGGGGATGTTTATTCAAAGTATCACAATTACTAACTCTGAAGTTTTGCCTATAGTCTCTAGGATAATTTGAAAAGACAATTCCCACTACTATGTCTGATCTCACCACCTGTGTTTATGTACAGGATTTCTTCTGTTTAATATGAGTTGATCACTGGACTTAGCCTTGATTTGATGTACCATCAGAAGGTGACAAAAATGATATCCTAGAGGCAAAAGTACAAGCTTTGGAGTCAAGCAACCATGGGCTCATACCCCATTGGGCTTATGTACATTGGGCAACTTCTATAACTTCCTTGGGTCTCAATTTCTTCTTCAATACATGGTGATAATGCCATGTGCTCCTCATGGGTTATTGTGAGGATTAAATGAAATAATGTCTATAAAGCATAGAAGATAAGAATGAAAACCTGGTTGGAATCATTATTAATCAGGATAATAAGTATTAGTACTAGTATTAGGAGATTTTCTGTGAATGAAAGACAGAGAAAACCAACCCGATACTATGTAAGGTAGGAAAATTAGAAATAGGCTTATTTCTTTAGGAAGATAGCTGGAGGGCAGCTCAGCGGTTTAGCACTCCCTTCAGTCCAGGGCGTGATCCTGGGGACCCAGGATCGAGTCCCATGCTGGGCTCCCTGCATGGAGCCTGCTTCTCCCTCTACCTCTCTCTTAGTCTCTGTGTCTCTCATGAATAAATAAATAAAATCTTAAAAAAAAAAAAAAAGCTGAAAAGGAGACCTGATTGCAGGGAAATTAGATACTACTTTTTTCATTTATCTTGTCTTATTTTGATGTCACTTTCATTACAAAGATCTTTCACTTTCAATGACAGGTAATTATTGAATGACTTTACATGCAAACTTAACTTCAGTAACTTAAACTTGACTGATGGCAAAAGTCTTTTTAAAATCTGGTCATCAGAACTAGAAGGAAGTAAATGACACAAGTCAAGAGAAATTGTTGAGAAAAGGCAGTAAGACAGCATCCTTAACAGAACTTTGTTCCTGACCATCTTTCCTTCAACTTAAGACTATCCCCAATAGCCCAGTTATACTGAATAACCCCCAGGTCCCTGTATAGTCAGCACCTCTATCTCTTTGTCTTTCTATCCCTTCTTCTGTCCCTCCATCCATCCTCCAGCCATTCCTTTGTGCATTCCATGCCCTCTTCCTGATGTTACCTAACAAGATTCTACTCCTGGCAAGGCTAAGTGCAGTTCCTGTCATTCCAAGAGGACTTCCCTGACCCACACATTTGTGTTTCCCTCCCCATGTGTTCCCATGACTCCCTAAAATTAGAGAGCTTGCTACACTGAATGCCTTGGCTTGTCTACTACATTGTCAGCTCCATAGACACTTCTTTAACATTTGTGGGGCCTAAGGCAAGAGGTCAAGCAGAGGTCCACACTGTCAACAAGCTATTGTATAAAATATATTTGACTTTCAAACAGACTTGGCATGCAATTCAAATTTGGCTTCAAATTCAGAATTCTTATATTCCTTCAAGTTTTGCACTATAACATGGCAGGAAAGAGACAGTAAGAAGGCAGTGCTGACCCCAGTGCCATATTCTTGCTTGTCTCTTCCCCTACCTCATATCACCAGAAGCTTTGTGAGCATGTGTGGATATCCCTGCCTGCATCTCCAAGCTCATTTATACCCTCCCAAATAGCTGTTGCTTGCCCACACCTCAGGCCTGGAACTGAGCTCTTGAGGAGAGATAGACAAAAGAAAGAGGCCGTGCAGGAAGGAGGTTTCAAATCATTTGGGCAGAAGATTCCAAGATCCTGTTCCTAGCACCTGGTCAGGCTCCAGATAGATATGTCCCCTTGACCAAGGGACTCCTCATCCCATATAGAGGGGCACAGCCTGGGGCTGGACTAAGGATACTGTTGGAGCTCTCTGACAGTAGACATTTCTATCTCTTTACTGTCTATAGCACTGAATGCAGGGCTTGGCATCTAGAGTCACCCCAAAGTATTTATTGAATGAATGAGGATTATTACAAAAGGCACAAATTTTTAAATTAAGGTGCCAAATAATCAAAAGATAATTAGAAAATGTGGTTAGAAATATAAGCAGATAAAGACTATGTAAAAGTTGTCAGTTGTTTCAGAAATGACAGAATCATGGGCCTTCTAGTAGCAAGATACAGGGAGGAATAGATTTTAGATCTATTTAAGATCCACAAAAAATCTGGTTCAAATATGAACTAGAGCAAGACATTTTAAAAATGGGTTCTGATTGTTTTGAATTGGACAATGACCCTAAAACACAGATGAACAAAAATAAAGATAGAATATAAGAATAGCAATAAATGAGTGAGATCCAATAAAATTGCCCTACCCAAAAAAAAACGGTCTCACCAGCTACAATGGTCTATCTGAGGAAAGATCAGAGGCACAGCTCTCTCCGGGACAGGCAGAGTGCTTTGCATTTTGATTACCAGGGAATCTGGGTAAAACTTAGGAAATAAAGTGAATAAAGATGAGGAAGGATCTGTTTACAGAAGGTATCCTTACAATCAGACTCTGCTAACTACAGGTATACCACATCTCTTCAGCCTAGTCTCACATTTCTGTGAACTATGAAGTGATACCAGAGTTTATGTGCATCTCCCAACACCCAACAACCTTGTGAACCACAATTCGAATGCTTGATTAAATCTAAGGCAGGGCATAGAATGCGGAGCTCATGATGATGCTCTAAGTCTCTTTGATACAGCACTGTTTTTTCTTTGTGGTCTAAAACCCTTACCCCTTTGGGAAGTAGAGCCCCAAGATGTTCTATAAGAAGAAATTTCTATGTTAATTCTTAGTCCAAAAAAGTAAATTTAATGTGCCTTACAGAACAAAGCTTACTTTGGGGCCCTGAAAAGGGCCAAACCACATCATAGAGAGAGTAAGAAGATATCTTCCATTCTCATGAAGGTATGCCCATCTTTAGAACCAAGTTCAAAGCAAACATCTTTTGAAGTCTTACTGAACATGACTGAACATTGAGGTTTATTACAATGTTTTTGCATGTGTTTGCATTTTGTGAAAACAGCTAGGATCAGAAGCAGAGAAGCCAAAAAGATTTCCTGCCAGGTCTGGAAATCTAAAAGCCAGAAATTTCAAGCGAAAAAATTATTCTTATAACATGTGTAGCCTGATTTTACATACTCTCAATATTAATTGAGATAAACACCTGAAATCCTGAATACATTTTGACAATAAATTTCAGAACAAACTATTTAGCCTTGTCTCATACTCATAGCGATACAGCAAGTTAGAAGCTAAATGTAACTCATCTTATGGTCACTGCTAGTTAGTTAACATACCAAAATAATAAAGCTAAGTTAGTTAGTTAAACATACCAAAATAATAAAGCTAAGTCATGAGAGGGCAGCTTCCATATTTTTAAAAATCACAAATCTCCTGGAAAACAGTTCTCTTTACTCCTCCAGAATGCCTTTTGAAGCCCAGAGATAACACAAATCAAGCAAACTGCCACACAGAGTTTTGCCTTAGAAAATGGAGAGAATTTAATCTCACTTGGCTGAGCACCAGCCTCAGGGCTGACCACCACGTACAATCATGCAGCATATATACCCCAGCCAAGGAGGGGATAGAGACAAATGTTGGCCGCTTTTGCAGAGGAGAAAAGCTTCAATGGCAGGTGAGATAAAATAATTCACAACAATAAGCTTTCAAGTTTTTTCAAGAAGCTGAAACTAACCTAGTAAAACTAATTGTAAAATACCCTACTATGTTATTTTTAAAATTACATAAAGAATTATAAAAACATAGCCATAGAGCAGTTCATATGAAAGAAAAGAGAACCTTTAGATAACTACAAAGTTAGTGTCTATAGCAGTGCAATGGAAACTACTGAAAAGCTGTTTCAATAGTCGGCATAGTTAATAAATGCACAATCAACTCCTTTAGGTTGTTAGTAGATTAAGTGTACACCTCTGATTAGCTTAGGATATTATGTTGCAAGGAGACATGATTAAAGTGGAGAAATGTCTGGGAAGAATGTCACCTAAGGAATGTTTGAAGAACTTGTTTACTTTTCATTATAAGGACAGAAGACATACAGAAAGAGTGAGATATTTAAGTAACTGAAGATATAAAAAGATGATGGAGAGGAAATTAGAATTCTTTCTTGTTTCAGGAGCAAAATTAGGGCATATAGATGAATGTTTCATGGAGGCAGATTTTTCTCTCCAAATGAGGAAGCATTGTTGTAGAGCAGCAATAAAATATGGGTGGGAGCAGGAAGTTTCAAGAAAGACTGTTGCCTGAAATCTTGGGAGCAAGATGGTGTAGTGAGCTATATAGCAGGAGTTCTTCACTGAGGAAGAAGCAGCCTTATATTTTTATATTGAGCTTCCAAATACCTTCTTCTCTTAGGAAACTTGATCTCTTCCTAAAGTTCCCAAGTTGGGCATCTACACTGAGGCATATCAATAGTGAGGGGATAGAATCAGACTGGCTTTTGTTTCCCACAATCATGACCCTATTGCATTTAATTCAGGACAATGAGGCGGAAAAACCTTCAATAGTTAGCCTTGCTTTTGACTGTATTATCTGAAGAAAGAAATGGCTTTGATCTCATACCTACTATAGACCACACATGTAGCTCTGTGCTGTCCTCACAATACTCCTGTCAAATAATTATCTCTATTTTACAGATGAAGAAACCAAGACTAAGAAAATTCCAAAGTAGAACGGGGTTTTGAATCTTATTGGCTATGATCTTTCTAAAAGACAGAAAATGATTGTCTCCTCAAGGCTTTCAGAATGTAAACATGCCATTCAATACTCCTGGGAAGCCAAGGCCCCAAATCAGTAGAAAGAGTAATGGCTTTGGAGACAAGATGGGGTCTGAATCTGTGTATGTGTGTGCGTGTGTGTGTATCACTCAGGCATATGGCCTTTCGGCCAAGTTCCTTAGACTCCCCCAAGTCTCTTTTTAGTCGCGGAGAGAATAAAAAGAGTCAGAATGCTTTCAGTGGAAAGATTAGGGGTAATATCCAAAACATACAGTGCTAGACCCTCAATAAATTGTTCCCACTTTGATCATGGCTCAGCGCTCCAACACCACGGCCTTCACTCTACCTACTGAGCTTCTACCATCTAATTCTCCAGCTGTGCTGAACCGCATGTGGGCTCCCAGGCAGACTTTTCTCTTCCTCTCTGGTTGTGAACCTCCCCAAGAATTCACTTAGCCATCAACCCAGATGCGACCTTCTTCTAGAAGTTGCCTTTGATCACTCTTCACAGTGAGGGCTCCATTAAATGTCTCCCCCTCCCATGTGCATGCAGTGTATACATGCCAGAGCATGTTTGTGCTCTCACAAAGTCTGTTCATTCAATTGCTTTTCCCATCACACGGTAAGCTCTTTAATGCCAAAAAGTCTATCTTTCATTTCTAGATTCCCAGTACCTCACAGAATGCTTTATAATAGAAGATAGTCAATAAATGTTTGTTGAAAGAACAGATACACTAAGCCCATGATAGAAGATTTCTTTTGGTGCCATACTAAATCATTCTCTAAGAATAGTTTTATCTGCTAATCTTCTCAAAATCTTATTTAAGAATTCATCAGACTTAAAAACAAGTGAGCATTTTAGTTCATTTGGGCTGCTATGACAAAATACTATAAACTGAATGGCTTATGAACAACAAATATTTGTTTCTCATAGTTCTGAAGGCTGCAAGTCCAAGGGTGCCAGCATGACCAGGTGAGGGCCTTCTTTTGGGTTGTGGACTTCTATTTGTATCTTTGCCTGGTGGAAAAAGCAAGGGAGCTCTTTTGGGTGTCTTTTATAAAAGCATTAAACCCACTCATGGGTTTAAACCCAGTCATCTCCCAAAGGTACCATCTCCCATAGGCCTCACCTCCTAATATTATCACTTTCAGTATTAGGATTTCAACACATGAATTTTGGAGGGACGCAAACACTCAGACCATAGCAAGAAGATAACCTAAAAAGCATTCGGAAAAATCGAAGGGAAGTTTCTTTACCTTTTCCACTGATAGTCAAATAAAAACACCACTTATTTACTTCTACATGTGTGTACAAATTGAATAGACCCAATACATATAAACAAGTTGCTTAATTACACTTCTGTAATTTTACAGCCAAGGAGTCTTTTAAGAGCTTAATGTTGGGAGAACTCTCTTCTGGCAGATTGGTTATGGAAGCTCCACACTGGGGGAAACTGAAACAATGGGGCTTGTGTGGAGGAACAAGAAAATTTTAAGTTACGTTTTTTTCTAATTTTCACTCCTTCCACACAAAACAAAGACAGATCCTCCATAGTTGTTTTCATCTGAAAGAAGTATTTTCTTATAAACTTAGTAGTTGTTAACTATAGACTGATAATTAAATGATTCTTCTCCCTAAGTAAAACAGATGTATATATAGTGGTAAAAAAAAAAAGTGAATTTGGTTATACATATACAAATATTAGAATGGTTTAGAGAAATATAGACTGTGTGTGTCTGTGTCCATGCATCTATATAGAAATTTTTAAATAATGCTTTCTTCAAAAGCTCTGGCATTCTTCTTGGAAATGCAAATAGTTAAGGTTAAAATAATTAGTTTTCATTTTTATCATTATTGTCATAGCTGTGCCAAGTTTATAGCTATACCAATGTTGCTAAGAATAGTTACAGGAAAAGAGACTCTAAGTTCGATAGCTTTTACCACTGAGTTTATAAAAACTTCCAACCTTTGAGGAAAGTTATGAGCATTTGGTAAGGAAGTCTACCTATTAGAAGCAATGCACTATTTAAATGGGTCAGTCTACTAGGACAATATAAGAAAATAAGTCTAAGAATCATTTGCATGCTCTGAATTATCTCTGCTTTGAGTGAAAGGAAGTGTATTTCTGAAAGGCTCCAGGTTCCCACCCAGACAGTGAGCCGCCACAACCCCTTATAACTCTTCCTGCCTGAATTTGGAATAAAGTTAACAGTCTCTGCAAACCTCAATTAAAGATGGATAGTTCTTAATAGTGATACTATACTCCCTGATTTCTCAGAACTAAAGTAAATATGTTCATACATCACTCGTTTTAGGAGAGGATATTCTGGCCTGACAATCCCAGCCAAGTCTATTGCTGACTAAGAAGTATGGCTTGAATTCAACTTCATGGAGTCATCCAGTGTTACCATCCTATCTCTAGGTTAGCTTGAGAATCTGCTGTTATAATACAAAGAGTAAGCTTACCCGAAACCACTGTGCCAACAGAAAAACAAATATGTAAAAAAAAAAAAAAAAAGAAAAGAAAAACAAACGTTCACATACATGGGGTGGGGCACGAAAGCAAATGTGTTCTATTGTTTGTATAAAAAAGAGAGAATTTAAAAGCAAAAACAAAAATAAAAACAGACATCTCTGTGTCTCTCCCTCCTGCCATGGCAGCACGCATCCTGGGTTGGCCAAAAGGTATGGCGTTTCATTATCTCTGCAAACAGACTGGAAGCCCCTAGAGGACAAAAGCTGGGCCTCTTCACCACTGTGTTCTCAGGGCCATCAGAATGCTTGGCACCCAGCAGGCATGCTGTATGCATTCGCTGATTGACTGGATCGTACTCTGTTGGGCTATTTCAACCCAAGAACCCATGACAATGTAGAGCAATTGTGATAAAGTTGAATAGCTACCATTTTTAGCACTTGACATAGAAATGATCTCAGTTCACTCTTCCTGCAATCATATAAAGTTGCTTTTATGAGTGAGTGAAAATACCGAGTCAGAGGAACCACACTGCTTGCTCAGCATCTTAGAACAAAAAAACTACTAATGCCAGATTTGACCTCTGCTTTATAAAATTCCAGAGTCCATGTTCTATCCGTTGTGCATTGTCGTTACTTCTCAGAACACATATAAGATTTGGCTTGGCCTAGGTTTAAACGTTGGAAAAACTCTACACAGATTCAGCATTATGTTCAATGCAGCCAACATTTTTAACGTTGCAAATTTCTCAAAGTGAGCTGGTTAATAAACATCCCTGTCCCACTGCCTCCAGAGACAGATGGTAGAAAATGTACAGGGTCCCAGACATTGCAAAGCTTTCCTACAGGCAGTACAGGGTTTAACTTTCATTTTAAAAGTTGGCTCAAAGGATCTTGGTTGTAGGAAAAATGCAAAATAATAATAATAAAGTTTTGTCTTTTATCAGTTGCCCAGCGAGACTTTAAAATGGAATCAAGTTTATTTCTACTTTGACAATCACATTTTGATGATGAAATGCAAGTGTGCTGATAAGATGCCTTTTTTTTATGTTTGGAGGAGGAATTGTTTCAATTCACGAAGAGTATACTTGGTACACATCTGATCACCCTGTGTGTAAATCATTTATTAAGCCCTCTGTCAACTGTGTTTAACTAAATAAGAGTTCTCTTTCATCTATAGGAAGAAATCTCCATATGTGAAGACTCCAGATTTTCACAGAGAAATAAGCTAGTCCTGTTCAAAATCATATCAATCAACACCATCTAAGTTATTCAAGATTGTGATCAAGATATTTATTTACACAGAATTTTTGGAGTGTTGTGGTGTGCAGATTCACTTCCATACTTGTCCTGTTTAGATTTTCTTTACTATCCTTTCAATTAACATATCACTGAACACTAAAAAATGAATAAAACACAAAAAAGTAGAGGATAGTTGGCTAAAATGTTACTTCAATTTTCTTACTTTTAAAAGTTTTTTCCAGGGATCCCTGGGTGGTGCAGCGGTTTGGCGCCTGCCTTTGGCCCAGGGCGCGATCCTGGAGACCCGGGATCGAATCCCATATCAGGCTCCCGGTGCATGGAGCCTGCTTCTCCCTCTGCCTGTGTCTCTGCCTCTCTCTCTCTCTGTGACTATCATAAATAAATAAAAATTAAAAAAAAATAATAAAATAAAAGTTTTTTCCATTAAACATAGATAACTTTTCTTTATCCTTACAGACTCAATTTAGAAGCAAAATTATCCTCCTACCTATACTCTACAACTCAGCACTGCACACTTCTACTTGGCATAACATCCAGCATAGATGCTTAGCAAATATTTAGGGATTTTGATATGAACATTGATATGAATATATGAATTTTATATGAATGATAATGAATGAATTAGCGTTCGTTATAATTTTTTAAGAAAAAAAACTACATTTTCTACATTCATTATGAAAAAGAGGCCAGAAACTTACTAGAATTATGCTTTTCAAAATAGAATACATTAGATCCTCACTGAATTAATTCTATATAAGTGGTCTACAGCATCTGAGTACTTCTATCTTTTGCAGACCATGAATGTACGGAAAATAAAGTCCCCCCAGCTTACTTCATTCCTTCAAGTAAGCACACACCCCGTGTTAGGTACTGTACTTGATGTCGGGACATCGGAGGGTCAAATGGAAAATGCAAGGCTCCTGGTTGCTCTTATACACATTGTCTACACTGGAGACACTCTTAGTTTTAAGCCATAGATGCACTTAGGCATATGGTCACTTCTTACAAAGCTGGGGATATATTTCCCCATCGGTACCCAGCAGCTTGGGCAATTGTCAGTGTGGGAAATCTAGAGAGTGGCAGCAGCTTAACTACCAGAAGTAAAAATACTGGCTGTGGAACCATCCGGACCTGTGTTAAAGCCAGCTCTGCTATTCCCTAGCTTTGTAATCTTGAGATTATTGAGCCTCCTGACAGCATTTTCACCAGCAAATAATACATTTTCAATATAAAGGCAGCTCTTAATCTGATGCTGGTTTATTATTCTATTACTGTTATTACTGACACTGCCATTATACCTGTTCCTTCTGTCAGAGTCCATAGGGAGTTACAGAAGATTCAATTGTTTTAGTGTCAGGAAGACTATCAACAAGAGACCTCATTAACCTGGAATAAAACCTTTCCTTAACAGTGAAATTATGACAGTTCTTCCAGAGCTGAACTTGGGCCCTATTTTGAAGCCAGTGACCCTGAGTGATCCTGTTATCTTCTAGAAATAGCTCTCACCTGCCTGGTGAGAAATACTTGCTGCAAGTTAGGAGAAAGACACTCAAAATGAGGTGAATATTTATGATGCCATAATACACATTAGTTCATCAGAATAAGCAACCCCAAAATGTTTTCCACTTGTGCTACAGAAATTTTGATTTTCATTTCTGTAGGTTCAGGAATTTCCTGAGGTTAAATATTTCCAAGACATTTCTGAATACATTTCTTAGCTAAAGGTTAAGTAACCATTAAAAAAAAGCCTGGATGTGTCTGCCTATTCTATGGCTAGTCGAATTACAGAGAAATCTGTAGTGTGGCTGTCCTAAGAAATCTGCTCTACCTTGACTTTTATGTAAAAGTAGGCCTTTTACGTAAACATTTCTAAGTGTACTTTTTACTATGATTGGTGGACTATGATGTTTGTAGTCCCTTAAAAGTTTCAAAGATAGAGCCTACTGGAGTTGGTTTTCTATTTCTGTTTTCTTAAAAATCCCAGAAGTTCTTTATGCAAATAGTACAGCTTCAGTTAACTCAGACACTAATTCACTGTGACCAGAAGAGCCTTAGGTATTCTTTTCCGGGCTCTAGATTTATTCATATTCCAGGGTGAAATGGATAGGTTAAGTTTACTTAATGTCTTCTTTGGCCTCAAGGTTCCAACCCTCACCTGCTGTTTAACATTCCTTTCCAGATTCTTAAAACCCCTGTTTACATCGAAAAGGAATTTTACGCCCTAACACAAAGTAATCTTGAAAGAACATACTTGTCAACTTAACTCCCGGTAGCAGCTTTTGGCTTCTCTTCCCCACTTTGAACTAAGGTAGCAATTTAACAGAGCTTTAGAAAAAAATGTAAAAGTAACACTTTCAGGATATACTTTCAGAATATACTTTTCCATTTCTAAGGTCAACAGTATGCGTTATTTATTAGTTCATAGTATGATTTATTAGTTTGATTTTCCCCCAGTATGTAGCACTGTATTTTTTAATCCGTTTGGTTAATGAAATCACTCCTGGCATTTTATTTTTAAGTGCCTTTTTTTTTTTTAACTTAATACATGCATAGAATTGTTTGAAAGAACATGGTAACCAAATGCTATAAAACCACAGAAACAGGAACTCGCACAGAATGTGAGAGGCTCAGAGTGCCTGGGTGGCTCAGTCAGTTAAGCACCTGCCTTCAGCTCAGGGCATGACCCCAGGGTCCTGAACTGAGGTCCACATCGGACTCCCTGCTCAGAGGCGAATCTGCTTCTCCCTCTCCCTTTGGTGGTCCTCTTGCTGCGCATGCTCTCTCTCTCTCTCTCTCTCTCCCTCCCTCTCCTTCTCTCTCTGTCAAATAAATAAGTAAATAAAAAAAAAAATTTAGACTATGGGAAGCTCATTCTCAGAGCCTCCTGCCCCTGACTAGAATATGATCTGACCCCTTCAGCAGCCACAGAAAGGGCTTGGTACCACTGACCATGACTGTTCCTTGCCAAGCACAGAACTCACACCAAGAAATGTCATGCAGGGGCCATGTATGACAGATCAAAGTCACTAATTTCAATAATATGGAGCATATTATTCATACATCAGAATCCTCTTTATATTACAGGCCATATTCCTAAAAAATGTTTCTTTGAACGTATAATTTGTAGGACAAGGCCTATTGAGCCATATGTAAACTACATTGTCAAATTTCTAAAGGAGGGTCATATAAAATGTCCCTGAGGTGTCTAGTTTTCTGTCTTCTTTATGTCTTTACTTGCAGAGATAGAAAGAGATACTATGTCAAAGACTAAAACAGATAATCAAAAATGACTTTTTGTAGTCTAAAGATCAAGTTCAAATTTCCCTTAAAATCTTATCTAACTCTTCCGATCTACAGAAAGTTCTCTTGTCTCTAAAATGACATGTATTACAGTCCGTATCATACAATTTATTTAATGGTTTTCATCTTGTTGCTTTTAGATAATCTTCCTAAGAGAACTAGAATATCTTTAGAGCTAGAACTATTTCTCTTACTATTTTTCTTCTACAGGGCTGTATACAATGAGCCTGGTGGAAGGGATCATATTAATAACAATAAATAAATTTCAGTTGGTTAACAAAACAGGACACATGCTCTAATAGTGTATTAAATTTTATATTTAGTGTTCACAACACATCTATATGTGCCAAGGGTGCTCATTTTTTTATAAAATAGTAACAATTCGCTCTAAGAGAATATGTTTTCAATACTGTAAACATAAAATATGCTATTTGTCATTTTCTTTTAAGTATCACTTCAAGAACAAAATAATGTGCAGCAGTACAGAACTTCACAAGATACTATCATTTTAAAACATCAAATTCTCTGGTGGATTGGCAGGAAATTGGATCCATGCTATTCTCAGAAAGAACTACCTACAAATTTATGGGGACTTTCCTGATACTCAAAAAAAAAAAACCAAAAACCCACTACAATTTAAGACCTAACTAAAGAGAAATGTTGGTCTAAACATGCCACATAACATTAAAATTAAGAAACATTTTCTAACTCAACCACTCTGCCTTTGATCCATTGAGTACGGCATCGCTATTTTATGCTATTTTATGTAAGAATGGGAGAAAATTTCCCCACTTTAAAATTTGGAAATCCTAACTGTAATTATAAACACAACTCCATGGGAGTCCCTAAAAGGATGTAAGTTCCTGGAAGGCACGCCCTGAAGCTCCAGCTGTGTATCCACAATAACATTTGCCAGTGATAACCAAAAGCAATGACCTGTCAGTTTTTACAGCATCCTCTATGTTTCTCACTTGGATTCTTTGTGTATGTGTATGTGTGTGTGTGTGTATGTGTGTGTGTGTATGTGTGTGTTCTCAAGCTTTATTTATTTTTATTCAAGCTAATTAACATACAGTGTTATATTAGTTTCAGATGTACAATGTAGTGATTCAATAACCCTATACCTTACTCATTGCTCATCAAGATAAGTGTACTCTTAATCTCCTTTATTTCACTCATCCCCCACCTACCTCCCCTTTGGCTACCCCTATTTTGTTCTCTGTATTTAAGAGTCTGTTTTTTATTTGTCTCCTTTCTTCTTTGTTCATTTGTTTTGTTTCTTACATTCCACATGTAAGTGAAATCATATGATATTTGTGTCTTTTTCTGACTGACTTATTTCACTCATTCTGTATTTTCACCTGGATTCTTCATATCAGTGATATGGTAGTAAAAGTTTAACAATCAGTTCTACAGGGGAAAAATTAAGGCTCATTTTGTAGCACATTTCTGCCATGTAAATATTCCCAGAGCTGATATCAGGCTACCAATGAGATGTCGCTGAACACAGAGTTGGAAAAGGACAGCACCAACCAGCTCCAGGAAGCCACTGTGAGCCAGCTCCAGCACACTGCTCTGGACACAGGAAGGGTATGTCCTGGGAGACAAGGAACGAACTTGTAGTTATAAGCCTTGCCAAATAAATAGTTAGAAAGGTTTCAAGGAGTTGTTCTTTCATAGAATTCAAAGGGAGGGAAATGGAATTGAATGGGACATCAATACAAACCACCTGCGGGAGGTCAGAGGGATCAAATTTTGATCACTCTAAATAATAAAGAGCGCTTCAACAAGTTTAACAGATATATGTTTTTCATCCTGAGGTCTTAGTTTCCTTTAACCTGGAAAGGTTGAGGTAAAATTGGAAAGCCTCAACATCAACGTTTGAGAATGGAATTGCTCTTAGGATTCTTCATACATGTCAAGCCGATGAAGCTGGGACTGCAATTAAACTAATACAAAAGGAATTTTAACGTTTTCACCTTTTGATCTGAAGGAGGTTTAAGGATTGTGGGTATATATCTAAATTCCTACATGAGATTTTGACAAATTATTTGTAATATAATTTATTTTTTTAAAAAATTCAGAGATATTAATATTTGTAAGTTTAGGACTTCAATATAAGTTTTACTAATTTCAGGAAGCAATGTCACAATAAAATAATTCATATATATTTTCTAATGGCTGTATTTTATCTATTCAAGCTTTAATATAATCAAATATTTATCAAAGTAATTTCATATTTTTCTAATAACTAATGGTTAAGTCTTTATGTCAAATAAATCCTAACCCATAGTTCAGGAGGCTGATTATAATTCAAGCCTCTAACCCCTCAATAAAATGTAGAGTGCGAGACTTAACTTTCCATTGAGATCCTGTATACAACAACTTCACATAACTTACTTTTTCTATTAAGGCTCACCAAGTATTAAGCCCTTTAGCCTTTGTGATGTTTTCCAGCACAAGGGTAAGCTGGTTCACTTGGTCCTCAAAGTGATCTAAAAATAATAATTCTTTCCTGAACTGTGTTGCTATCCTGGCAGTCAACTCTAATCCCTCAGTCCAATATTAGGACATGGTTCTGCTTGAAATGCCATGTAATTGAAATTATAAGCTCTGTGTTCTTCTTGGAAGTAAGCCAGAATATTTGAAATCAGCTTATAGTAAGCATATATTGAGCTAGGAACTGTCATGTTACAATGTGGGATAAATTATGGTCATTGTTCCAGTTTACCCAGGGGTCCACTAGCATTAAACACAATGTGAATTTCCTAAAACACAGATTTCCAATCATAGAGTCCCTTTTCAGGTTCTTCTGCCTTCTTCAATAATAATGCCTTGTTTTACTATTCTTTTGTACATGATGCCTTTCAGCTAGTACATGCTCAAACAATTTTAAAAGAACAAAATATAGTAGAAAATCCAAAGCCTTTAAAGTAAAAGAGACTCTCTTGATTCACACCTCCAGCATTTACTAACTCTGTGACTGTGGATTTATTAACCTCTTAGAGCTTGTATTTCCTAATCTTGAAAATTGGAGATATTTCCTGCCTATCTGGAATGCTGTGAAAATTCGAGATGATGTCTGTAGAGCCCTGAGACCAATGTAAGGACAGTGGATAAGTGAGCTATGATGATAATGATGATGATTAATTGATTCTAAGAAAGAACAGTTTCCCTTGGCATTCTGACTCTCCAAGAGCAGTGTACCAAAGCAAATCAATTTACTCTATTCATGTGGATTTAAAATTTTTCAGTTTGCGGATCATACAAAGCTTTAATCTTTTTTATTGTGGTAAAATATGCATAACATATACTACTTTAACCATTTTAAAATATATGAATCAGTGACACTAAGTACGTTCACAGTTCTGTGCAACCATCACCACTATGTAATTACAGAAGTTTTTCATCTCCCCAAAAGTAAACCCCAAACCCATTAAGCGGTGACTTCCTTTTTTCCTCTTCTCTCAGCCTCTGACAACCCCTAATCTGCTTTGTGTTTCTATGAATTTGCCTATTCTGGATATTTCATATAAATGGAATCAGATAATAGGTAACATTTTGTGTCTGTTTTCTTTCAGTTAGCATAATATTCTCAATGTTTTTCCATGTTGTAGCATGTATCAGAATTTCACTTTTTTACAGCTGAATAATATTCTATTATATAGATGTGCTACATTTTGTTTACCAATTAATTAGTTGATAGAGATGGGGTTGTTTCACTTTTTCACTATTGTTAATAATGTTGCTATAAACAGTCATAGAGGTTTTTCTCTGAGCATCTGTTTCCAATTATGAGTGTTTATACCAAGGAGTGGAATTGCTAGGCCGAACAGTTATTCTGTGTTTCAAAACTTTCATTTTGCACCTTTAAAAATTACAAAGGCAAAATTCTAGAAGTTATATATCAACTTACCATACAATCCAGCAATTCCACTCATACGAATCTCCCACAGGAAATGTAAAGATATACACAGAAAGATCTGTCTGTGAATCTTCACAACAGCATATTAATAATAGTCTAATATTAGAAACACTTCAACTGTCCAGCAACTCATGAACTGATAATCAAAATATGGTATATCCAGCAATGGAATACTTGTATTCATTAGTAAAACATAATGAACCTACTGATCATATTACAATATGGATGAACCTCAAAAATATTATGTTAAATAAAAGAGCCCAGACCCAAAAGACCACATGCTATATGTTCCCATTTATATGAAATGTTCAGAATAGCCAAATCTATGGTGACAGTAAGTAGACTGATTAGTGGTTGCCTAGGACAGAGAGTGGAAATGAAGATGAACTGTAAATGGAGCATCAGTTACCTTACTGAGGTGATCTTAAAGCCCTAAAACCAAATTATGATGATGGTTGTATAACTCATGATATTTAATAAAAATCATTAAATTGTATCTTTGAAATGGTTGAATTTTTATGACATATAAATTGTACCTCCTAAGTAAAAAAAACATTTGCAGAGAGGAAAATGCATGGTAAAAAAAAATATGCTATTCCTTCTTTTTATCCATTGTTATTCTGGGTTCAGAAATTCATCAGCATACTCAAAGATTACAAAGACTCCAATGGGTGTCCTTGTCATCTCTATAATGTTCTCCATTCAAATGTAACCATATCAAGTAGCCATCAGGTATTTCCTTCTACTATTCCAAAACAAAAAGAACAAGCTCAGAAGTATCCAAAGATCCACTGCCCTCAAGCTAGCATTCAGGACCATCAATCCACCATTTTTTCTCCTACTCAAAAGCAAATAATCAGCTACAACGTTACAGGTTTCTGTGGATCTCCCAACAATACTACCTATTCTAAACTCCAAGACTTCTTTACATCTCTTTCTCATCTAGTATGTTTTGTTCCTTCTCATACTGCATAGGAAACCTTCCCAACATTTAAGATTTCCCTCAATTTTTATATAGTTTAAGAGTTCTTTATTATGCTTTTAAGCCTACTTTAGTGTTGTGTAGTAATAATTGTTCTTACTCCTTGATTTGTGCCCTTAAACAGAGATGCTATTGGGCTATAGAAAGCTCAGGAAACAGATCACCTGGTTTGAATTATCACTGGCCATTTATAAGTTGTGTCCTTGAGCAAGTCTAATTAACCTTTAATTAATTTGCTCATTAATGAAATGGAGATAATTTGTCACTGATTTGTTGCAAAAATTGCATGTCTTGTGTGAGAACACTTAGCACAGAACTGGAACATTCAAAGAAATAAAAAATGTCCATTCTTATTACAATTTTTTGTTATTTTCTACCTAAAACTTTAGTCTGATTTCTAGTGAATGCCTTAATTCATATGACTAGATGATACATTTGAGAAAATACATTATATCCAAAATGTCTGTTATTCCCTATAGCAGTAGATAACTACTTATTGATTGAATTATTGTTGATTGGCTAATTATTTTTTTAAAAATTAAGAACAGGGCAGCCCCGGTGGCTCAGCGGTTTAGCGCTGCCTTCTGCCCAGGGCGTGATCCTGAAGACCTGGGATCGAATCCCATGTCGGGCTCCCTGCATGGAGCCTGCTTCTCCCTCTGCCTGTGCCTCTGCCTCTCTCTCTCTCTATCTCTCTCTCTCTCTATCTCTCTGTGTCTTTCGTGATTAAATAAATAAAATCTTTTTAAAAAATTAAGAACAAATAGGTCTTCTGTATTTATGCTGAGTATTATGGAATTGTCAGGGTTTTTTTTACAGTTCTCTCTGAATGACTCTCGAGTTGGCCTGTACTTGAATGAAACAGTCAGAGAACAACTGCAACATGAAGCTACACATTATATCATATTATTAGCAATTAAAAAAATTTCAAATTTGTATTTCTAGAGGCGCATAGTTGAACCATCCATTCATTGATTTATTCCTCCCTCTGCATAATTATACATTGGGATAAAAATAAACAAGACCAGCTTCTAACCTCAGAAGGTTAGAATTTAACAGACTGAGATAAATACGTTAGTAACAAAATTCTGTAAAGAATCATGCTACATGAGAGTGAGATGGACTATGTAACGCAGCAGCAAGTGGGACACAGGAAATATTCAAGAGAAGTCAGCAAACAATTTTGGAAGCTTAACACTAATAGCAGATAGGGGTTTTCATGATGATTCAAGAAGTGAAAAAGAATCTAAGAGAGTTTTCCAGGAAACAGGAATATAAAATATTTCCACAGGAAAATTTGAAACTAACACTTGTGTTTCCAAGGATGGAATATAAGGTGGAGAGATAGCTGGGCCAGATTATTGAGAATCATGTATGCCAAACCAACAACTAGTCTGAATGTTACCTTACCAGAAGCAATAACATAATCAGGTTTTTGTTTTTTGTTTTTTGTTTTTTTTATTCATGAGCAACAGAGAGAGAGAGAGAGAGAGAGAGAGAGAGACAGGGAGAAGCAAGCTCCATGCAGGGAGCCTGACATCGGACTCAATCCTGGGTCTCCAGGATCACAGCCTGGGCTGCAGGCGGCGCTAAACCGCTGCGCCACCAGGGCTGCCGGATCAGGTTTTTATTTTAGAAAAATCTTAGTTTTGAGAAGCTAGACTGATGGGGTAAAAGACTGAAGGCATTATGATAATTTTTCAAAATAGCTTGGATGAGAGATGGTGAGTTCTCTAGATTAAGGCAAAAACAGGTTAAGTTTCAGGATTTCAGTTTTGATATTTTAAGACCGATATGCCAATAGGACCTCTGGTGAATGAGTTCTGTGTTGTTTTTCTTTTTGTTGTAGTGGTGGTGGTTTGGTTTGGTTTGGTTTGGTTTGGTATACATAATTCTGAACCTTAGGGAAAGTTCCAGAAGAGAGAGCTAGACTTAAAGCCAAAGAAGTCATGGGTGTGAATGACATTATTTGGAGAGAATATGAAAGATAAGAAGAGAAAACAATAGAGACAAGAAGTAGTATTGGTAAACACTAAAACTTTAGGGCCAAACAGAGGAATAAAACTTAGCAAAGAGGACTAAGATAGATGTCAGAGCCTAGATAATCAGAAGAGAATGGTATCTTAGGAAACAAAAAAAGCAGGAGCTTCAAGAATAAAAATGTGGTAGTCAACTAAACCAATTTCCATGAAAAGACTAAATGAAATGAAGAGTGCTCCATCCAGATATTGGATGGAAACTACTAAAGAACAGAATGTAAAATAATCTTGAAGATATCATGTTGGATAGATTAGTGATGACAAACATCAAAGTCCTCAATGAAGAATGTGAGCAGTAGATTGACATTGTATCAGATAATATAAAGCTCAGAAGAATTGTTATTTAAAGTTGAAAACAAATGGTCAGGGGGGATCCCTGGGTGGCTCAGTGGTTTAGCGCCTGACTTCGGCCCAGAGCGCAGTTGGAGTCCTGGGATCAAAGTCCCACATCGGGTTCCCTGCATGGAGCCTGCTTCTCCCTCTGCCTGTGTCTCTGCCTCTCTCTGTGTCTCTCACGAATAAATAAATAAAATCTTTTTTTAAAAAAAAGGTCAGTAAATTGCAATGAAAAACTAAGATAAATACAATATTGCCTCTTATAACTGGTATAACAAAATAATGAGTATTTGCATAAACATGAGTAATGAAGAAATGTCTAGGAAAGTACAGATCTTCTTCAACTTACAATGGTGCTATGCCCCAGTAAGTGTTTTGTAAGTTGAATGTATCCTAAGTCAAAAATGCATTTAATACACCTAACCTACAAAACATCATAGCTTAGCCTATCTTGAACATGCTCAGAACATTTACATTAGCCTACAGTTGAGCAAAATCATCTAACACAAAGCCTATTCTATAGTAAAATACTGGATATCTCATGTAATTTATTAAATACTACACTGAAAGTGAAAAACAGAATGGTCGTATGGGTACAGAATGGTTGTAAGTGAATTGGTTATGACTTGTGATCACATGACTGACTGGGATTGTGGCCTCAGTATCATACAATATCATATCATATACTGCTAGTCCAGGAAATGATCAAAATTTAAAATTTGAAGTATGGTTTCTACTTAATGCATATTGTTTTGCACCATCATAAAGTAAAATAATAAATAATAATAATAATAATAACCCATAAGTCAAACCATTGTAAGTTAGGGATCGTCAGTATTATTTCCACTGAAAACAGAAAATGGAAGCACCAATAAAGAGGTTGAAGATATTGGATACTTGATTTTCTCTAAGATAAGAGTTCAAAAATAAGATAGTTTTAAGAAGTGCTTTCCAAGTCTGTTTTAGAAGAGAGGACATGTCTTGGAGGTACTGAGACCTCCTGGTTTCTGATGCCAACCTGAGCACACTCCCTTACATAAAGTTAAGCTGATATAATAACCAAACTGACAATAACAATACCACATCATATTCAAACATCTGATTAGGAGGCACTGTTACCTTGTTAGATAAAAAGAAAAATTTGAAGAGATTAAAGACCACAAAGTGGAAATTATTAAATCCACATCATCCTATAACCCACAGCCTAAGCAATATCCTCTGGCAAATTGGGAGGTTCCCAAGGCAAAAGAACTGTGGTCTTACATGCAGTTAAAAGAGTTGTAATGTTATGTTTAAATACACCATTATGTTCTACTTAGGACATCAGACCTTTGGAAAAGGTGACTAATGAATAAAAGAACATCCAAATATTCACAGAATGGCTTTTCTTTCTTCAATTCAATTCAACAAGTATTTATTGAACACCTCCTGCTCTTGGCACTGTACAGGTACAGAATATATTTAGGTAAAGATGATTCGTTATAATAGAAATTTTACTTTCTACTTTATTATATTATTTGTAAAAATATCAAAATGTTGACAATCTCAGAATCCATATCATGGAAATCTCTGGACTCATGTCAAACACTAGTAAAATAATTTAGCTGGTGATTTTGCAAGCTACACTGCCATCTATTTGCTAAAATTCTAAAAGACATTCAGAATAAGCCTAAAGAAATTCTAGTCCTATGTGATTTGAGGTAACTATTCTCTGTGAGCTTCTTTCACAAATCTTTAAAATGGTAATAACAATACTTCCGGGGTTGTTGGAATAATATAAAAGCATTTTATAAACATACAAATATTAGTTACTGATTTTTGAAAGCCAGCTACAGAAATGTTGCAAAGATAAAGATTGCCTTGTTAGAGTCTGTTTTACTGACTGTGTGAAAACACATCAAAAGTCAACTATTTATTGACATCTGCACATCCTGACTGAGCAAAGACTGAAAAACCACAGATAAAATGAATGTTACGCTTGAATCTCCAATATATAAAAGATGATTTAGTAAGTTTCTTTGCTTTCCATTTATGTCAACAGCTGTATGAAATAGTCACTTAGCTAAGAAATGGTGAACATCAGTATTCTGTTGTCTACTGAAAACCAGTTAACAGTAGAATAAGGAGGTTTTCCTAAATGCTACAGAGCTGTTGTTAAATGGAAGGTCGCGAACTAACTCCATTCTGTAGAAAAAGCCCCCTAGGACAGACTTTGAATAATTAAGCAGTGTCATAAAAGGAGAGGAAAGTGGAAATTTGGTGTTTTAAAAATTTGGATCAGGAATAAGATAGTTAAAATTTAATGTCCATTAAAAGTGAAAGTGATAAGATTGGCTATGGTCAGTCTATGAGAATAAAATACTTCCTCTTGAATTTCTTTTTTTTTTTTTAAGATTTCATTTATTTATTCATGAGAGACACAGAGAAAGAGGCAGAAACATAGGCAGAGGGAGGAGAAGCAGGCACCATGCAGGGAGTCTGATATGGGACTCGATCCCCTGACCCCGTGATCACACCCTGAGCTGAAGGCAGCCGCTCAACTGCTGAGCCACCCAGGCGTCCCTTCCTCCTGAATTTCTGACAATTTTCACTTATTCATGACTTACTGGATTTATGTGGTTTTATTTCTTTTCTTTTTCTTAAGTTGAAGAGTAATTCAAGGGAGGAGGAGTCCAAGATGGTAGAGGAGTAGATCTTAGTTCTGTCTGGTGCCAGGAATTCAGCTAGAGCTATTAAATCATTCTAAACACCTGCAACTCAACTGGAGATTTAAAGAAGCAGAATTCTAAAAGTTCTGATTTTTCACTCCACTGTTATATCACTTTCTGGTAACCAACTGCCAGCAGCTTATCTTCCTATATATTGCCTGGCCTCCAAACAGGGTAGCATGCCTGAGATAGAAATGCTCAGTCACAGGCTGGGTGAGCACAGAGTAGGGATGGGGACCAGGGAGACAGGAGTGATGGACTGCTTTTCCCTAAGGGTGCACTGAGAAGTGGGGCCTCAGGCTTTTGGATCTGGGGCTGGAGACTAGGAGGCCACCATTTTCACTTTCATCTTCTAAACTGATGAAGAAAACCTTCAGGGAACAAAAGCCACCTAGAGCAATCCAGAGCAGGTTAGTTAGTCTGGGCCCCTGACAAGGGTGGCACACTTCTATCTGGGGCACAGGCGTTTGAAAGTCAATGCAACAGGCCCCTCCCCAAGAAGATCAGCAAGACCATCCAGCCAAAGCCAAGTTTACTGAACCTTGCGTACGGCAAAACTCCAGTACTAGGGGAATATAGCATATAGAACTGATTTTTTTCTTTTTTTCCTCACAATTCTTTAGTCCTTCAATTTTAATTATTTTCCTATTTCCTTTTTCAACCAAAATTTCTTATTTTATCAATTTAAAAAAAATCTTTTTAAATTTTCACTTTTACAGTTACATTCTAACCTTTCATTGTATTTATTTATTTTTTCTTTCATTGTATTTAATTTTATCTTGTATATATATGTGCATAAATGTATAATACATGTATATATACAAATGTGTATATATTTATATGTATATAAATGTATATATATGCAAGATAAAATTAAATATATACATATATATATTATATATGTATGTATATATGTTTTCCTTTCTTTACAATTTTGGGATGCAGTTTCTTCTAACAGACCAAACACACCCAGAATCTAGTGTATGGCTCTATTCTCTTCACCTATATAGATTATATTGACTTTTTTCTCTCTTCTTCTTCTTTTTCTGTTTCTTTAAAGTCTTTTTAAATTTTCATCTTTACAGTTACATTCTATCCTTCAGTATATTTAATTTTTTGTATATATATATATTTTTTTTTTCTTCCCTTACAATTTTGAGATATAGTTTTTCCTAACAAATAGACCAAAATACACTCAGGATATACTGTATTGCTCTGTTCTGTTCAGCTTTCTATTTATATTCCTTTTAAATTTTTTTTGTCCTTTAATTTTCATTTTTATGGTTACATTGTATCCTTTCATTATTTTTAACTATTTTTTTTGTACATATAAGTTGTTCTTTCATTAAAATTTTGGGATCTAGTTTTCTAACAGATGGACCAAAATCCACACAGAATCCAGTGTATTGCTCTAGTCTGTTCAGCTGTTTGATTATATTTTCTCTATTTTTTTCCTCTAGTTTTAGGTTTCTTCTGATTTGCTTACTCTATATTTCTCTGGGGTTGTTGTTGACATTTTAGTATTTTATCTTCTCTGGGTAGAATGACAAGATGGAAAAACCTCAAAAAAAGAGAATAAGAGGCAGTACTGACTGCCAGAGACTTAATCAGTATGATCATAAGGTGTTGGAACTAGAGTTCAGAATGGAAATTATAAAGATACTAGCAAGGCTTGAAAAAAGCACAGGAGACACTAGAGAATCCCTTTCTGGAAAATAAGAACTAAAATCTAGTCAAGTCAAAGTCAAAAAGGGTATTAATGAGATGTGATAAAAAAAAAATGGAGGCTCTGACTGCTAGGATAAATGAGGCAGAAAAGAGAATTAGTGATCTAGGAGACAGAATGATAGAGAATAAAGAAGCTGAGAAAAAAAGGGATAAACAACTGCTGGATCACCAGAGGAGAATTTGAGAGATAAGTGGTACCATAAAGCAAAACAATATTAGAATAATTGGGATCCCAGAAAAAGAGGAAAGAGAGAAAGGGGTAGAAGGTATATTGGAGCAAATTATAGCAGAACTTTGCTAATATGGGGAAGGAAACAGGCATCCAAGTTGAGGAGACACAGAGAACCCCATTCAAAAATCAATAAAAATAGGTCAATAGCCCAATATATAATAGTGAAGCTTGCAAATCTCAGAGACAAAAAGAAAATCCTGAAAGCATCCTGGGACAAAAGGTCTGTAATCTATAAGGGTTGAAACATTAGACTGGCAGCAGGCATAGCCACAGAGACCTGGCAGGCCAGAAAGGACTGGCATGATATATTCAGGGTCCTAAATGAGAAAATACGCAGCCAAGAATATTTTATTCAGCTAGGATCTCATTTAAAATAGAAGGAGAGATAAAAAGCTTCCAGGAAAAACAGAAATTAAAAAAAATCTGTGATCACCAAATCAGTCCTACAGGAATATTAAAAGGGATCCTTTATGGGATCCCTGGGTGGCTCAGTGGTTTAGGACCTGCCTTTGGCCCAGGGTGCGATCCTGGAGTCCCCAGATCAAGTCCCTGGATCCTAGGCTCCCTGCATGGAGCCTGCTTCTCGCTCTGCCTGTGTCTGTTTCTCTCACTGTGTGTCTCTCATGAATGAATAAATAAAATCTTAAAAAATAAATAAATAAATAAATAAATAAATAAATAAATAAATGGGATCCTTTGCGTGAAGAGACAGTCCCAAAGTAACATAGACCAGAAAGGAACAGACAATATATAGAAACAGTGGCTTTGGGATCCCTGGGTGGCACAGCGGTTTGGCGTCTGCCTTTGGCCCAGGGCGCGATCCTAGAGACCCGGGATCGAATCCCACATCAGGCTCCTGGTGCATGGAGCCTGCTTCTCCCTCTGCCTGTGTCTCTGCCTCTCTCTCTGTGACTATCATAAATAAATAAAAATTTAAAAAAAAGAAAAGAAAAGAAACAGTGGCTTTACAGGTAATACAGTGGCAGTAAACTCACATCTTTCAATAGTTATTCTGAATGTAAGTGGGCTAAATGTCTCAATCAAAAGACATTGGTATCAGGGTATCATATTGGGTAAAAAAGCAAGACCCATCAATATGCTGTCTGCAAGAGACTCATTTTCAACCCAAAGACACCTCCAGATTGAAAGTGAGGGGGCAGAAAACCACTTATCATGCTAATGGACATCAAAAGAGAGAGGAGGTAGTGATCCTTATAACAAACAAATTAGGTTTTAAAACAAATAGTCTAATAAGAGATGAGGAAGGATACTATATCATAATTAAAGGGTCTATCCAACAAGAAGATATAATAATTTTAAATATTTATGCCCCTAACAGGGGAATAGCCAGTTATACAAGCCAACCAATAACAAAATTTAAAAACACATCAATAGGGCAGCCTGGGTGGCTCAGTGGTTTAGCATCGCCTTTAGCCCAGGGTGTGATCCTGGGCTACCCTGGATTGAGTCCCACATTGGGCTCCCTGCATGGAGCTTGCTTCTTCCTCTGTATGTGTCTCTGCTTCTCTCTCTCTGTCTTTCATGAATAAATAAATAAAATCTTTTTAAAAAACACATCAATAATAATAATACAATAATAGTAGGGGACTTTAACACTCCACTCACTGCAATGGACAGGTCATCTAAGCAGATCAATAAGGAAACAAGGGCTTTGAATGACACACTGGACCAGATGGACTTTGCAGATATATTCAGAACATTCCATCCTAAGGCAACTGAATACACATTCATTGTTTGTGCACCTGAACATTCTCCAGAACAGATCACATACTGGGTCACAAATCAGGTCTCAACCAGTACCAAAACACTGGGATCATTCCCTGAATATTTTCAGACCACAATGCTTTGAAACTGGAACTCAATCACAAGAGGAAATTTGGAAAGAACTCAAATACATGGAGGCTAAAGAGCATTCTACTAAAAAATGAATGGGTCATCCAGGAAATTAAAGAATTTTTCAAAAAATCATGGAAACAAATGAAAATGAAAGCACAACTGTTCAAAATCTTTGGGATGTAGGAAAGGCGGTCCTAAGAAGGAAGTATATAGCAATACAAGCCTCTCTTGAAAAACAAGAAAGGTCTCAAATACACAACCTAACCTTATCCCTAAAGGAGCTGGAGAAAGAACAGCAAATAAAGCCTAAATCCAGCAGGAAAAGAGAAATAATAAAGATTAGAGCAGAAATTAATGAAATAGAAACAAAATAAGAGTAGAACAGATCAATGAAACTAAGAGCTGATTCTTTGAAAGAATTAGTAAGATTGATAAATCCATGGCCGAACTTAACAAAAGAAAAGAGAAAGAACCCAAATAAACAAAATCATGAATGAATGAAAATCTGAATCACAACCGACACCAAAGAAATGCAAACAACTGTAAGAACATTTTATGAGCAACCATATGCCAACAAATTAGGCAATCTGGGAGAAATGGATGCATTTCTAGAGAAGTATAAACTACCAAAATAGAAACAGAAAGAAAGAAAATCAGACACATAACCAGCAAGGAAATTGAAGCAGTAATCAAAAACCTCCCAACAAACAAGAGTCCAGGGCCAGATGGCTTCCCAGAGGAATTCTACCAAACATTTAAAGAAGAATTAATTTCTATTCTTCTGAAGCTATTTCAAAAATAGAAATGGAAGGAATACTTCCAAACTCTTTGTATGAGGCCAGCATTACCTTGATCCCAAAACCAGACGAAGACCCCACCAAAAGGAGAATTATAAACCAATATCCCTCATGACCACGAATGCCAAAATTCTCCCCAAATACTAGCCAATGGGATCTAACAGTACATTAAAAGGATTATTCACCACAACCAAGTGGGATTTATTCCTGGGTTGCAAGAGTGGTTCAACATCCACAAATCAATAAATGTGATATACTACATTAATAAAAGAAAGGACAAGAACTATATCATCCTCTTAATAGATGCAGAAAAAGCAGTTGACAAAGTACAGCATCCTTTCTTGATTAAACTCTTAATCAGTGTAGGGATAGAGTGAACATACCTCGATATCATAAAAGCCATATACAAAAAGTCCACAGCGAATATCATTCTTTTTTTTTTTTTTTTTTTTTGCAAATATCATTCTTAATGGGGAAAAACTGAGAGCTTTTCCCCTAAGGTCAGGAACATAGCAGGGATGTCCACTATCACCACTGCTGTTCAACACAGTACTAGAAGTCCTGGCCTCAGCAATCAGACAACAAAAAGAAATAAAAGCCATCTGAATTGGCAAAGAAGTCAAACTGTCACTCTTTGCATGTGACATGATATTCTATACGGAAAACCTAAAGGACTCGCCCCCAAAACTGCTAGAACTCATACAGGAATTCAGAAATATGGCAGGATCTAAAATCAATGTACAGAAATCAGTTGCATTTTGGGATGCCTGGATGGCTCAGTGGTTGAGTGTCTGCCTTCGGCTCAGGATGTGATCTTGGAGTTCTGGGACCTAGTCCTGCATCAGAATCCCTGCAGGGAGCCTGCTTCTCTCTCTGCCTTCTCTCTGTGTCTCTCATGAATAAATAGATAAAATCTTTAAAAAAGTAAAAAAGAAATCAATTACATTTCTATACACTTGACAATGGAACAGAAGAAAGAGAAGTTAAGGAGTCAATCCCATCTACAATTGTACCCAAAACCATAAGATACCATAGGAATAAACCTAAACAGAGAGGCAAAGATCTGTACTCAGAAAACTATAGAACACTCATGAAAGAAATCAAAAAACATTCCACACTCATGGATTGGAAGAACAAATATTGTTAAACTGTTTATGCTACCTAGAGCAATCTATACATTCACTGCAATCCCTATCAAAATACCATCAATTTACTTCACAGAGTTGGAATAATCCTAACATTTTAATGGAATCAGGAAAGACGCTGGTTGAAAAATAAAACCAAAACTGGTGGCCTCACAATTTTGGATTTCAATCTCTACTACAAAGCTGTAATCAAGAAGGTATGGCACAAAAACAGACATATAGATCATTGGAACAGAATAGAGAACCCAGAAATGGCCCCTTAACTCTGTGATCAACTAATCTTCGACAAAGCAGGAAAGAATATCCAATGGAAAAAAGACAATCTTTTTAACAAATGGTGTTGGGAAGATTGGGAAAATTGGACAGCAACATGCAGAAGAATGAAACTGGACCATTTCCTCATACCATACACGAAAATAGACTCAAAATGGATGAAAGACCTAAATGTTAAACACAAATCCATCAAAATCCTAGAGGAGAACACAGAAAGCAACCTCTGTGACCTTGGCCACAGCAACTTCTTGCTAGACATGTCTCCAAAGGCAAAGGAAACAAAGGTAAAAATGAACTATTGGGATTTCATCAAGACAAAAAGCTTTTGGACAGCAAAAGAAAAAGTCAACAAAACTATAAGGCAGCCTACAGAATGGGAGAAGATATTTGCAAATGACATATCAGATAAAGGTCTAGTATCCAAAAATCAATAAAGAATTTATCAGACCCAACACCCTAAGAACAAATAATCCAATCAAGAAATGGGCAGAAGACATGAAAAGACATTTATCCAAAGAAGACCTACACATGGCCAACAGACACATGAAAAAATGCTCAATACCACTCAGCATCAGGGAAATGTAACTCAAAATCACAGTGAGATACCACCTCACACCAGTAAGAATGGTTAAAATTTACAAGTCAGGAAATTACAGATGTTGGCAATGATGTGGAGAAAGGGGAATCCTCTTCCCTATTGGTGGGAATGCAAGCTGGTGCAGCCAGTATGGAAAACAGTGTAAAGGTTCCTCAAAGACTTGAAAATAGAGCTACTCTATGATCCAGCAATTGCACTACTGGGTATTTACCCCAAAGATTCAAATGTCGTGATCTGAAGGGGTACTTGCACCTCAATATTTATAGCAGCACTGTCCACAATAGCCAAACCCTATCCCCAGATGTCTATTGACAGATGAATGAAGAAAGATTCAGTATATATACACAATGGACTACTACTCAGCCATAAAAAAAAAAAGGAAATGTGGATGGAACTAGAGGATATTATGCTAAGTAAAATAAGTCAATCAGAGAAAGACAACTGTCATATAATCTAACTCATATGTGGAATTTAATCATCAAAATGGAACAAGACAAAATCAGAGAGGGAGACAAACCATAAGACTTTTAATCATAGGAAACTGATGGTAGCTGGAGGGGAGGCGGTGTGGAAGGACAGGGTAACTGGGTGATGAGCTTTGGGGAGGGCATGTAATATAATGAACACTGGTTATTATATAAGACTGATAAATCACTGACCTCTACCTCTAAAACCAATAATATATTATATGTTAATTAATTGAGTTTTATTGAAATTTTAAAAAAGAAAAAAGTGGCCAGCCTGGGTGGCTCAGCAGTTTAGCACCTGCCTTCATCCCAGGGTGTGATCCTGGAGACCCAGGATCGAGTCCCACGTCAGGCTCCCTGCACGGAGAAGACTCCCTCTGCCTATGTCTCTGCCTCTCTCTGTGTCTCTCATTAATAAATAAATAAAAATCTTTAAAAAACAAAGAAAGAAAAAAGTAAGTCAAAGATACAGTCAGATATTTAATTAAATATATAGGGACTAAACTCATGAGATATTGTTGCAAATAATTTAAATAGTAAGAAATTACAGCTGCTTCTTATATCTAATTTGATCAGTTCTGATAAAGTTTAATATATTTTTGCTTCACATAATTGAATGTGTTTGTTACTTGAACAAACCTAACATGATTTCCTAGAACCATACAAGCTTTCAAAATTTTTATATAAATTTCCTTGTAAAGAAATAGCTTTTATAATTTTCCCAATCCTTTAGCCTTTAAAAGTGCTTAACACAAAGACAAAACATTCATATGATGTAAAAGGAACAGCTCTATGTTAATGTTAGTGCTCTAAAAGAAAATAAATACTCATGTTTCTCAATCATCTAAACAGTAATTTTCAAAGTTTGTTTATAGCAGGACAATTCATATTTTCAAAACAAATGTTACACCCAAACTTTATGTATAAAACAGATAACACTGGAATTGTTCTCACTGAAGAAAAGACAGGGTCAGAATCATGATCCTCAAAGCACAAATGGATGTTTCTTGGTCTCCAAAAACAGGTGAAAAGAAATGATTTAAATTCCAGTAGTGCCACTGTCACCCACTCTGTCTCAAGTATGGGTTCTGTCTCAATCTGTTAAGGTTGCCTTAATAAAATATCATAGGATGGGTGCCTTATTAACAATGGAAATTTACTTCTCATAGTTCTGGAGACTGGTAAGTTTGAGATCAAAGTTCTGCAGATTCTGTGTGTTGTTGGTGAAAACCCATTTCCTGGCTCACAGATGGCTGTCCTCTTGTGTCTTCATAGGGCAGAAGGGACAAGGGAACTCTCTGGGCTCTCTTTCATAAGGGCACTAATTCCATTCATGAAGCCTCCACTCTTACGACCTAATCACCTCCAAAAGACCTCTCCTCCAAATACCATCATATTAGGGATTAGAAAAATGATACATACAAATTTTGAGGGGGCACTAACATTTAGTCTATAGCAGGTTCCAACAGTGCTTTCATCATTAGTGGTAGTTATTTACCTTCTCTGAGATTTAGTATCTCCACCTAAAAATGGAGATAAACTTACCCCACAAGAGTGGCTATACAATTTTAAATAAGCTAATGTAAATAAAGCTGAAGCATTTCACATGGTTAGAGCCAGAGTCCCTGCTCTCAAGGGAAATATAAGAGAGTTGCTAACCTTTCGCAAATAGGATCCTTCTACCTATCTATCAATATCTATCTATATACCTATCTATCTATATATCTAATACCTAATAATATATATATCTATATATCTAATACCTATCTATCAATATCAATATCAATATCAATAGCAGCGAATCTCAAGTAGAAAGATCTGGCTTCCTAGAGAGTTTGTAGTCCACTACCTGCCAGAGACTTCTTGGGTTGGACTTTCATGTGGATAAATAAATTCTAACAGACTAGTGCAGGGTTGTTAAAATGGTGAGTGTAACTTCCCTGACTCAGGATCGGAGCAGACAGAGGGATCTAGGATGGTAGCCAGCTTCCTAGATTAGTTGACTGGGAGAAACAGTGGTGGCATTCTATAGGAAGAAATTTCTCCTAAGGATGAGGGTGGTTGGTCAGAAGACATAAATGAAAAGAGAAAAGATCTGGAGGGCAGCCCCAGTGGCGCAGCGGTTAAGCGCCGCCTGCAGCCTGGGGTGTGATCCTGGGGACCCGGGATCAAGTCCCACATCAGGCTCCCTGCATGGAGCCTGCTTCTTCCTCTGCCTGTGTCTCTGCCTCTCTCTCTCTCTTTCTCTCTCTCTCTCTCTGTCTACGAATAAATAAATAAAATCTTAAAAAGAAAAGAAAAGATTTAGAAGTGGAAGATATATTGATCATGGAAAAGACTAAGGGAAAATTGGAGTCAGGAAGTGTTCATGCATCCTATGATCCACCAGAAATACAATCTAGTGAGGCAAATCCACCAAAGTGTTATTGATTTCCCTCAAGTTAATGTCAAGTGGGGAAGCCACAGGAAGGAGACAATTGCAAGGGAATGGTATCCCTGGCAGACATAAATGGCTTGTATGTCTAAGATCTGAGTACTCTCCACTCTCATTTTATTGTCCTTCGGTTATAGGTTCTTCAGGCTGGGATACTTTTGTCCCTTCTTGAAGAGTAGACTCTACATAGATATTTCTCAACTTGTATGGTCTTCAAGTAAAGATGTCTGTTAATTCTAGATTATGTTTTCTTGACATCATTTAAAGTTTGTTTCCTTAGACAATAATACCTTTATATTTCTTCTTTGATTAAGCAATCTTTCTGAAATTCTTTTTTGTGACATGCTAGCTTTTACACTATTGAAATGCAACTACTTTATCAATACATATTAAAAAAGCAAAAAACAAAGGAACTGGCAATTCCAGAAATTCAGATTTTAGTAAAACAAATAAAAGCATTGGATTCATGATTCTGAAGAAATACAAATACCTTTTTTATAGTTGTTATATCACAGACATTTACTTACAAATTACTCAGCTTCCTTTCTTCTCAAAACACTTGTGTTATTTCTGAATCAAAATGTCCCAATACACTGAACAAAATAACCGGAAGTTAACATATCAGTTCTGTCTCTAATGTATAAGATTCTTGTAAATATTATTGAAGCTTCGTTTCAGAATTAGTAAAAATCGCTAAGTGAAGTGCTTTTTATATAAGCAAACTGAATATTCTGTAGAAACTGATGGGTAGGTTACTATATTCTGACAAATGATATACCAAGTTTCTGTCAAAAGATCAAAACCCTAAACCTATATTTAAAAAAAATACAAGCAGGGATGCTTCAGAGTTGTAATAAAGAATAGCTAAGTATTGTATAATGGTTAAATTCTTTGATTTTTGAAAAAAAGAATGAAAATGAGGGCTTTACCTTTTCTATATTAAAATATAGAGAGGGGATCCCTGGGTGGCTCAGCAGTTTAGCGCCTGCCTTCCACCCAGGGTGTGATCCTGGAGTTCCGGGATTGAGTCCCACTTTGGGCTCCCTGCATGGAGCCTGCTTCTCCCTCTGCCTGTGTCTCTGCCTCTCTCTCTCCTCTCTGTGTATTCTCATGAATAAATAAAAAAAATTTTTAAAACTATCATGGCGTTTTTTCTTCTACAAATTAGAAGGCAAAAAAGTTTACTAAAATATTTACCAGAAACATAAAGTCATCATTTTTAATGTCTAATAAACACTAACAAGTCAATGGGAAAACAAATATCCCAAAAGAAATATGGCCAATGGCAAAGAAAAATAATTCATAAGAAATAGAAATTACATGAGTCTAATATACATACGTAAAAATTGTTCATTACTAATCAAAGAAATTTACTGGTAAACAAAGAAATCTAACATTAATGACCAAAAATGTTCCATTTTACATTTATCAGTATGAAAGATTAATTTTGTAAATTTTTTATTTGTTATTTTATCATTTTAAGAGAACACTTACTTCTGGTAAAGATTGAGAGATTTCTGGTTAAAATGGACTTTTTCTGGTTATGTGTCAAGAACTTGAAATAGTTCATACTATTTGACCCTTTAAGAAACTAGCCCAAGGAAAACACTGAGACACTGATGATTTTGTGCATGGCTGGTCTCTAAAGCATTATGTCCAAGCCCAAAATCTCAGAAGCAACCCAAACCAGTGATTCCCAGTCCTGTTCACATCAAAATAAACATGGAAAATATATTTGTACCACATACAGTGGGGCCTGGAAAAGGCTGTTTGCAGCTGAATGAGACTCAAAACAGTTACCAGAAGGACTGGAATGTCTGGATCCCAACATTTCTATCACCAATTCATGACCATTATCAGCCTAGGACAAATTAGCTGGGCATAACCAGTCTAAAAATCTGACATTAAACCAAATATAAGAACTCTGTGTTATGATTTGACATGAAAATTAAAGTCCTAAATTTTAAAAAGATAGGAGATTTGGTCTAATTGATACTAAAACAGCTAAGCCTGCAATAATGAATAGGTACTAAATTTAGGTTTACAAAGAATTTTATGTGAGACTATTGTCATTATGTTATGTAAGGAAATGCAGAATGTAAAGTTCCTTGTTGACTATAGTTCAAAATTTAAATTATGATATGACATGTTTATAATAAGCATGATATACATGCTTAAAAATACTGGAAAAATAAAATTTGACAATTCATCTTTTTATATTATGGTTTTAGATTTAAATTATATTATTTACTGGGTTTTCCAAAATTTATATAATAAATAGTATTATATTTGTAATAAAAATAAACAAATTTGAAATAAAGAAAACTGTATCAGAGATGCCAGAAAGTTAAATCAAATTGTATCTTAAAAATATTGTGCACATTGGGCAGCCCGGGTGGCTCAGTGGTTTTGTGCTGCCTTCAGCCCAGGGTGTGATCCTGGAAAGCCAGGATCAAGTCCCATGTTGGGTTCCCTGCATGGAGCCTGCTTCTCCCTCTGCCTGTGTCTCTGCCTCTCCTTCTCTCTCCTCTCTGTGTATCCTCATGAATAAATAAATAAAATATTTTTAAAAAAAAACATGGTGCACATTGAATGTGATATTGATGTTGCTATTTTATTAACATTTGGAAATCTCTTTAAAAATCTGTGATGCTTGGAAAAGAAGCAAATGAGTTCACTGTCTTCAAAAGGAATGGTCATTCAATCTGACTCAACAATCAAGATCCCTTCAAACATAGTTCCTAAAATATTATTTCTCCTAATGCCCTTTAATATACATCATGTTAGGTCAACATAATAGTAGGAATATATAATACTTTTCTCAGTTTGAGTTAGTACATCTCTGAGACTCAGCTTTATATATGACCACTTCTTATAATAGGCAAAAAATGACCTTGGTAAGATCACTGTGGTTCACAAGGAAAGGAAGCGCACAAATATTTAAGTTTCTATAGGAAAGCACTTTATATCTAATCATTTTTATGTAATCTATGTAGTTCCCTTAGCTGAAGGACAATATGGACATATAAAAGAAAACCTTTTTGCGAAGATCTTAATGTTTTTTCATCCCCACTTAGTGACTGAATATTAATTTAATATATTTCACACAAAACAGGCCATACCAGCACACACATTACACAGTTCCTGATCAGAGTATATATAAGGGTTTTACCTCACTACACAAACATAATCTATATTGGGGTTTTTTTTCCTTTTTCATTCTACTTATATACCAATCAAATGAAATTTTCAGTAGCTGGCAATCATTTTAATAAAAAATTTGTGATAATGTCAAAATACAGAAAATGTCAAAATGCATTTTCTCTTTTGTCCACCATATTTATAAGAATTAGTGGACTCATCATGAGTTGGGGTCTCAGGACATTAATAGCATGCTATTGTACATCTTCTTGGTTATTATTTGCTTAGAAGTCAACCTTACTTGTTCTACATCAATGCGTACTACGTCACTCTTCCTTCCAATTATCTTAAAACTAAAATGAGGAACTTAACTGATTCTAAGAAATAATTTCATAATTTTACTAATGGAAAAACAGTGAAATTATGTAAAGAGATTGACTAATGACAAAAGTTACAATAAATGTTTTAACATTCATTATGTCATACTTTACCATCTTAGGCCTTTTTTTTCTAATGCAGATGTGACACTTAGAAGTTACATTTTAAAAATGCATAGATGTTTTAGAAAATAATATTTGCATAGGTTTGGGCAAATATTTCCATCCTCAGTATGTTAGAAATCAACAGACCTAAAATGTCAAAAGGAAAAATCTCACTAGATTCCAAAAGTTGGTCAGATATATTTCCTGCTACATAGTACTTAATTTTAAGCAATTTTATTGGTGTCCTAGATCTGTGAGTGATAAAGCCAAGCAAAATTCCACACTTAGAAGGAAAAAGAAATGGTAAAAGCCTTTAGGGTTGAGTGAAATATGTACTACCGTGCTGTTCCTTAGCAGACAATTCATTGCTACAATTAGCTGCCAATAATTTGTCAACATTACCTTCAAGAGATGAAATCCACTCTAATTTATTACTTTTATTTGGTGAGATGATAAAGAACATTAATTTCTTTTCTTTTTTACTTTGCAAGAATACAAGTTGAAATTTGTTTAGTCTTAATTCCATAGATGCTAGTTGGTGTCTAATTTTTCACCCTAGAGACATAATGCAAGAAAAAATTACCATATGTTCATTAGCCAATTCATTCAACATTGCTTCTGCTGACCAGCTCTTTTTTTTTTTGACCAGCTCTTTAAATCAATTTACATAGAATTATAGACCTTCCAAAATATGTATAACAATATTTATTTATCATGAAATTATCCTTTAGTATGAAAAAGAATTTGGAAGTTGTTTTATGGAAACATATAAGATGTTGAATTGAGAGGAGGATGAAAAGACAAAATTTTCCTGTGGGGAGAGTTGTGTGTAGGATGGAATAATATTAGTAAGAAACAAGATAGGAAGTAGGGATATAAACATTCTTAAAGAAATAGGCTAAAGGTCCACTAAATATTCTTACCTGTAGTTTTTACTGGAAAGCTATGGGTACAAATCCTTTTGTGCTTTTTGTTAAGTCTAAGTGATAATTTATAATTTTATACCTTTTAAGTGTATATGTCTTTTTTTGGCATGCTTATGAGAGAAGAAATAAAGATCTGGGAAGGAGAAATGGGATAAAAGGAATGAATATCCAAGGAGACGTCCACTACTTGGCTTGAAAATAGTGTGTAGGTTTCTAGAGTGGAGAAATAAAGGACATTCGTGCAACCTACCTATTATGAAAAGTCATAGGGTTTCAGCAGATTGCAAAATTTCCCTTAAATCTCAGCAATCAGTGCTCTCAATGTGTACTGAAATTCATTTAACATAATTCCCAAGGGCACCAAGAATTGGTTAAAAGAAGATTCCACAGTAATTATTAACAATCAGACCAGGAATAGAAATACAGGTGGAACTCTTTGCTGACCTACAAACTTCATTGGATGAATCAATTTTTTTTTAAGTTAACAAAAACTAATTCACCTAAATTTTTTCCAGTAAAAAGAAATTCATTTAGGAACAATGTCCTTCTTACCCAAACTCTTTTCTGAATTTGTACATCAGTTCCATGTGTTACCGGAAGAATGCACGTAAATGTTTTTTTTTTTTTTTAATTTTTATTTACTTATGATAGTCACACAAAGAGAGAGAGAGAGGCAGAGACACAGGTAGAGGGAGAAGCAGGCTCCATGCACCGGGAGCCTGACGTGGGATTCAATCCTGGGTCTCCAGGATCGTGCCCTGGGCCAAAGACAGGCGCTAAACCGCTGCGCCACCCAGGGATCCCTAAATGTTTCTTTTTTATGTATCTTCCAATTATAGTTGTTATCAAAAGAGAATCATATTTATATCTAACGAAAATTTACTCTTTTTTAACTTCATATTCATGGGGTAATGGGAAAATGTGGTATGTGTGGTAAATTTCAACTTCAGACCATCAAGTCTACACCTTACTACTTGTGAGTGAAAGTCAAAAGAATCAGTGAAGAGGAAGAGAGAGAAACAGAGAGGCCATCCACTTGTCCCTACATCATTAAACAAAACTTTTTATTTACTAATCAACAAAGCATAATATTATTCAAGCTTAAAAGTAATCAAAGTTTATCTATAATCCTGAAAATTTTAGAATCCCCTGAATTTCACTTTTGAATCATTTGTCATGGATATTTTTTCCAAAATGTGTTATTTTCTTTTTCCCTTTTCTTTCCCCTAATTTTAAGATCCTCCTTCTTGATATGCTGCATTGGTTTCTCAGACTCCTTCAGTAATTAAGAACCCAAGCAAGACTAGTCTTTTATGTTTCAAACTTACTGATCCTTTCTTCTCACAAAAAATTACCTGTCATACAAAGCAGGAAAGAATAACCAATGGAAAAAGTCACTTCAACAAATGGTGTTGGGAAAATTGGACAGCCACATGTGGAAGAATGAAACTCGACCATTCTCTTACACCATACACAAAAATAAACTCAAAATGGATGAAAGATCTAAATATAAGACAAGAATCCATCAAAATCCTAGAGGAGAACACAGGCAACAGCCTTTTTGAACTGGCCACAGCAACTTCTTGCAAGACACATTTATGAAGGCAAGGGAAATAAAAGCAAGAATGAACTATTGGGACTTCATCAAGACAAAAAGCTTCTGTATAATAAGCAGTCAACAAAACTAAAAGACAATCTACAGAATGGGAGAAGATATTTGCAAATGACATATCAGATAAAGGGCTAGTGTCCAAGATCTATAAAGAACTTATCAAACTCAACACCCAAGTAACAAACAATCCAGTCAAGAAATGGGCAGAAGTGGGACGCTTGGGTGGCTCAGTGGTTTAGCGCCTGCCTTCAGCTCAGGGAGTGATCCTGGAGTCCTGGGATCGAGTCCCACATCAGGCTCCCTGCATGAGCCCGCTTCTCCCTCTGCCTATGCCTCTGCCTCTCTCTCTCTCTCTCTCTCTCTCTCTGTGTCTCTTATGAATAAATAAAATCTTAAAAAAAAAAAAAGAAATTAAAAAAAAGAAAAGAAAGGGCAGAAGACATGAACAGACATTTCTCCAAAGAAGACATACACATGGTCAAGAAGCACATGAAAAAATGCTCCACATCACTTGCCATATATATATATATACCATATATATGGGTGTAAAGTGGTATCTCATTGTGGCTTTGATTTGTATTTTCACTATATATGTGGTATATATGGTATATATGTGAATTACTGACCTCTACCTCTGAAATTAATCATATACTATAAGTTAATTAATTGAATTTAAGTAAAATAAGTTTTTTTAAATTACCTGTCATCATCTGGTACCTCAAACTCCTACTTTTTCATTATCTACTTAATCAAATGAATAATTCTACCTTTGATATTGGTTACTGATAATGACCTACTTTTTATCTTTTTTTTTTCTTTTTCTCTTTTCTACATTACATAAAGTAACTATATTTAATAGTGGCTCTAGTGCCTTAGTGATTGTAGGGACCCCGACAAGTTCTGTGAGAGTTTGGGGCACTGGGACACAGGAGTTTTAGTTCTGCTTGTCTATGTGCCTGAGGCAAATGACAAGACAAACCACAATATATATATATATATGTATATACAATGTATATACATATACAATGGAATATTACTCAGCCATCAGGAAGGATGAATATCTACCATTTACATTGACATGGATGGAACTGGAAGGAATTATGCTGAGTGAAATAAGTCAATGAGAGAAAGACAATTATCATATGGTTTCACTCACATGTGGAATATAAGAAATGGTGAAAGGGACCATAAGGGAAGGGGGGAAATGAGTGCCAAAAATTAGAGAGGAAGACAAACCATGAGAGACTCCTAACTGTGGGAAACAAAGTGTTGCAGAAGGAGAGGTGGGGGGGTGGGTAACTGGGTAACAGGCATTAAGGAGGGCACATGAGTGTTATATGCAATTGATGAATCACTAACCTCTACCTCTGAAATTAATCATATACTATACGTTAATTAATTGAATTTAAGTAAAATAATTTTTTTTTAAATTACCGGTCATGATCTGGTACCTCAAACTCCTACTTTTTCACTATCTACTTAATCTAGTGAATAATTCTACCTTTGATATTGGTTACTGATAACGACCTACTTTTTATCTTTTCTACATTACATAAAGTAACTATATTTAATAGTGGCTCTACTACCTTAGTGTTTGTAGGGACCCGACAAGTTCTGTGAGAGTCTGGGGCACCGGGACACAGGAGTTTTAGTTCTGCCTTGTTTACGTGACATGGGACAAATCATGAGATTTTTTGGGAAGATCAATATGCTCACCTAAAATGTAGAGTACTACTGATTTCACCAAAGGGTTGTCAAGCCTATGTGCATAAGGACTTCCAAAACTCAGAGACAATTGATAATAAGTATGTAAAAACACTTAAAAAATATATGTGCTATAGAAAGATGTGATATTATTATTACTACTATCATTCTAGTTTGTTTAACATAACTCCTCTAAGAGATAAAACTCTGTAGAAGGAAAACGTGTTAAAAATACACTTTTAGGGGAACCCTGGGTGGCACAGCGGTTTAGCGCCTGTCTTAGGCCCAGGGCGTGATCCTGAAGACCCAGGATAGAGTCCCACGTCGGGCTCCCGGTGCATGGAGCCTGCTTCTGCTTCTCTCTCTCTCTCTCTCTCTCTCTCTCTGTGGCTATCATAAATAAATAAAAATTAAAAAGAAAATGCACTTTTAGTAACTACTGAAAACTTCAGAAAAACTTTCCTAACAGGAATCCTTTTTAAAATTTTTCTGCCACTTTAAGAAATGATGACTAGTTACGTAAAATGCTATGAGAATCTGCTAATGATGGGCTGGTGGTACTGACTAATGAATAAAATAAATAAAAGATTTACAAAGGAAAAAAAAAGGTCAGTAAGATGTTGAACATTAAATGTGCTTCTTATCTTTTCATCTTCCCATTATGCAAATATATGTGCACATATACTTTTAAAACAAAATGGAATTATGAACATTAAAAATGCTATAGAAATTGTGAAATTAAAAAAATAATATTAAAGTTTTTAAAGATTTTATTTATTCATTCATGAGAGACACAGAGAGAGGCAGAGACATAAGCAGAGAGAGATCCAGGCTTTCTCCGGGGAGCCTGATGCAGAATTCAATCCCAGGACCCTAGGATCTCGACCTGAGCCAAAAGCAGAGACTGAATGGTTGAGACACTCAACCACTGAGCCACCTAGGCATCCCTTAATATTAAATCTTTATGAATCACTGATCTAAAAAATTTTGTGTACTATATTTATGAACTAAAGGTCATTAATCAATATCTGCTGCTTTGAATTTTCTTCCTAATATTTTCTTTTTTTGGTTCATTTCTAATAAATAGATGTCTCTGACAAATCTAGCTTTAATCTTTATAACATGTACCTATGCTAAGAAACATTCCAGAATGCAGGAAAGGAGGAAAGGGAAATTTCAAAAAAAATGACTTGTTTATTTGAGGGAGGATAAAAATGTAAATCTAAATGTTGCCTTTACCTCATTCAAATATTCACAAAATATTCACAAAATATTTTAAACACGAGTTAAGCCACTGGGGAAAACAGTTTTCAAGAGTCTGTTACCTACTTATTAATATCCAATACCCAACATGGAAAGTTAGCAAATAAGACAGCATGTGTTGAAACTACTCTAGATGGATTTCAACATTTGTGGCATGTTGTATATTTTTACAGGATGTGACTCAAAATTTGCTTTGAAGTATTTTGCATTTCTTACGGTAATAAAGAAAAAAGTTCTGTTTTCTTCCAATTCTCCATTAATATTTAGATAAAGCCACAATTTTCTCTTTGATTTACCAAAAATACAATCCTAAAAAACATTATTTAGGGAATTTGCATCTAAAATACCATCTTTTTTTAATCCATGTTTCCTTCATATTAAAAGCAGCCATTGTGTAGAAAGCATGTTCAGGATCCTGATATTCATTTATTTCTCCATGTATTGTTTATATTCTGTAGGCTTCCAAAAAAGAATTAAATAGTTATTTTGACATTAAATAGAATCATAGAATTTTTAAGAATCCAAAATCTAATGAATGATAAGTGAAAACAAGTAAAATTGGCATAGAACAAATTTTTGCATTAGGAAAGCACTATATGAGCACCGAGAAAAGAAAGCAAAAATCTCTTACAGTTTGAAATCACTGAGTTTTCTTTCCCCCTTTGGGTTATTAGATATTATTGAGCAAGCCATATACTGTGGGCAGGATTCATCTTGATTTTAGAAAGTGATTAGAAAAAGAATCTAGCAGTATCCTTTTACATACAAGGGAGATACACAGACTTTGGTAAAATTCACAGAGGAATTAAAAAAAATGTTTGCAAAAAGTAATGAATGAAACATTTCACAACCTGAATGATAACATGCTTTTATCATCATGAGATTATCAAAACATACTGAATTTTTATAAATGTCAGAAATTTCCTTTTATATTTATATTCCTGGGAATCTTTTATTCCCAGATTATAATCCAAAGATAATATTTGATCAAGTGCATACCCCATGATACTCTCTGATGTGGGAGTGTTATCCGGAACCCTGGGTTTGGTTGCGGCAGAACCCACACTTTACAGGGGACTTGGCAAACAAGAATATGCTCAGAGAAAGTATCAGAGGTACTGAAATCTTTGAAAACTACACAATGTAAGAATTTGTTGAAAGAACAGATTGTGTTTGGGCTGAAAAAAGTCTCAGATGAGAGATGCTAACAGCATTTAAGACCTGAAGATCACTTAGGAGGGAGAGATGCCTCAGAAGAAACAAATCCTAACACCTAGATCTCAGACTCATGCCTCCAGAACCGTGAGAAATAAATTTCTGTTGTTTAGCCACCCAGTCTGTGTGCTTTGTTACAGCAGCCTTAGCATGCTAATACAGAGAATATCATAGTATATAAACCCAGTTTAAATATTAAATTTAGGGTGATGCAAGATGGTATAGTCATTTTTATAGCAACTCAAAATCTTTTATAAATTTTACACTTAGAATTTATGTAGATTATATTTTTTCTGTGCTTATTCTTTTAACATTAAATTTCATTGAAAATCTTAGACCTAATGGTGTTTTTCTCAATATACTCTATTGAAAAGGTCTAGTTTAACAAAAATTTCACAAGGACTTCACAACCAAGCTTAAGTTATAAGTAGACTTTCAGGATATTCAAAACATTTCATTTTTATCAAGATGTGTATAGTTAATGAAGTTGAGGATGGCAGCTCATAATCTTTTAGAATATTCATGTGCATAAGTCAGCAGGTAACAATAGCAGAACTTAGCTTTTTCCAACTCATTCAAATTTTCTTCCCAAATTGCTGTAAGTGCTTAGTGCAGCCTTGCTGTTTACCTGTAATCAAGCTGGCTACCTACTGATACAAGCACTCAGCATGACCTTATGGGATATGCTGGATGCACATTAGAAAATATTTTTTATTTAAAGAATATTATTTTCCTACTCCTTTTAAATTTTCCTATCGGTAATATACACTGGTTTTAGGAATTAAGAAAAAAGTAAGTAAATGAATGTACTTACAGGTCCCGTTAATCTGGAGGCTTTCTCAAATTCTTCACCTTCTTCCATTAGTGCTTCTTCAGTCCCGGGTAAAGAATCTATTTTTACAAAAAGAATGAATATGTTGTTGTCACATATTTTGCTTACTAACTCTGTGATACATAAACCTATTATGAGAAGTTTAGGAAAGTGACTGAACTGGTTTTTGAAAAATCATAGTGTTTGTGAGTTAAACAGTAGAATGTTTGTTTAATTTAAAGACAAAATACAAAAATGTTGAGTATGAGAAGGGCATAATGAAATAAAAAAATGTGTGACCGCTGTAGTTATATTAGTCAGAGCAAGCTTGTTTTTGGCATATGATTTAGGTAACTTTGGAAATTTTATTTAATGTTCATTTTCTGGCTTATAATTTTATATACTATTTACTGTCTTTTTTCTCTTTTTCTTTCCTTCTTTTCTCCTTTCCTTCTTTCCTTCCTTTCTTGCTTGCCTTCCTTCCTTCCCTCTCTCCCTCCCTCCCTCCCTCTCCACTTTCCCTCTTCCTTCCTTCCTTCCTTCCTTCCTTCCTTCCTTCCTTCCTTCCTTCCTTCCTTCTTTTTGACTACACAATTTAAGCACCAATTTGTTTTCTCTCTATTAAATCTATTAAATGGGATGACAAATTATAAAAAATTTGGAAAAGGGCACATACCATGAAATGGTGGTGGGTTTTCCATTTTAAGTATCAAGTGAGAAGTTGTAATTAATTGGCTTGACTAGATTTGAGAAGTGGGTGAGTCTTGGCTTTCTAATATATGAATAAAATTATGGCAACCTTTTCCATATATATGCTGAGTTAATTATAACAACAAGGATTTCTAAGGGTTATAAATAATTCAGCAATATGGACAGATATATGGAGCATTAGAAGAAGTCTGTGTTTTAATAACCTTCTATTCAAATTTCAAAAATCAGTTAAGAGGAAAATATTTTAAATGACTGGAAACTTTTAAAATTGATTTTCTTATATTTGTTTGAAAGAGCCATATGAGTCCCTCAAGAAGACTTTCCTTCAGATTCACACACATATGGAGGCAGATTTTTTTCCACTGTGTAAAATGTGCACTCTGGGAAGAAAATCAAAGCATTAAATCCTTCAAATGCTTAATGGTCACCTAATACCAGAGAGACAGTGGAAAGCTTAGTGCAAATCCATAATCATAGCTTTTGAACCATGGAGCTCTGCCTCTAATAATTCAGAGTTTTACATTCAAGAAGAAAAATTACTAAATCCCAGGGCACATAGTTTATCTAGAATACAGAATTCTAACTTTGGGAGACTGACATACTTTCTCAAGCTGTAGGTATATTTTAAAAGTTACCTAGCAAAAAAATAAATAAATAAAATAAATAAAAGTTACCTAGCATCCTTCCAAACAGAACCATTACATCAAAAAGAAGCAAATTTTTGTTGATAAAATAATAAATCAGGATACATGAATTTATAGTAAATTCAAAAATATTAATCCATTTATGAAGAATATTTGAACCCCTATCTACTAATACCCAGTTGTAAGGATGACAGTAGATTGATTCTTTAAATTAGAATGTATAAACTAGCATAACTTAAGTCCTGCAAGGCTTAATTATATTTATATAACTGTAAGCAAATATTAGTGTAATTTTAGTATTCACTCACTATTTTTTGTTTCACTTATGTATTAAAATCATTATTTAAGTAGAATATTGACTTAATAGATAATATTAATATGTTCTATTCTATACTACAAAAGCAAATTACATATACAGAAGAAGAAAACCAACTCTCGTGGATTTGTTGATTTTTTTAGGTTAGAAATGATGCACCATGAGTTAGTTCTCAACTTCTCAGTGAATTAATGATCTTATTTATTTTTAAAGATTTTATTTTTTTATTTGAGAGAGACAGAGAGAGTACAAGCAGCAGGAGGGGCAGAGGCAGAAGACAAGCAGACTTTCCTGACTTGGGGTTCGATCCCAAGGACCAGAGCTGGTTAGATGCTTGCTTAACGAACTGAGCCACCCAGGCACCCCAAATTAATTATTTTAATGAGTACTGTCATTCTGTTTGATTTTTATTTTTTATAGATTTTATTTATTTGAGAGAAGGAGAGAGAGAGGGAGAAAGAGAGAGCATGAGCAGGGGGAGGGGCAGAAGAAGAGGGAGAGAAAGAAGCAGACTCCCCACTGAGTCCTGAGCAGATCTTTGGTGATGAGGGCTGAATCCCAGGACCCAGAGATCACGACCTGAGCCAAAGTCAGATGCTTAAATGACTGAGCCACCCAGGCCCCCCAGTCATTTTGTTTAATTTTTTTTTTTTAAGATTTTATTTATTCATGAGAGACACACAGAGAGAGAGGCAGAGATACAGGCAGAGGGAGAAGCAGGTTCCACGCAGGGAGCCCGATGTGGGACAGGATCCCAAGTCTCCAGGATCACACCCCGGGCCAAAAGGCTCGCTAAACGGCTGAGCCACCCAGGGATCCCCATTTTGTTTGATTTCTAATGCAGGTATGTACTCACCACTTCACTCATCCATTTTTTTGGTCATTTGTATATTCATTTAATTCGATAAATACTGTATGTCATGCATTCAACTTGGTGCATGCATGGTTCAACTTGGTTCAAAACAAGTTGAGCAAGATAATTTTCTGTGACTTTCTCTTGGAATATACTTGAACACCTTTACAGTATGAATTTTTTTTAAGAAAAATGAATGTTTATAAAGGGAAGGCAGTGGTAAGTTTTAATGGTTTTACATTCTGTTCTGTTCTTGTTTGGGTTGAATTTTTCCTGGTTACTGGTGCCATATCCAGAGAGATCTACAATATATAGTGAATCCATTCAACTTAGTGTAGAAGGACAATGGTGGAGTACTGTCAGAATATTTGCGAATTCACATATCCATACTGGAAGTTGTTAAGTTGAACCTTTCTAAATAGTCCAAATCTAGTGCCAGAGTATCAATCTAATTATACCAGTAGGAACAACAGACATCGTGAAAATAAAATGTTAGTATTTAATGATTAAACATTCCATTTTTAAGTGTTCTAAGTGCATTGCTTATTAACAATAATTGGTGTATACATATGTGTAAGCTATTTTGCTGTATTCCAGAGCAATTTCTTTATAAAAGTATACTTACTTATTGTACTTATAAAGTATAAATGATTTTCAAAATACAAGCAATGAACTCTTTGAGCTTTTTTCAATCACATGGAGGAAATAATGAGTATCTCAATTTCTCAAATATTAGAATTTATCTTGTCTTTTCACTTTAGAGAAGAAGAAACTGAAACATAGACAAGATAATTTCATCAAAGTCTAACAGTATCTGACAGCACTGGGATGAGAAACTTAGCCAATGTGGTTGATTAGGCATGCAGGTAGGAACCTAGGAATCTGTAGAATTTATCTCAATGTTTAGCTACATCCAACTTCTTCCTCTCATTAATTTTACTTTTGCTATTTATGTCACAACAGGTTTTTTATGTAGAAAGTTACACCTATTCATAGGAATATGTATGTTTATTGAGCCAAGCTCAATGTGGATGTATAGTTGACTAAAAAGCACATCAGCACATTTGGATAATGCCAAAAATATTTAATTACTGAATCTAGTGCTCTATCGTAAGTGGAAAGAGTGTACTGAATCAGAAACTTATATTTTGTAATTTGCTGATTAAGTTTACTAAAATTTGAATGTGAAGAATTCAGGATACAAGCAGTTCAAGAAAGGAGCTTAATGAATATTTTTCCTCCAGTGGATGCAATTAGGTATAATCAACCACATAGTAGTGATGATGCATTGTTAAATTTTCCAAAAAATTTAAACCCCTCAATACCCAATTATTATGCAAATGTGATTGCTCAAAGATATATATATCTTCTTGGTAGATTAATGGATTCCAGTGCTTTTGATAAAATTAAAAACCAGTAATGGGCCAGTAATTAAATAATATCTGGTTTTTGTCTAGTTTTATACCAGCCATGATGCAGTACACAAGAAAACCTCAAAAAGTATATAATTCAGTTGAGCAAGATCAACACACAAGAAGTAATTGAAACACTATTGGAAGAAAAGGAAAAAGAAGACATTGGTGTTAGCTGGACAGGAGGAGACTTGAGATGACCTTAGAACATAGGATATGGATAGGCAGAGGGGAGGAGAAAGAATTTATTATGAATCATGGAAGAAGGGCTTAAGTAAAGGTACACATGCAAGGCTATCAATGAAGAGAAGATAGGCTGACTCCAAACCTAGGGTGTCAAGGAATGGTTGACCTGGGTCCTCCATGTTGTTAGTGCCATATTGTTTAACTTTCATTGTCAATGTTAAAGGTCTACCATGAGAGTGCTGTCATCTCATCAGTACTGCAAGAGATTTGAGTATAAAGAAACTATTATCATTTCTTGTGTCGTGCTACACTGGCATTGGTTTACATTCCCACAACACTTCTTTGTTTTGTTTTGTTTTAAGATTTTATTTATTTGAAAGAGAGAGAGAGCACATGAAGGAGAGGAGGGGCAGAGGGAGACAGAGAAGCAGACTACCCACTTAACAGGGAGGTTGATGCTGGGCTTGATCCCCTGAGATCATTACCTGAGCAGAAGGCAGACACTTAACCAACTGAGCCACCCAGATGCCTCCACATTTTGTTTTTTAATGTTTAATGTTGTTAACATTTGACATGTAAAAAAAGTATATATATTTGGCCTTTGAACAATATGAGTTTTTTTAGCTGCATGAGTCCTCTTATACATGGATTTCTTTCAATAAATACAGTGCAGCACTATAAATGTCTTTTCTTTATGATTTTCTTAATAACATTATATTTTCTCTAGCTTACTTTATTGTAAGAATACAGTATATAATACGTATAACATATAAAATATGTGTTAATCAACTGTTTATATTATTGATAAGGCTTCTGGTCAACAGTAGGTTATTAGTAGTTAAGTTTTTGGTGAATCAAAAGTTATACTTCAATTTTCAACTGTGCATAGGGTTGGCACCCCTAACCCTCATGTTGGTCAAGGGTCAATTGTAAAAAATATATATGTAAAGTAAAAAAATAGATAGATAGATAGATAGATAGATAGATAGATAGACAGATAGTAAATTTATTTACAAAGCATAAGGGTAAACACTCTCAACCCACCCCTCTAATTTAAGAATTAGAACATTTCCTTCCTGTATATACCTGAGAGCACCTTCCTTATCCCATCTCCTTGCTTCCCCTATCCTGAGGATAACCACGATTTTATTCCCTTCTTTAAATATAGTTTTATCACTTATGTATATTTTCCTAAAGAATATATTATTTAGATTTGCTAGTTTTGAGCTTAAAATGGTGTTCTATGAATTCTTTTGTTCAATCATATAATGCTTTTAAGACTCATTCAGTTGTGAGTTGTAATTTGCTCATACCAGATTGGGAGATCCACTGCCATTTTCAGATCAGTTGCTTTAAATCAGCCACAGTGGTAGTATTTACACCACAGAAAACAACAGTCTCTACAAATTATGGCTTTCTTTTTCAAAGAAAGAGTTGTTAACATTTACCAACACACCTTTGATTTCATTCATCCTATGTGTGTATTTGAAATGCATTCAGTTTTCTGCAGTGGGACAATTCCATAATGTATCCATTTTCCTGTCCCCCAGCATATTGACAAAGGTTGCTCACTATTCATGTTACATGAGACTTGTTTTTCTAAGATATTCACCCAGAAATGGAGTTTCTGAGCTTTTGACTAAATATTGAATATTCTTTTGAATATTCAAGATTTTAAAATAATGGAAAACTGTTTCCAACATTGTTTATGCTCCACCTAGAGTGTATGAGTTTCCTTTCATCTCTCTGTTCACCAGCACTTACCTTGTCTGATTTCCTAATTAATACCAAACCAAAAGTTATAAAACAGCATCCTTCTATGGTCTTAATTTGCTTTTCTTTGATTACTAAGTAGTTAAGCATTTTTCATATGTCCGTTGGCCATTTGGTTTCCTCTTTTGTGAAATATCTGTTCATATCCATTTGCTTATTTTTCTCTTGGTTTGTTGATCTTTATTAAATTGTATATTGTTCATGTATTCTAAATGTTAATCTTCAATCAGTAGCATATATATTGCAAATCTATTTTGCTATTTTGTGGCTTATTGATTCACTTATTTCTGTCATCTTTTGATGAACACGAGTTTTAACACTCTATAGCTGAGTGAAATTTTCTTGTTATGTTTTGGGATTTCTTTTTCACCTTCACTAATATATCTTTCTCTATCCAAATGTAAGGAAAATATTTTCCTATGGTTCCTTTTCTAATGATTCCAACTAGATGTACTGACCGTATTTAGCTAGGACATTGAGAGATGAAGTGGTGCCATATCTTAGACATCATTGTCATGGCACTACATGTACTTTTGTATTTATTCAGGAAACATTCTGAAGTGCCCTGACATGAACTTAATTCACTATGTTAAGGAGTTTCAATTGCATCCTACAGAAAATGGGATAAAAGAAGCATCTTTATGTTTAGAAAGATAAACTAAAAAGAGACAGGATAGTACAAGGAGTACCTATGTACAGGCTTGTTATAGTAGGCAGAAAAGGAGGACGAAAGCACAGAGGAGGCAGTGGCAGGGAAAATGAAGAGGAGACTGATTTGGAGAGGGAATTTACTGACGTGATTTGAGGCCAATTTAATATGGGGCTGAGAAAGATGGAGGGAAACCTAGTATGGTGTTGACATTTCTGTTGGGGAAATGTGAAGGGATCTATAATGTGAAAATGGGAATGGGCAATGTAAGTTACAAAGACAAGATGAAAATAGTGACAAAATTTGGGGAGAAGCCAACATATAGTTGATCTGTTAGTACCTAAATCAGGCACAGACACTATGAGGCTGCTCCTCAGAATCCACACATCTTGCCTCCTTTTCTTTTTGTCCCTTAACCTTCTGACACACACGGCTTGAGGGAAAGGTAGATGTATGACCCACTGTTAACCATGATGTTTGGTTTTAGTTTCTTTCTTTCACATTTCAATCTTCCAGTGCCATTAAATCACAGTAGATGTTGTTGGATTTAAAACTTACCCAAAGAATCTGGGACTATTTCATCTGGAGAACGAAGTACTTGTGATGTCTCCTCTGTCCTTTCTGCCAGGTGGTCTCCTTGGAGCCTAAATAATTAAAAATGGTCAGTACAACCTCGAATAATGTTGAATTGTAAAATGTGAATGAAATACTACTGGGGACGTGACTATGAACTTTCAAATTTAAAATCAGACATCCTTCTGCAGAGTAGAAACAAAGGTTTACTAAAGCCTTTGTCATACCGTGTTTTTGTTTTTCTAGCCTTTAAGGACAAGTCTTTCATCATCTTTTTTCCTATACACATGGGAAGATTAAGTCCAGGCAGAGTCTGCTTTTCTTCTTTCTTCTCTGCCTGAGTGGAGGAAGGTTTGTAAGCAAACGTTTTCACTGAAACTACAATGGGGAAGTGAGTGGAAGAAAAGCAGGAGTCCCCCAGAGTGGGCTCACCTTGCTTCTGAATCCAGGGGCAGGAGAGTTTTCATGATTACATAGAGGTTTATCAAGCACAGTTCTCCACATCAACCCAAGTGGAGTTTAAAGGCCTACAGGCCAAGGTGAGCCTCAATAATGGAAGTGAAGATCCTTAATATGTCTGACTGCCCAGTGTTCTCACAGACACTGCCTCCCTTCAGGAAGGAAAGGCCACATGGGTACTTCTGGGATAACATATTTCTGAACTTCTGTGTCCACCTCACCACAGCGAAACTAGCAATATCTAATTCAAACAGTCTGGATGTATATTATGCTGTGAAATCATGCTATCAAAAGGCATAGAGTTTATTAATAACTGTTGGAACTCGGTCCTAAGAATAAGCCCTGCTAATATTGGAGAACAATGTATCAAATAATCCAGAGACTGAAGTTTCCATAACAATGCCCTTATTTTTTTCTTGTATTTAGTAGATGGCAAGTGCCCTCATGGGAGAGTATTAATAAATGCATAACAAATAGCCTTAATATTTTAAAAAATACAATTCAAGTATAATTTGTAACCGTACCAGCCTCAAAATTTAAACTTTTCAACTGTTTTACATTTTTGCTTTTATATGTCACAGTAGAATCATACTAATTTGCATTTGGCTTTTGCATATTCAAGCACATATGCATGACACTTTACCTTTTGTGTAATTACAAATATTATAAATTATGCTTTCATCTTTATTCCTTTAATATTAAATTAATATTAAATTATGCACATTTTTGTTCGTATTACATACTAATACTTACTTATTACCTTCTATATACAAAACCATATTTATTATATAAGCTAACTCAAGAATTCTCTAGTGTAATTTTGTGATAATCATAACTTTTTTTTTGGTCAGATATGTATGACTTTAAACTTTTTTTGATTGATTTTATACTTTGAATTAATTTTTAAAATTTTACTTTGCAACATCACTTTTAAATGATATAGCTACATACTTCTCATATCTGCCCAATTATTTCTTATTTTCTTACTTTCTAGTAATTAAAATAAATACTTCACTAATCTGCCATATCAAATAGTCTTTTCATATGTTCTTTGTCTACCATTTCATCAAATTTTCAGAGAGGAAGTATGTAGAAACCTGAGATATTGAAAGGTGCAAGTAAAAATAATTATTAAAAACTGACAGACTGCAATACATTTGGGTATTTCAAATTAGATTAAAAACCTAAATGGAAAATAAATCTCCAACAAAGGCAGAAAGAAAGCAGGAAGAAATGAAAACTAAGTTGTAAACTTGTTTTTGCCCATTGCAAGCTTCAATAAGAAATATTTACTTAGCATTTATTAATATGCTCAGGAATAAGCCTAATGTCATTGAGATGTAAATAAATTACAGCCGATCTTGATTTCACAGACTTCTCAATGTAGGTGAGTCGACAAGACAAATGGCCATGAAAACGACCCAACAAATTGGGTGGCCTTGAAGCTGGCTCATCTTTGTTCAAACACTGCCCTCCAGATACCTGAAGAGTTGGATTTACTGTCTTGGCAGCAACTCCATTAAGGAATGCCTCACAGCCCTGCTATCCTTGAGTGCTCTGCCAACGTTTCCCAAACTGTAATCCACACAGCACCACTTCTGTAAGAGGTTAATAGGCACTATGCAAACAAGGGTTATGTGGGCAAATCCGGGAAATGCAGTCTTAATAACAGTTCAATCTTTTTTTTCTCTACACTACAAGAGTTTTACTTATACTCTTACCTTTTCTCTTTGCTTTCTGAAACTCCTTTTCCATGTTAAACACTCGCTTTCCTATATTCTCAGGACCTAAACAAAATGCTTCCTGTTCCCCTTTGTCATCACTGAAACCCTTTACTAAGAATATTATATCATTTTTTCCTCTAAGAATATGACACTGCCTCCTCTCCAAAGGAGCCTGCCTAATCCCTCCACCTCAGATCACACAGGATTCGAAATATTCACCTTCCTTCTTTCTGCCTTTCTGAGACTTGGCTCAGAACCAAAGTTTTCTTCTTCAACTCAAGCATCACTGTCATCTTGAATGTTTCTATGTTCTTGAGTTCCATGTTCTTCCATCCTCCCACTAATTTCAAAGTCCCTGATCTCAAATCTGGAGATCTTCCTTCACCCAAGGAAAGATCACTCAGAATTGTTCCCTATAAGCAATATTTAAAGCCAATGTTCTGTTCTCTGACCACAGACTCATCTCCTTTAGACTCACAAACTCACTGTCCTTAATACTTTCTCTTCAGTCAAATATAGATCCCAATTTCTATTTTCTCCCACATATCTGGCCTCCCCTGGTTCCAGTTCTGCCCTACTCAGCTGGGTCTTGTGGTCTCCTCAGTTTGCATGCACCTACATCCTCCTGTCATGACTGACCAACCAGACCCTAATTCTGTATCAAGTCATCATTTTCCTACACATGTGCACCTGAAGCAATGCAGGAGAAAATCAGACACTCTAGGATTGGAGAGTAGAAGTCAATGGTCTCCAACTTTAAACTTGGGCTTCTTGATTGTCTTTCTTCCATTCCTCTCAAAGTCTTTACAAAACTATTACCTCCTTTTTAGGTCATCTAGAAAAATGATGTATTAAGGAAAAAAGATCTGCTACTCCCCCTCATATAGCACCTATAGAGTTATTTTCACTCCAGCCAGTATTCACTACCTTCCAAAGAGCTGCTACTCCCTCTCTTCTGTGTAAGGTTCAGATCATCCATTTAGGCTGGTGATTTGGATCCGATCATCTCATCTTTCTTGGATCTTATTTAACCCACTACTATTCATTCTGTTCATCTGCATTGTTCATTTGCCACAGTGAAAAGAAACAGGCTCATTTCTCTTTCAGCCTTAACAAAACAAAATCCCTCCTCCCATAATTATCTCAAACATCTAACTGTTGCTTTTTCTTGCTCATTCTTTTTTGGGCCAAACTCCCTAAATATTCTTCATTCATTGCCTTTGCTTCCATAGTTTTCATTCATTCCTCATCCTGTTTTAATTTGGTTTGTGTCTCTGCCATTCTGAAATGACTTTCTGATCTAATTGCCATATAAAACAGAAATTTTCATATCTTGTTTTTATTTAACTTTCTTTTTTTATGCCTATTTTTTATTTTTTATTTTTTTTTATTTATTTACGATAGTCACACAGAGAGAGAGACAGAAGAGAGAGAGAGGCAGAGACACAGGCAGAGGGAGAAGCAGGCTCCATGCACCGGGAGCCCGACGTGGGATTCGATCCCTGGTCTCCAGGATCATGCCCTGGGCCAAAGGCAGGCGCCAAACCGCTGCACCACCCAGGGATCCCTTAAATTTCAATTGTACTTTGAATGAACACTTTCCCCACTCTCTTTTACACCATCTCTTTGAATCAGCTCATCTACTCATGGTTTGAATCACACACAGATTGATATTTTTCAAATCTTTATTTTGAGTTCTCAGCTCAAAATTGGTGTAGCCAAATTTTTGTAGAACATTTTACTTGGATGTACCAAAAGCATCACAAAGATAACATGTCCAAAGGTAAATTCATTTTCATCATCACCCTGTCTTGCATTACACACAGCTAGTCAATCCCAGTCTTGTTACTTATACCTCCTGAGGAGATTTCCTGAATCCATCACTTCTTTATACACTACTGTAATTTTGCTCCTCATTTTCATTCACCTGGATTCTTATTAGTGTCCTCAATGATAGTCATATTTAGAAACTTGCCCTTCAAAAATCCATTTTCCATATGGCTACCAAAATGTTCAAAACAAATCCAAACATATTACTCTCATGATTTAAATATTTTAGTGCAAGAAATCTTAACAAGAGTATTTTTAGAGTGCCCATTGGGCAGTTTTAGGGGAATCACAATAACTCACAATAAATGGAATGAAAAGTTTTTGGCAGATGTGCTCTTTTTGGACAGGGAGACAGTAACTTCAACCAGATTTTCAAAATAATCCTTGACTCAAAAAAGTTTAAGAACAACCATTTACTGGCTTCTCATCACCCGCAAGATGAGTTATGATTTCCTTACCAAGTCATTTGAGTCTCTCTATTACACAACCCTTACCTGTCTCTGAAAATTCATCTTTTTTAATTTTATACTCCATAAACGCCACTGTCCAGAAGTCTTAGCAGCTATGCAAAACTTCACCATTGCTTTTGCTTTACTATATTTTAATTGTCTGTTTAGATGTCTGTCAATATACTTCAAGTGTCTTAAAGGCGAGAATTTTATTTTTCATATTTTATGACTGTAATACCTAGCTTAGGTTGAGCTTCATTATAAGCTCTAAAAGAGATTTCTTATGGCATTTTTAATGATTAAATCACCTTGGGGATTAGTCCAGGAAAACAGAGCCCATCCTATATATGAGGAATTTTCTATGGAATACTGTAATAGAGTTATATTTCCTTGAAAAGAGGTAAAACTATCCTGTGTATATTTAGGGTTAAGTAGTTCTTAGCCCTGTTCACTCTAATTCAGAATATAAGACAGAGGTTGATGTGTCAATGCTTATATGATCTGGGGGGCAGAACATGAAAGTAAAACACAGGGAGAGAAAGCCAATACAAGGATGTGTTATTGAGCCATCTCCTGTACAGATGGTTTCTTGACAATTCCACAAGAATTCTGAGGATCCTTATGAAATATGTCCACTTGAAGGATGAAAGGGTAAAGAATTTATCCATAGGCTCCTGATCAAGGATGGTCCTTGAGCTCTGATAACCCTAACTTTTAAATTGCATATATATTAATATTGAGTGATTCTAATTGGTCATCCCAGTGCAGGAAATAAGATATAAAAGATATTAGCAAAAGTGATGTTAAAGGTTGCACCTGCACAAGGCTGGCTGCTATGCTACAGTTATAAACATATGCAGATATAGTTGCTAATAAGAAGTATTTAAAATTACATACAAGCGGGGTTGATAATGATAGTAAATATGTTTGGCTTTAAAATAAATCAATCAGATTTAATTTTATGGCTAGTGAGTCCTGGCTAGAGGAAATATTACACATATTAGTAAATTATATCAATGAGTTTGTGAGTCAACAATCATTTTCCATTGACTCAGTCTTAATAGTGATTAAGCCAAAGAAAGATAGCATCCTGAGAGAGACTGTTGTAGTGTGTATCAGAGCCTATCATAGTACCAGGCACATGAATACTATCAATAGGTATTTCTGAAGTAAATGTTATCAAAAAGTCCCTGAGTCATATAAAATAGATTTAAAGAAGGCAGACCAGTCAAGAGAAAGGAGGCTGAAGATCATTTAGGAGATTGGTAACTATAGCAGTGGTTCAAATTTTGCTGGTTTGCAGTTTGTTTTGAGATTCAATTGATCCCAGTGTCTCATTATATAAGAAGAAACAAGGAAACCAAAGAAAGCATCAAATAGAAGTCCAGTTCTAGTCTAAAATGGTCAGTAAAAACACCAAATCCATTCAGAGGAGGAAGTTTTGAACATTGTAAGCAGTGAGAGAATAGAAAAGATGATTAGTACCACTTCTCTTTTATACTTAAAGAAAAATCCAAAACATTCAAAAAAGGGGCATATTTCCCTTTTTTTTAATCTCTAGAATTAAATGTCAACCCAATTGAACTATGTAATGTGATGAGAGAAGATTCAAATAAGTGCGTATTTACTTTCTCACTTTGTCCTAGAAGACATTCAAATTTGTGAGTAGTTGTCTTTCTGTTTTTATGTTATTATGGTATGTATTATTTATTTTAATCTTCCCTGAATACTTTCTGGAAGAAAGTAGTATCTAACTATAACCAGAATGGACACTTATCAAAAGTTTCTTTGAACCAAATTGAATACACTATGGTATGCATGAAATTAAAGGCCAAGCTAACATTTCTAGCCTGTATATTTCAAAGGACATGATAAACAAAATTTGGATTAATTGGAGAAATATTAATGGAGTAGGTGGTACTTAAACTGAGCTTTCATAAAGCTCAAATTTGATTAGATAAAAAAAAGGGGGGGAGAAAGAAAGAAAGAAGGAAAGAAAGAAAGAAAGAAAGAAAGAAAGAAAGAAAGAAAGAAAGAAAGGAGAAAGAAGTAGAACTTTCTACAATGTCATCTAGAAATCTGATGTTGAAATACCTAATCTTCTTCCCTGATGAAAATGGAAGCCAATGGAGGGTTGAAGCAGAGTGATATGATCAGACTTCCCTTTTGAGAAGGCTGTGCTGCGTTGATCACAGACTGTAGCAGGGCGATCAAGAAAGCAGGGAAATTCTTTAGATTATTCCACCAATCTTGTTGAGAGTTGAGCACAGCTTGCCTAAGAGCATCAATGGTGGAGGTGGTTAGAAGTGGACTGATTGGAGATAAATTCTGTAGGTGGAGCCAGTGGTACACCTGATAAATTCGATTTGGGAGTGAGAGAGAGATAAAGAAAGAAAGAGAGAGAGAGAAAAAGAAAGAGAGAGAAATCCCAAGCAGCTGAAATCATGTTACCATTTGCTGAGACAAGGAACCCTGAGGGGAAAGCAAATATGCTGGAGACTAAGTGGAACTTAGGTGGGGACATGGTAAGTTTAAAATGCATTTTAGACATACAGGTAGAGGTGTGGAGAGGCAGCCAGATATCCATATGGAGATGCTGAAAAGACTGCAGAGTGAGGCTTTCCCTTTCTGGATTGCAAAACCTCTACCAAGGACTTCAGAATATGATATACTACTATTTGGGTCAGCTATTTTGAAGAATATGATATTCTGTTTCACTGTAAAATAAGTAGTATATCATAATAAATGTCAATTAGAACAAGGGAACCACAATAAACAGTTTTGGTTTTCAGAAATTTTGAACCATTTTTTCAAACAGTTAGAAATTAACTTATCGTCCCCCTCCAGACTCCAAAGTCTGCTTTTAATTTACAAAAGCCTCTTTCATAGTATCAGTCATTGAGTTATTTCTAAGTCTCCTTCTAAATGTTAATATTCCATTTTAGGATTCCAGGACGTGTCTCCAGAACTATTTTTTGAGAAAAATCCTAACAACTTATTGTCACTCACTCAATTTTGAAGTCTTAAAAAAGCCAAAATTGTCATCAACATCAATAATTTATTGGGGACCTTCAAAGGCAAAGCTCTCCACTGGGCACTGAGCCTGCAATCTGGCATGAGACCTGCATGTATTTGCATGATCTTTCTAATTACTTTGCAAGCTTTCATGAAGTCAGAGATCAGGCCTGAGATTCCTGACAGTATCGGGGCCTCACATATCCATTCACATTTGTGCCCCCTCGGATAATGATGTAATTTGAATGACATTTCTTTGAATTCAATAAACACTTACTGTAATTCCTTTTCTATCCTAAAACTTCTGTTCTATGGAACTTTGCTGCCCTTCTTTGGGGAATAACCTGGAAATTCCTCTTCCTGTATTCCTTTCCAAACCCACTGACACCACCCCAGCATTCTCTTACCCCTGGCCATTCTGGTTTGACACTCTGGTGAACAGTCCACTTATTGTGACTCGGGCCCTTTGGCACCACCTCTCAGATTCCTCCGCAACATCCTCTGGACTCCTGACACAGACCTACCTCCAAGAGCCTCCAGCAAATACTACTTCTAGCAGTACCTCAATTTCCCTTCTTATTTTAGCAAATTCCAGCATTCATCTGAGGCACTCTTGCTGTTTCTTGACTCTGGCTGTTTAGGTCACATGAGGATAAGTAACAACGCATCAGAATGAAGCACCTTTTTCCTGAAAGTAGAATGCAGTCGAACATCCTCCTTCACCAGACGGCTTCCCTTAAATATTGCTTTTGAAATTTTCTCCCTTGTTCATAAGAACCTCTGAACATTAACCTCTAAAATACAATGATTGATGGTAACACAGAGATAAAAACCATGCTCTTTCCTGCTAAATTTTCCTTTTAACTTCCTATCTCCTGAAAATGAGATATGGGTCTGCAAATTATCTGTAACGCTCTCATCAAATTTATAGTTTCTCCTGCAGGGCCAGTTACAGACATGTAGTGGCCATAGGTGGCCTCTTATCTGGGCTGCTAATTACTCTCCTGGCAGAGGCTTAAGAATTTTAAAGCTAAATCTGAGGAAAGCACACATGGAAAATAGATGTTTTGTTTTCAGTCTCTTCTGCTTTATCTCAACTCCAAGGTAAAAATGTCAACACAGAGTAAGGAGGAGAAGACCAGGCATAGAGCAGGACTGACTCTTAGACACTTTGGGACTACTAAAGCAGTTTCCAGGCAGATACGACCAGAACATGGGCCACGGACTCACATACCTTGGCCAGATTATTACATGCAGAAAGGACAGCACTGGAGGCTTTCCAACCTTCCTAAAGCTGAGGCAGCCCTGAAAAAGGATTAAAATCGAATCGCCAGACTTCTCTGGAGCTAAAGAAGCTTCAAGAGAAAACAGGCAAACACGGGCTGTCTGACTAGAGGCAGCCCTGGGCCCTGGGATCCTCAAGCTTCCTCTAGCACAGCTATTTACGTACATTTTCAAGCCTATAATCTGGCACAGGGGAGGTATGTTTTTTGTCTGCCATCATCCCTAGAGAGGTCCCTTTTAAAAATCTATCTAAATAGAAACAATTAAGATGCTTCTTTGACTTTGTAGACCAGTGGTTCCCAATTTCTAGTGTGTTAGAATCCCTTAGAGGACATTAAAACCCAGATTGCTTGACTCCACCCATAGGTCCAAAAGGTCTGGATCACAGCCCAAGGATTTGTGCTTCCACTGAGTTCCCAGGTGATGCTGACACTGATGGCCAGGGGCCTGCCCTCTCTGTGGTACCTCCTTTCTTCACAGCTATGCAAGGAGATGGCTTCTCCCACCCATTCTGGAGGTGGTTATAGAATTGTCCCATATCCAAACACCAAGAATAGAGAAGGATCTAACAGGGGATGTTAGTATTTTCCTTTCTGTAACTTGCTGCGTATATACCCTTCTAGCTGAAACTAAATTTTATTCCTAGTAAGTAGGACACCATCTTAAGGAGATGAAAAATCCAACTCAGATTCCTCTTGAGCTCCAGATGCTATATACTTAGCCTGACTCAGAGAATTGCCTGGTCAGGGGCATCTGGCCCAGCAGCAGCCGTGAGAGGTCTTTTTAAAGAGCTGATCTCTAACAGGTTGAAAAGTGGGATCGTGTGGGAGCCAAAACACCCTTTTGGAAAACTGCCAAAAACTTTTGTTCCTTCCTTAGCCATTCCTTCCTTTAATCCGAGACCCCTTACTCACAGTACTAAAGCAGAAGGCTGCCTCACATACGCACCTGACAGAGGACCACCCCCTCTTTCCCATATCCCCTGGAAGCATCCGTCAGATTGTGGAGTTCTTCTGTGTGGAGCCTCTCTGTCTCTCTGTCTCTGTCTCTGTCTCTCTCTCTCTCTCTCTCTCATCAGACATTTTTATGCTATAGCACTGGAAGAGACTATGTGTCTTGCTGCCTTAGTCAGACGGTTTATGTTCTTTTCTTTGCTTTTTTCCATTTCACAAAATTCAGAATAACTGGAATTCGGTTGTGGTAACTGGTAGAATAATGAGGCATAGTGAAATTCCCAAATTATGAGTGCCATTCCTTTGAACCCGAGACAGGTAATGTTGTAGCAAGGTTCTATCTGCTTACAGCTGGTAATGGAAGAAATGTTGCCAGCGATATGCAGTACCAGGAACTGAGCAGTTGTTATTAGGGGTGGAACCAGCATGAAGGAATGAACCAAGGGCAGCCTCATGGCAATCCTTCTTGGTAAATTTGTACATTTTCGGAGGAGTACAGAAAAGGAAGCCCCAGCAAATCCTACCAAGTTCCACCTACTTAGGAGGGATGGTGGATAGAGGACGACAGGGAAATCTGAGAAGATTCACTTTAGAAATCTGAAACTACTGTGCACTGAGGTTACAGCCTAAGAAAGGTAAGGTAAGCTAGCTTGCTTCTATGTCAAACAGAAAGATGGCTCCAGGTAGGGATTTTATTTTTTTTATTTTGTATTTTTAAAAATATTTTATATATTTATTCATGAGAGAGGCAGAGACCTAGGCAGAGGGAGAAGAGCCTGATGCAGGACTTGATTCCAAGACACCTGGATCATGACCTGAGCCAAAGGCAGACACTCAACCACAGAGCTACCCAAGTGCCCCCAGGTGGGGATTTTGTGACTTGACTTCCCCATGGAGGTAACTCTCCATGTTCCAATAAAGGACAGAAGAATACAAGACATTTAAGCATGCAAACAGGGCTCCCCTTTCCACCATGCTTGAATGTAGCTCTGATGTACCCATAACAGGCAAGAAACAGTTGCTAATTGGGTATGTCAGTCTTTAGTCTCTGAATTTGAGATCTTTTCTGTTTTAAGTTTGTTGTGGGACAGGAAGTTTGGCTTGTTTGTTTTTAGCATGACCCTGTGTGACAATGCAGCCTTTGATTATAAATGTTTTTTTGAATATCTCAATATTAAATTGCCATATTTATTATTATTTGGACACTGTAATAAAGTTTTCTGATAAGCAAGCTGGTAATCTGGTAAACAAGATTGGTTTAAAAAATGTTAAGTATGTGAGACCCCTGAAAAGATTATAATAGCAAAGATAAAGGCGTTTTTTTATTATTTTGCCAATGCTTTTAAAATTCTTAAGAAGGACAACACTGAATACAAATGTCTGCATGATTGGAAAAGGCAACAAAGCATAAAGATATTAGGATGATTCATCTTTTGGCATAACATTCTAGGAGAAGAAATATATTCAGCGATTTACTAAAGAATATAAATACTGCTTTGTGAAATTTTAGCTCCAATTTATTTTTTCTGATGTGTATATCGATTGATCTCTCAAAATGTTCATGGAATTTGTTGATAGTGAAATTTTTTTCTCTGTGCCCCTGCTTTGGGAAACTAAAACTGGTTTGTCTTGGTACCAAGACCTAGCTTGTATATAAGACTTTTCCAAGGAGTCCTAAGTATTTCTTAATTTAATTTATTGTTGTATGATTATCATATTTCAAATCATGTTAGTATTCCACAGATTTTATTTATTTTTCTGACTTTTATATGGTATGATTTAGATGCTCTAGAGTTTCTGGTTTCAAGTGAGAAAATAGATTATTATATTTAAAATTCTGAAGAAAATTAATTAAAAACCTCAAATGACCTTTCCTAAAAACACAGATTTATTGAAACATAGTATATCATGAGCAATGGTATTAAAACCCATTGAGTTTTCTTTCGGGGAATTTCATATCCTGTTTTGAGCACTAACGTTTATAATTGAAAAATATTACATATTTTAAGAATTTTGGTTTTTATTCTGAAATGTTATCAGAAAATTGAGAATTTAATGACACTTGGTATTCTTTGTTTTAATAGTAATAATATCTCCAGTCTGGCTTGATTCTAAATTTTTTTTTTTATATTAGCGAGGCTAATTAACTCTTTGGCAGTTCTGGAACTAGTTGATAGAAGATACTAATAGAGATAAATTAATATAATGATACTTTTGACATGATTTATGCATGCCATTCAGGAATTGTGACCCTTACAAATAAGATGTAAATTATAAAAGTAATTAGCATAACAAATAAAGTAATTGCAATTTCAATTTTACTACAAAGTGTACCAGAGAGGCCCAGAATGTTAAGCAAGTGAACAAATAAGAAGTTTTCAGATATAATGAAGTGAAATATAATTTTTCACTTTTGTTCCTGTTTCTTACATAAGATACTTCATCTTGTGCTAGTACGGAAACAAAAATGGGGGGAAAATAAGAAGAGTCACTTAAATCAATCTTCCTCTATTATGACAACAAAATAAAGTCCACAGTGCTATTGCTATTGCATTATTAGAAAAGGTATTTAAATAAGCAAGACTATATATTAGAATAATTTCAGTAATTGATCTTTTCGCATCATGTTTGGTATTCTTGATTGTATATATACGCACAAAACTGAGGAACTCATGATTTTTGTCAAAGCAATTTCTATGATTATTTTATCCATAGAGGTAGCATTTAAATAAAAATCCTTTCTCAACCAAACTGTCATCATTTATCAAATAGCTTGAATAACATGTTTTTATCATGTGTTATTCTATCAAACATCTTATTTTAATGTTCTGAAATGTGTCTAGTTCCAAATTAGGACCAACAATTTGACTGCTTTAAAAGTGGAGGCAGCACCATAGAGCTACAAGAATTGGGGCTCTCAGTCAGATTGAGCAGGACTGGAACTCCACCTGTGCCATTTACTCGTCTTCTAACCAACCGCAAGCAATTTACTCAATCCCTTTGAATAAGGCTAAAAAGCACCCACTTGGAAGACTTGTTTGTGGGGATCAGACATGTTTCTAAATGCCTCATGTGGAGTTTGGTACACAGTTGATGCTTTGTATCAACCACAGCTTCAAAATGCTGTGGAGCAAGGGTTGCCTTCACTTGCTCTTGAAGCAATCTCTAAATCCATGCCTCAAGGAACATATTTGTTTCATCACTACATATAGGCCATTGAATCCATCAATTTGGCTGAAGTCATTCACTAGGGAATTTGAACTGAACTGATCATCTGTTTTACTACTTTACAGACATAGGATGTTCGAATCTTAGTGGTTCTGCAAATGTCACTTCTAAGTTGCTACATGGTTACCTCCCGTGTCCCACCTTTTTTCTGATCATTGCACTTTGAGAATGTAACAGGCTATTTGAATTTAATTTATACTCTTTATGCCTCTAAAGTCTTTGTGTTAACTGTAATGAAAGTGATAGTGAAGAGGAGCCTTGGTTGTGAAAAATAAATAAAGGATAGAGTGGAAAGTGTGGCATAACGGTAGGTTTACACATTAAATACACATAGCGTTCATTCACAGACTCTTTCACCACTTCCATTATCATAGATCATGTTCTTCCAGAAATGAAGTACCTTATGTAGTACCTTAGTTTTGACGGGCTATAATAATAAAACAATTGGTACAAATTTCTGGATTTTTGAGATTTACTAAAATAGGTATTTGAAATTTATATATTTATTTACATAAATGATCATATTCTAATTTTAAGCGTGCATACTAATAAAATACGTAGTTAATACAATATAGCAAATAAGATGTAAAAAAAAGCAGCAATTGGGGACCCCTGGGTGGCTCAGCAGTTGAGCACCTGCCTTCGGCCCCGGGCGTGATCCTGGAGTCTCAGGATCGAGTCCCACATTGGGCTCCCTGAATGGAGCCTGCTTCTCCCTCTGCCTACGTCCCTGCCCCGCCCCCCTCTCTGTGTCTCTCATGAATAAATAAATAAAATCTTTAAAAAAGAAAAAGCAGCAATTACTCTAAATTCTTATCCTTATTTTACTAAACTCAACGTTAACACTTCTTTTTATCATACAAATTTCTAATTTTTTACAAACAGGCTGCTACCTTTTTTTCTAAAATTCTGGAGAGATAAGTATCCGATAAGTGTTTTAAAGAAATAAACTCCAGGGGATCCCTGGGTGGCTCAGTGGTTTAGCGCTGCCTTCGGCCCAGGGTGTGATCCTGGAGTCCCAGAATCGACTCCCACATCGGGTTCCCTACATGGAGCCTGCTTCTCTCTCTGCCTGTGTCTCTGCCCCCCACCCCCGTGTGTGTCTGTCATGAATAAATAAATAAAATCTTAAAAAAAAGAAATAAACTCCATTTGCATGTTTAATGATTCTCATTACTATTGGTTATAAAACATTAAAGGCTAAATATTGTGCTAATTTTTAAGTCATTCTCAGAAATCACACATAATGTCACAGACTAAAGTTAGCCAATCAGTCAGAATCAGTCACACATATTCAAGTCTAAATTCAGATAAGAGTAGAAAGATGTGGGCAGCCCGGGTGGCTCAGCAGTTTAGCGCTGCCCTCAGCCCAGGGCGTGATCCTGGGGATCCGGGATCGTGTCCCACGTGGGGCTCCCTGCATGGAGCCTGCTTCTCCCTCTGCCTGTGTCTCTGCCTCTCTCTCTCTCTCTCTGTCTCTCTGTCTCTCTCTGTGTGCGTGTGTGTATGTGTCTCATGAATAAATAAATTAAATCTAAAAAAAAAAAAAGTAGAAAGATGTAATGACAATTCATGACTTTGGAGAAAAGAGAATGGCTGGCTATCTAAATGGCTGTCTCTTATTTAGAGCAGTATACTCCTCTATAAAATGTATGAATATTCTTACAACTTCAATTCCTTTGCAGTCCCAATATCTATCCAAACTGGCCCCTAGATCCTTTCTTTAAAAAAAAAAAAAAGATTTTATTTATTCACGAAAGACACAAAGAGAGACAGGCAGAGACATAGGCAGAGGAAGTAGCAGGCTTCCTGTGGGGAGTCTGACGCAGGACTCGATCCCAGGACCCAGGAATCACACCCTGAGCTGAAAGCAAACACTCAACCACTGAGCCACCCCAGACATCCCTGGCCCCTAGATCCTTATACTTTATGCCTGTTTTAAAACTGTCTGTGATATGGAGCCATTTTATAGAGAAGGTATTTATGTCCTCTCTAATTTTCTTTCTCTTCTTAACTGGAAATCTTGTGTTTTATTTTTGCCACGAAGCAGACACAGCACTGGCCAACAGTGACACACACTGAGTTTCAGAAGAAAGCCCCAAATGCACCCTATTTTTATGAGCTCACTTTTAAAATAAACAAAGGTTTGGTTGGTTCCAGGGGACTTCATTCAGATAGTGAAAGAAAAGGGAAGTAGAAACAAATGAAATAAAGCAGATGAAAGAAATAGGGAAATAAGCAAATTCACTCTCCTTTGCATGTTACACATAATCCTTACTGTTTTTATGGGGATTTTTTTAGTTTGTTCTAAAAGTTAATTTAAAGACATTAGTCATCCTTCAAAACAGTCCTGACAGTAAGCGTCGTATCGCTCCAAGTCTGCCCCTGCTATCTGTGCGTACCCACCAACTGGTGGGTACAGTCAGAGCTCACTGGCTTGTATAAGTGGCTCTGCTTGCTTCTAACATTTATGTTTATTTTCACAATTTGAATGTGAAGTTTCCCCAAATCCTGGCCTGTAACATCTTTTTTATTGTTGTCAAACTACCATCTATTTTTTTCCTTGTAATTGTTGGAAAGATTATGTGTAGATTCTGATTTTGCACTACAATAAGTATTTTTCTTTAAATATTTTATTTATTTATTCATGAGAGACACACAGAGAGAGGCAGAGACACAGGCAGAGGGTGAACCAGGTTCCCCTCTAGGAGCCTGACTCAATCCCAGAACCCAGGGATCACGACCTAAGCCAAAGGCAGATACTCAACCACTGAGCCACTCGGGTGTCTCTATAATAAAGATTTAAAAGCTATTGGGAGATATATTTTCTTTCTGAGATTGAGACTTCTTTCCAGACTGATCAAATTTGTCATTTTGATCTCTACCCATGTTTTAGACTTGTATATGTCACAATTTTTTGCTTCTTTGTTTATCTTTCTGTTTAGTATCAATAGAGGCAACGCGTTTAGTATCAATAGAGGCAGTGTTATTGCCCCTTTGTATCACCCTTTTTCCAAGCACTTTGAGAAATCAATTCTCCCAGCTGCAGTGGGGTCTTTGTTCCTCTCATAGGAATCAATCTGAAGCTCCTTACCATCTAATGGAGCCTGACTACTGTTTCCATTTCTAAAATTTCAAGAGTGAGGAGGACTAATCCTAAGCCATAATTTTGTCTAAATCTTATAAATAGCCTCTAAAACAAAAACCAATCTGCCAAACAGTATTCCAAATGACATATGTAAAATCATTTGACAACAGTCAACTAAGTGAGCCCAGGGGTCTGAGAGTCCAGAGCTCTCAGGGTTCTCACTATCATCAAATTCAATTATAAGACATTCGATTTCTTTCTGTTCAATGTGACTGTACTAAAAAGCTTTTTTAGGTTGAAAGTCAGTGCTAAATTTCCATAGCCACCCTTGGTATTCAGTCCACCTTGCTGGCAGTTGGCTACAGTGAGTCTATAAGCAGTGAAATCTCTAGGAGTATCTTTGCACATATGAGTGGCACAAAATATTTTGTTTCTCCTAAAAATTCAATGGAAATATAAGTTTGCTTCTCAATTTGTAAAAAAATAAACAAGATTTGAAAAATAATTTCATGAATCTATTATGAAATTCCATTAGCCAGAAAATTCTGTGACTATGTCTATACTCTGAAACTTACTTTTTAAATTTCCAAATTAATGTGTTAGTGCAAATTGATTTAATTCAACACTGCTTATTTCTGACTTAAACTGCCTCTAGCACAGTGATTCTATGTACCGGATATAATAGTCAACTGAGTTAAATTTCAAACCTAAAGTAAACTGTTTAAAGGGAAGGAATTCTCTGGAAGCCCAGCATTGATTTAAATTAACTTAAAATGTTAATGTAATAAGAAATAAACCCTACTATTAAGTTTAAACTCCTTAGGCAATTCTTAGCTATAAAATTTTTAAATAGTAAATTAAATAAAATCAAAATTATAAAGTAATAAAAATTTAAATTTTCAGCAATAATTCAACACAATTATAGATACAGGTTTGGCTGAAACCACGCTATCGATGTAAATATGATGTTGACAATTACAGCATGCTTCTGCTATTATGCATGTCCTCACATGTCCTTCTACTTTTCTCCATTTGAGCTATTGAGAAATTTTTCCTTGAGTAAACTAAGACATATTTTAGCCTTTACTTAGCTCTAACACGTCATGGAAATATTAGGTTCAGCTGTTTTTCTTCTAAATGACTTGCAACTAAGTGGCACCGGTAAATCTTAAACACCTGTGGGAACTGAAATCATCCAGGGATGATTCAGGGATCAGACGGTCATCCACATGATCCAGAAAATGCTTACAGTTTCTGATTCATCTTTGAAATGAAAATACAAAATTAATTTTTAGTTCTTAAAGAGAATGTGAGGATCCAAAAATAAAATTTAGTTTGAAAAACCCTAGATTGGTCTAAGAAACTTTGTTGGCTGTCATATTTCCCCCCTTAAGTATCACATATGATTTCAGGGGTGGCACCCAGTTGTGACTCTAGACAGAGCAATTCCACTTTTGGAAAGTACTGGTGCCAATTATCCATTTGGCTATTCAAAACATTATTGAGTACATGGTACATGTGTTAATGTTGCTCTATGTTTGGAAAACAAATGAGACAACACGACAGACTCAGTCTAATTTTTACATGGAACCCACTTTCTAAAAAGAAGAGAGAAGCTCAATAACTAAATGGCTATTCTGATCAGTAATAACTATTGATTGTCACAATCAAGTAACTATTGGTTTGTCACAATTTTTTTAAGTACTCTAAGAAGAAGTCCTAGCACTGAGTCACTTGATATAACTGGGTGACTTAACCTAGTCAGGAGATTATGAAGACAAGACAGAAGAGAAACCGGCTGACCAGGGAGGGCAGCTGTACACTCTCTCTGCAGAAGCTCCACTGTCATGAATGGCACCAATGCAGTCACCTCAAACTCTCTATCTGGAAGGCACGATTGCTCAGTGAATGATGGCAGGTAGGTCATCAAGCTCATGTTACTTGTCCTCAACAATGAAAAGTATCTTTCTCAACTCTTTGAGGAAGCAGAAACCCATCCTAGAGTTGGGTAAAAGGGACCTGAAGTGACAGTGCCTCCCCTGAGATGATAATTCACCTTAAAGTAAAGCTCCATCACTTCAAGTAGTGGTTTGCACCTCTTCCTTAGAGCTCTAGAAGACCCTACTGATACACTAAGGTGCCCACCTGGTTGGACTAGAAGAACTGGCTCAGCAAGTGATAGATATATTAATTCAAGCTCATTTCAGAGCCCTATTCATAGCTGAGAAAGACAGATAGAACATTGTGTTAGTCCATTCAAGCTGCTCTAACAAAATACCACTAACTGATGGTTTATAAACAGCAGAAATGTACTTCTTACAATTATGGAGGTTCTGCCTACCAGGTCATCTTGCCCAATCTCTTAATCCACACAGATTCTCCGCCAGAGTTATTTAGCATCTGCTTGCATGTCAAGCCATCAAGCAGTCACACTTGCCGGAAGTCAGACCTTCTCATTTTTCTACTACTCCAGTTGTCCCAACTGTCCTTAAGTTGAAGTAAAGCCTGTGTGTCCTTTAGTTTAGTACCAGGACTGCTTTTTTGGAGTGACAAAAATAAGTATATTTTTTCTTCCATGGGACTTCCTTTCAAATATGCATAGCTCCATTTATTCTTTTCCAATATAAACTCCCTAAATCCACCTATTTTCTTGAACTATTGAGCTGAGGAAAATTTTATATTTCTCCTGTGTTGGACAACTTGGTATTTAGACCCAAGGGCAATTTTTAATGGAGGTTCAAAATTTTAAAAAAATAAAATAAAATCATGCATTTTTGAGACTAGATATAGTAAATTTGTATTGACATGTAGAAAAAAATGAGTCTTTTATATAAATTTATACTTTAAAATAAAGGTATAAAAGGGCTTTCCTTGATTATCTATTAAATATCTAGATTATTTTCTAGAATTTCTGAACTCTCAACTATTTCTAAATTACTAGATAACTCTCACTTAAAATTTCTGCTTTGCATTGTCAAATATTTCTCAAGGGCATTTCATTTTTTCTTCTGGTTTTATTTTGCTGAATTAAAGCTATTAGAAAGTGATTTGATTTCATATCTTTAAGAAGTCTCACAGTGTGCTAACTGAACAGTTGCAATAGAGAATTCGGGTTCCTTCATCCCAAGCAGAAACATTTACCCTGGCTAGTGTTCTTTTCAGTCACCTATTAATCGTCTAGTGACTAGAAAACTGGCTCATTGATATAAGGATAATTGATTAAAAATTGGTGTAAGATGTTTTTCATTAAGAATAAAAATGAGTTAAAGTAGATCCAGTACAATGAACACTCTTAGGCCAGTTTTTGAATCACAGTTATTCAAGTATTTATTACATTCAGCCCACGAGACGGCATCCTAGATGAAGTCTCATTTTTTCTTTAGTTAGTACCACGGTTCCATGCACAAGGTAGGCATTCAAAAAATATTGATTAAATTTAACCAAGTTGCTGTAACAACAGCTGCTCATGGACTTAGCTCAGCAGGGAAATCTGGTACAGAAGAGAAAAAAAATCTATAACCACTGAGATAATAACAGAACGGTTGCCATTAATCTTCTGTTTAACAAGTATTTCCTAAAACTGAAATTAAGAATTTGGAAATCAAGGAAGAGGATATCTAATTCAGGCAGCTTTGATTCTTGTCTGACTTGATCCATTCTAAAAAGAGAAAGTAAAAAATATCTCTATGAAGTTTTCTTTTCTTTTCTTTTCTTTTTTTTTTTTTTTTTTTTTTTTGACTTTGAAGGCATAAAATAATTTAGGAACATGTTCCTTAGGAACATCAAGGAATATACATATTTTGATGGACAAACAGGATTATAAACTTTTGAGTTTGTTATTTTATTATATATATATACTACTTAGTAGCCAGTAAGCAAATAGGGAAGTCTACTTTTGTTTGATTTATTTGCAAGGAAAATTAATCATACTTTGGTTCTCAAGGCTTTTTATATCTTGTGATAACTAATCACCCTGAGTGTTGTGAGATATCTTCCTTCACAGTTATAATTATTCTTTCTACATGCAAAAATAAGTCTTTAAACAAATGGTGAATAAATCAACATAAATTATAGTGATATAGTAACCCATACCATAAATAATGGATGTTTTTTGTTTTATTCCCTTCATTAAAATGTTATTAAAACTTAATTTTTTAAAAACAATTTAAAGTTCACAGCTAAACTGAGTTGAAGGGACAGATATTTCTCATAAACCCTGCCCACATAAGTGTGCAGCCTCCCCCGATGATCAGCATTCTCCAAAACAGTGACACATTTGTTAAAATTGATGAACTAGGATCGGTACATCATATTCACCCAAAGTATATAGTTTACATTGGGGTTCACTCTTGGCATCATCCATGAGTTTGAACAAATGTATGATGACATGTACCCCTCATTATGTTAGCATACAAAAGCTTTAACTGAGTTGACATCCTCTGTGGTTTGCCTATTCACCTCTTCCAGTCTATCCCACCCCGGGCAACCACTGATCTTTTTGTTGTCTCCATAGTATTGTCTTTTCCAGAACATCATATAGTTGGAATTATATAGTGTTTAATCTTTCAGATGGGCTCCGTTCACTTTGTTACGTGCATTTAAGTTTTGTCCGTGCCTTTTGATGGCTTACTAGCTCATTTCTTTTTAACACTAAATCATATCCCGTTGTCTGGATGTACCATAGTTTATTCATCCATTCACCTACTAAAGAACATCTTGGAAAAAAAAAAAAAAGAACATCTTGGTTGCTTCTATATTTTGGCAATTATTAAAAAGTTCCTATAAACATTCATGTGCAAGTTTATGTGTGAACATAAATTTTCAACTCATCTGGGTAAATACCAAAGAGCACAATTGCTGGATTGAATTATAAGACTGTTTAGTTTTATAAGAAAGCACCAAACTATCTTTCAAAGTGGCTGTAACAATTTTGCATTGCCAACAGCAATGAATGAGAGTTCCTGTTGCTCCACATCCTTGTCACTATTTGGTGCTCAGTGTTTCAGATTTGAGCCCTTTTTAATTTATCGTTGTTTCAATTTGCATTTCCTTAGTAATATCTGCTCTGGAGCATTTTTCATATGCTGATTTTCCATCTGTATATCTTCTTAGTGAGACGTCTTTTAAGGTCTTTGGTCCATTTTTAAATTTGTTGTTTGTGTTCTTATTGCTGAGATTTAATAGTTCTTTGTATACTTTGGGTAATAGTTCTTTATTAGATATGTTTTGGCAAATATTTGCTCCCGGTCTGTGGCTTGTTTTCTCTGGCCCTTGACATTGTCTTACACAGAGAAGTTTTTAATTTTAAGGAATTCCTGCTATCAATTATTTCTTTCATGGATCCTATTTTGGTGTTGTACCTAAAAAGGCATCATTTACCCAAGGACATCTAGGTTTTCTTTTTTGTTATCTTCTAGGAGTTTTAGTTTTTCACCTTACATTTAGATCTGTGATCCATTTTGAGTTAATTTCTGTGAAGAGTGTAAAGTCTGTGTCTAGATTTGTTTTTCTGCATGTAGATGTCTAGTTGTTCCAGTATCATTTGTGGAAAAGATTGGTTTTGCTCCATTTTACTACCTTTCCTCCTTTGTCAAAGATCAGTTAACTATACACCTGTGGTCTATTTCTAGGTTCTCCATTCTCTTCCATTGATCTATTTTTTCTGTTACCAATTATTGTGATTAATTTAGATTTATGTTAAGTCTTAAAGTGGATTACTGTAAGTCCTCCAACTTTATTTTTCTTTTTCAATATTGTGTTGGCCACTCTGTCTTTTGCCTCTTCCATATAAATTTTAGAATCAGTTTATAAATACCTACAAAATAACCTTCTGGGATTTTGACTGGGACTGCAACTGAATGTATAGATCTAGTTGGGAAGAACTGACATCTTGATAATATTGAGTCTTCCCATTCCTGAATGTAGAATACCTCTCCATTTATTCAGTTCTTTGATTTCATTCATTAGAGTTTTGCAGTTTTCCTCATATAGATCTTACACATATTTTGTTAAGTTTATTTACTTTTAAGATTTATTTATTTATTTATGGCAGAGAGAGAGAGAGAGAGAGAGAGAGAGAGGCAGAGACATAGGCAGAGGGTAAAGCAGGCTCCTTGCAGGGAGCCTGATGCAGGACTAGACCCCAGATCCCAGGATCACACTCTGAGCCAAAGGCAGATGCTCAACAGCTGAGCTACCCAGGGATCCTTATTTTGTTGGATTTATAGCTAAGTATTTCATTTTGGGGGGTGAACATTTAAATGGTATTGTATATTTAATTTCAAATTTCACTTATTTATTGCTGTTCTTTAGGAAAACAGTTGACATTTGTATACTAATCAGTACCCTGCAACCTTGCTATAATTGCTTATTAGTTTCAGGAGATTTTGTCAATTGCTTCACATATTTTACATAGACAGTCATGTTGTCTATGAACAAAGTTTTATTTCTTCCTCCCAATCTGTATACCTTTTATTTCCTTTTCTTATGCACTAGCTAGAACTTTCAGTACAGTGTTGAAAAAGATGGATAGAAATCATCCCTTCCTTGTACCTGATCTTAGTGGGAAAGATTTGAATTTCTCATCATGCTGTGTATGATTTTAGTTGTAAGTTTTTGTAATATTCTTTCTCAAGTTGAAGATGTTCCCCTCTATTCCTACTTTATTGAGAGTTTTCGTGAGGAATGGATGTTGGATTTTATCAAATGCTTTTCTGAATCCCTTGATTTGATCCTGTGATTTTTATTTTTTACTCTGCTATTGTGATAAATTACGTTGATTGATTTCTGAAGGTTGGATCAGCCTTGCATACGTGGGATAGACCTCACCTGGTTATGATTTATAATTCTTTGATACATTGTTGGATTCAACTTACTAATATATTGTCAGGGATTTTGCATCTATGGCCATGAGAAATATTGGTCTGCAGTTCTCTTTTCCTATATTATTTTTGTCTGGTTTTGGTATTAGGGTAAGTTGTCTCATAGAATGAGTTAATAAGTATTCCCTCTGCTTCTATCCTCTGAAAGAGATTGTAGAGAATTGGTATCATTTCTTCCTTAAATATCTAATAGAATTCACCAGTGATCTTATCTGAGTCTGGAACTCTTTTCTTGGGAGGCTTAATTATTGATTCCATTTCTTTAATAAATACAGGCTTATTCATATTATCTATTTATTCTTGTGTGAGTTTTGGTAAATTACATTTTTCAAGGAATTGGTCCATTTTATCTAGGTTATCAAATTTGTGGACATAGAGTTATCATAGCATTCCTTTATTATCGTTAATATACAATGATCTGTAATGATGTCCTTTCTTTTATTTCTTTTCTTTTTTTTTGTTTTTGTTTTTTTTTGTTGTTTTTTTTTTTTCTTTCTTTTATTTCTAATTTAGTAATAAGTTGTGCCCTTTCTCCTTTTTTCTTAGCCTGTCTAGAGGCTTATTTGGGCAAGATGGCAAGATGATAAAATAATAGTAAAGATAAAAAGTGGCATTTTCTTGTTCCAAATTTAAGCCACTTTAAAAAGGCAAAAATCATATTAAAGCCAAGAAAAACACTAATGAGTTATTTTTTCTAAATTTGTTTCTATTTGTATGCAATCCAAAGTATAATTTGGGATAAACCTACCCAAGAAGAACATACACAAGCAAATTTTATTTCAAATATACATCAGGGAAATGCAATTTGTGTCTTTGTGATGATTTTCTGGTCATCTCATGAGAGGCAGACTCAGTGCCTTGTGAATCCTGCTACCAACACAAAGTCTAGCATGGTGACTCTGAAGTCCAAATTTTCTTTTTTTTAAAGATTTAATATATTTACTCATGAGAGACACACAGAGAGAGGCAGAGACATAGGCAGTGGGAGAAGCAGACTCCCTGCGGGGAGCCTGACATGGAACTCCATCCCAGATCCTGGGATCGCGTCCTGAACTGAAGGCAAATGCTCAATCACTGAACCACCAAGGCATCCCTGAAGTCCAAATTTTCCTTTTCATATACATATCCTTCTCTAAAGAACTACAGTGAAGTTACTTGGTTGGAAACATTTCAAACTTTTTGATAACTCTGAGTATCCCTTCATTCTAGCTTAAACAGCAATGTGTGTTTAGATAGGACCAGAGCAGACAAAGTAACCTTGACCAATTCACGTTTACTGGTTATATATCAGGTTAATGAGAAAATGACAGGATAACATTATGGAAAATTCAGCTCACCATGACCGGCACATGCCACATAGCCACATCATTCCATCCCTTCTCAGCCTCCTCCCATTATTGGCAGCAAACCAAGAAAGAGTGCCTACTTTGAAGCAAGACTTCTTGGTTAAAATCCCTGTTCTGTAATCCCTCATATTGTCAGGATTAAGTGAGTTAAAGCATATAAAGTGCTTAGAAAAATACCTGATAAGGAACACACTTGATAAAAAAATCAATGATTATGGGGTACCTGGGTAGCTCAGTGGTTGAGCATCTGCCTTTGGCGCAGGTTGTGATCCAGGACTCCCTGCGGGGAGTCTGCTTCTCCCTCTGCCTATGTCTCTGCCTTTCTCTCTGTGTGTCTCTCATGAATAAATAAATAAAATCTTTTTTTAAAAAATCAATGGTTATTCCCAATTTTAATAAGTAAAGTACTTTATACATGTGTTACTATCTTATTCAACCATTCAATCATTATATGTGTTCCATGCACTGTTTTTGGTGCTGGAATGAGAGCAGCAAACAGACAAGATTCCTGGCCTCATGCAGCTGGTATTCTAGCAGCAGGAGACAGAGGAAGCATGCAGTGAAAGAAATAATAAGTGTGAAATTTAGAGGAAATAGGTAAGGAGAGAGTGATGAAGTTGGGATCACTAAAGGCTTTTCTGATGAGGTGACATTTGAAATGAAGGAGTAGGCCATGCAAGGTATACCATCTATCAGGGGAAATAGCAAGTGCCATAGAGCAAGACTGAAATGCATTTCACCTGTTGGAGGAAAAGCCAGAAGGCCAGTGTGATTGCTAGTCAGGAGCAAAGGGAAATGACACAAATGATCTAAGAGAGAAAAGTGGAAAGGCTGGTACTATATTCAGAGGTAAGCAGGATTCTGTGCTTTCTGGCAAATGTAAGAAGGAAGCCTTGGCTGCAACAAACATCAGCCAGCTGCCTTTATTCAACAGATAAGGAAAACTGCAGCTGGAGGTGAAGTAGCTGTAGAGAAAGATTGCTGTGTGCAGTCTTCCCTACCTGCTTCTCTGAAAGCTAGAGAATTCTGAGTAGGGAGTCAAGTAATTATTTCATGAATTCCTTTCAGGGAAGGTAATAAAATGGAGTGACCGGATCCAAAGGACAATCCTCCCTCACCCCATAATGGGTACTTTCCTGAAATATCCAGATAATTGGACATATTCACTGCTGCACAATACCTGTATATATAATTGAAAGTTGCCTTTCTTATTTCCATCTGTATTTCAAATCAAAATGGATTTACTAACATATCATAAATACCTCAGTATTAGCTCCCTTGCAGGAGTGGACTATTCATTACACAGATGTGAATTTCACCTTAGCAATGATTTTTATTCCAATCTTTTGACATTACTAAATTGAACCCACATTTTTCTGGGTGAATCTATGGTAGAGAATTAGCTTTTACAACATAGCCTACTCCTTGAACATCATATTAGATTATGTTTTTATAGACCTAAGTTCTAGGTATTCTCTCCATTATAAACATATAATATAGTCTAAGATCTACATCAGAAAGTCTCTAACTTTGCATGGTTTAAATGTGAATTGTACCCCCATCCTATAATACTTCTATGGTTAGTGGGCCTAGTGGATCATATTGAAACATGAATCTCCCAGGGCAGCAGCTTCTCTGCCACCAGCACATCCTCTCATGCATGCAGCAGGACATGACATAAAATGGATTCCATGGTGCTTTCTCAGAGGATGGACGAGGGCACACTAAGGCATGCAAGCTGCAGGAAGAAGGAATGGGCATCTGGCTAATCTTGTTACAAACAAATGGCAAATTATTTAAAAATGGTAATGCAATACTTTTTATTGTGTTGAACAATAAAAGTCTAAAAAGTCTAGGTCACTAATTTTAAAACTCTGGGCATTAAAACCCTCATAAGGCTGAGACCTATATACCCTCATTTTGTACAAAATGGCTCCAGATCCACTGGTTCCAGGATATTATATATACCAGGGATCACTGAAAGTTGAGGCACTGATGTCAAAAGAAGTAGATGTCAAAAGGTGTAGAATAAGAACACTACTCTTCAGGCTTAGACATAATACCAAATGGTAACTGATGCATTTCATCAGATTCCCTCTCTAGGAATCTGTAGATAAGATTTAGTGAAAGGCAATTATCATAAAGGTGCCTTATCTTAGGCTGCTATAACAAAATATCATAGACCAGGTGCCAAGTAACATGGCATCAAATTTGTTTCTTGGTCAAGGCTCTCTTCTTGGTTTGAAGATGACCACCATCTCATTATGTGCTCACATGACTTCTTTGTGTGCATTTGGAGAGAGAGCACTCCTGTTTCTTCCTCTTCTAAGGGCATTAATTCCATCATAAGGGTACTGCCTCATGACCTCATCTAAACCTAATTACCTCCTAAACATCTTTGGAGGTCCAAGATTCAACATATGCATTTTGTGGGAGTGACAAATATTTATTCTATAACAGTAGAAACAGAGAGGCACAAGATGCCAGGAGGTATTAAAATCCAGGAGTAAGCAAAAAGTTGAAAGAGTACCTTCACACAGAAGCAGGTTTGGAGGAGTCAGGAGAGGAGAAGGGTGTCTTGCTTGGTCCCAACATTGTTGATTGGCCACTAGAGAAGCTGATATATTCAAAATAGTCATGAGCAATATTCCAGATGTCAATGAGACTGAACTATTCTGTTATTTCTTCCCAAATATCCTTATCTTAAACCCCCATTAGCTAAAGTAAATCCCACTAAGGTTTCTGATTCTTATCATGAAGGTCCATGACTAACACAACTAAAAAAATATTTTCCTTAAAACTATAATAGGAAAGTAATTATATAAATGGTCATATTAAAGACTCTGTTTTGCTTCCCACCTATCCCTATAAGTGTTTTCTTCAACAATATATTCGTTTTAATTCTCAGCATATTTATCTAATGACCCCATTCATCTATTTATGAATACCTGTGTGTATGGATAGTGAAGTATTTAATCAATGAGATAACTTCAAGTCAAGACAATAGAGTAAAATTGTATAAAAACCCTGCTGATTAAAAAAAAAAACAAAACAAAAAAAACCCAAAACAACAACAACAAAAAAACCTGCTGCTTGCATACACGTGCACACACACAAAAACTGGTAGAGATAAAATACATTTTAAAACCTATTTTAAAAGATGTAACCATGCTCAATACAAGATAAAATACTATCATGAACTTAAATGGAAACAGAATAATGGTAGGCTAAAATCACCACGGCTAAAAGCTATTTAGCTCCTAGCACCAGAAAGAGGCAGAAGAGGTTGGAAAGGAATGCAAAATATCTTATTCTTGAAACCAGGCTTACTGTGTGAGATGAGGCTGAATGAGATGCCCTTCTGGTGAGCTAATGCTGGTAATGAGCAAAATCACTTGTAGGGTCTGTAGACCTAGAGATGACTCAAGGAAACAGAGATAGCCATCGAAAGAAACCCATCCACACCATCTGCTGGCTGGAAGCCCTGAGGCTCCAATATAAGATTTTATATTATACTATAGTAATATTATATTGGACACCCCAGAATGGGGTGGAAGATAGAAAGGGTGGATGAAATACCAGCAAATAGGCAGGAATAGGGAAGAAGAAGTGAGGGGACTCCCATTCTAGATCAGTTTACAAAAACTTTAAAGTATAGGAGTAAAAGATATCCCATGAAAGATTGCCAAGCAACTGAAAATAAAATGGTAAGAATACATCCAGCCTAACAACAAAACAATGCCCCATCAAGACTTTAAATAAGCAAATTTAAGAATCTCAAAGAAAGAAAAAAATATTTTAAAAACATATATTACAGGAGTAATAAGGGTAACCTCTAAAAACATAGAGATATTTAATCTAAATTGGACATAAAGAGACAATTTGGTTACTTGAAATATCAAGAAATTAAAAGAGAATTGAGCTAAGAAAAATGAGGTTAAAAAATATCAACGAGACATAAGAAGATGTAGAGAATAGATGGAAAAGCTCTAGATGGGTGCCTGAAGGAGAGAAGAGAAGGAATACAGGAGAGCAAATAGTCAAAAACAAGAGTGGTTAAAAGGGAAGAGCCATGAGTCTCAGATGGAAAACATTAATTTTGATGGTCTTACGCTAAATGGTAGTTGAATATCAAGCACAGAAAGAATTTAAGAGTTGCTGGAGATAAAGAAGGATTACCTATGAAGGAATATAACAATGACATGGAGAAACAACCACAAATGGGATGAAACTCAAATCACTAGATAAACCATTATTCCAAGGGAAGAAAGCATTCAAGACATTTTCAGACACAAAAATGAAAATTTGCTACCTATGGAGTCTCTGAAGAAACTGTTAAATGGTTTATTACAGCAAGAAGAAAAGTAAATTATAAGAAAAGTGTGAGGGATCCCTGGGTGGATCAGCGGTTGAGCATCTGCCTTCAGCTCAGGGTGTGGTCCCTGAGTCCGGGGATGGAGTCCTACATCAGGCTCCCCTCGAGAAGCCTGCTTCTCCTTCTACCTATGTCTCTGCCTCTCTCTGTCTCTCATGAATATATTAATAAAATCTTAAAAAAAATAAAAATGTGAGTTTTAAGAAGTGATGTTTTTTAAAATGGTAGCATCTCCTAATTTATTAAGATTTAAAGAAAAGTATTTTAATAATGTCCTTATTGGGGGGAAAATTATGCGGCTAGAGAAGATGGACATAAGGCATGCTTACTCTTAAAGAAGAAAACTGGCTGGAAACAGGTGACTAAAGTTAGCAAACTAATAAAGAGTTGATAGCGAAATAAAGACAATTTCAAACCACCAATTAGAAATTTATAGTCACTAGACCACTCAGTATGGAAAACTGTCCAACTTTTAGACTTCATCACATATTTATTTAGTTCTGCTCTTAACCTTGGCTCCAACCCTCTCCCCTTTATTATCCATGTAGGCAATGTGGCAGGAATGACGGCCACTCCAAACATATCCCCGGTAAACTGTTGGAGCTCTGAACTGGATACAAGATGAATCAATGCATATCTTGCCACCTTTTTTTCTCTAAGAGAAGAGAATGCAAGTGCATCATAATTAGTGAGAAAGTGAACTTGAGCAAAAGTAAAGATAAAAAATTAACCAGGAGAATAAAAAAAAAGTAATTGTTTTCAATTTAAAAGTACTGAGAGAACTTTAAAGGGAAGAAAGCAAATAGGAACTGTGCTGGAAGAATGAGTATTTGGATATGTCTGTGAGTTGTGAATAAGGCAAAAGTCTTCCATGCAGAGGGAGGGGAGATGATTTTGGAAGGAAGATTATGGGATACACACATAGAACCAGTTAAACTGGGACTCAGGGCATAGGATAAAAAATAAAAAGATAAGGGCAAAAATTATTATTTTTTAAAGCTGTTCCCAGATACCTACCCTTTACTGTCATTACTAAAATCCAAAAGAAGATTCTACTGTTCAGGACTTAACTGGTAACCTCCTGTCATGCTGGTTGGTACTAAAAAAATCTAGAGTCACACTATAAGAATTCTCACATTTGAAGCGAAGAATACTACTTGGAGTAGAGACTAAATCCAGAAGGGAGAGGGATCCACAGGACTGGGTTGAGGTAAAGATACTGGGCACTTGAGAGAGGAGGAAGTAAAAAATCACAAAGATAGCTACAGATAGCAACTGAAGTGTGTGTTGGATGCAAAAGGAACTTTAAGGAGGGTCTCAGTGATAACAATGTTAGTGGAAAGAAAATCACAAAGGGCTATTATTAACCCCAAGCTAGAAAATGGAAGATTAGGAATGATTCTGAGTTTCAGAGTGATATATAGAAGCCATGTACTATAGCTAAAAGAACATTGAATATTGATTCGGAAGCCCTGGGTTCATGTCCACCAAAGACATTTATTAGCTGTGTGTAGAAGTTATTTAAATTCTCTGGATCAAGTTTCATCATTTGTACAGTGGATATAAAAATTATGAGGACTGGTTTTAAACGAATTAATGTCTTTCAAAATACTTTCTACAATTTAAAGCTTTCTATAAATAGAACAATTTATTGATTCTATTTTATTATGATGGTCATCCTATTATTTTATCTGTGCTGAATCTCTTCCTTTTGGCAAGTGCTTCTCCCCAACTTCTCATGATTCTGTTGAAATTGTCAAATAAAGGAGGTCTCTTCCCTAACATACGGGTGAGCCCATGACTCACTAGAACTCATTGGAGATCTCATCACCCCCATGCAGTGCCTATTCTCTGGTAGGCACATTACTTGGGGAGAGGTTAGCATTGCCTTTTTAAAGATTACCATTTAAACCCTGGGAAAGGACATAAGTTCTAAGGATATTTTAAACACATAGCATCCAGGCACCGGGACCATCTAATTGGAATAGTCCAACAGAAAGTAGAATCTGGAGATAAAAAATGGAGATGTTGATAGAGAGAAAGAAAGATAAATCTAGAGATAGAGATGGAGATAAAAATGGAAAGAGACACACAAAGAAAGAAATAGAGAGAAAGCGATTCCAGTTGATATTCCTCTAATCTGCCCATCCAAGCATTCATTGACTATTTCATGTGGATCACAAATTATTTAAGGTACTGAGGATATACCAGTGATTCAAGACAGATTTGGTCCCTGCTCTCATAGAGTTAATATTCTAATGAGAGTGAAAGCATGATAAAAGCCTTAAAAAGGAAAAGCAAGTTAAGCAGATTATGGTAGATCTCGAACCAACCATGCTGGGGGAGATGAAGAGGTGTGAGATATGAGGTGACTTCTGATCAGTGTAGTTGATTAATCCCAATGCCAGTGACAGTCAATCACAAAGCCTGTTCTGAAAGACATGGCAAACTCTTTCATTTCTTTCATACTGCTGAAAGAGAAAGTAATCTCTATTACTTCACTCTATTAGCTGTCAGTTCTGTTGCTGAGAGAGATTTTGACCACATATGTCCAATAGGGATCTCAATTTTAACATGTGCAAAACTCTTAATTCCCCATCAGCCTACACAAGCTCCTCCCATCTTCTCTATCTCACCAATGGAACACCATACTTCAGTTACTCTGGCAAATATTTGGAATCAATGTCTGATTCTTCCCTTTATCTCATATGTACCACTTAATTCCAACAGCAAATCATGTCGGATCTATCTTCAAAAGATTTCTAAGTCTGACAATTTCTCACCATCTCTACAGCTAGCACCCTAAGACTAGGAAATTTAGACATATGCCTTGCTGTTCTCTCAAGATCTTCACATGAGAAGCTGGGTGAGTATATCGTCTCAGTTATTCCTGCCTATAGATCTTGATGAAATGACATAAGCCATATTTCAAGATAATGAGTCCATGGTCCTTTTTCTTTCTTTCTTTCTTTCTTTCTTTCTTTCTTTCTTTCTTTCTTTTTTTTTTTTTTTTTTTTTTTTGTCTTACAAGAAATGGGTCATACTCTGGGTAGGATTTGGGCAATGCACACCCTAGGAATAGAATAAGCAGCCTATAGGACATGAACAAGTTCTTATTTTCATCTTTTCTTCCTTATTTTCTTCCACTTCCAGGGAGGGTTTGCTATGATTCATACTGGGGCAGTTTTCAGATCAAAACACATTGTGGTTTCAGATGGAAATCATAAACTGAATCTGTGTGCCTCTTGGTCTATTACCTGTGTTATTCCTCTCCCCAGGGAAAATCAAGCAAACAAAAACAGGAATTTACTATTCTTGTCTGTAGGCTACTCAGGTTTCTAGACATATTCCTCAATTCTAGGGTCAGGAGGGTATCCTAGGCCTTTTCCTTTATTTGTCCTTAATTTATTGGCTTTCCTTGGTTTAATCAAGGACCAAGATGCCCTGAAATATCCAACTTCTATCTCGGATAGAATCATGCTATCTGTAAAACTGTAAAAAGAAAATCAAAGCTCTTTAATTGTCCTCACTAATACCCAGTAGAGGTTGATGAAACTCATTGAAGACTTCAAGGGAGGGGGCCCCTGGGAAGCTCAGTCAGTTGAGTGACTGCCTTCAGCTCAGGTCATGATCCTAGGGTCATGGGATCAAGCCCTGGGTCAGGCTCCCTGCTCTGTGGTGAGCCTGCTTTGACTCTCCTCCCTGCTCTCTCTCTTGCTATCTCGGTCTCTCTCTCAAATAAATAAATAAAATCTTAAAGAAGAAAAAAAATAAAATAAAAGGACTTCAAAGAGGAAGAAACAGAAAACTTGGGGAAGAATCCTTCTCAGGAAACTCTAAAATGCCCCTAAGAGTAAACAAGGACTGATCCTTGTGTTATAAATTAATTATAATGCTATTCTGTTAAAAACAATTACAGACATCTGAGTGTCTCCAGTATTATCTGTTTGAAAAAGTGCCCTCACAACAACCAAAATCTAAAAGGTAATAACCATAAAATCTGATAAGTGAATGTAAACAGTGCTTTTGAATACAGTATGTTGATTTTGGGGGCCACAGGCTGGATATCTGTCTTATCTGTAAATAAAAATGATGTTTAATTTTTTCCACAAATTTTTAGTAACTGAGTCTAAAATATAATAACCAATTACAATCTTTTGTAATACAGGTTTATTAATAAAAATTTTCTGGGGGGAGGATAACATTTTTCAAAATTGAGGTCCCAAAGATACAGATGCAGTGAAACGTCAGGACACCTGCACCCCGATATTTATAGCAGCAATGTCCACAATAGCCAAACTGTGGAAGGAGCCTCGGTGTCCATCGAAAGATGAATGGATAAAGAAGCTGTGGTCTACATATACAATGGAATATTCCTCAGCCATTAAAAACGACAAATACCCACCATTTGCTTCAACGTGGATGAAACTGGAGGGTATTATGCTGAGTGAAATAAGTCAATCGGAGAAGGACAAACATTATATGGTCTCATTCATTTGGGGAATATAAAAAATAGTGAAAGGGAATAAAGAGGAAAGGAAAAAAATGAGTGGGAAATATCAGAGAGGAAGACAGAGCATGAGAGACTCTTAACTCTGGGAAACGAACTAGGGGTGGTAGAAAGGAAGGTAGGTGAGCGGGGTGACTGGGTGACGGGCACTGAGGGGGGCACTTGATGGGATGAGCACTGGGTGTTATTCTATATGTTGGCAAACTGAACACCAATAAAAAATAAATTTATTAAAAAAACAAACAAAAAAAAAAACAAAATTGGGGTTCCCTTTCATCAAAATTGATAGCAAATTTTCATCTGCTAATAATGATCCTATAATGAGATTTTAGATATTTCACCCTTAAAAATGTCCTTTCACATAGATAGGTACTACCAAATAGTAATATTAATTCACATACATATAAAACACAAGCATATCAAACAACTTAACATGATGTAATTCAAACTATATTAATTGTCATCAAAATGACTTTACACCATATAAGGTTTTCATATAAGCACTGTTTTATCTTGTAATAAGGAAATGTTATTAAGTTTGAAGAAAAGCTAATTTCCAAAGCTATTCAGTGTTCAGTAATAGCAGTTGAGGGTGATTTTTCTCTTTTAGGAAACTTTTAATCTCAGCCCTTAGCTCAAAAAAATGCAAGAAAACTCCACCACTAACAAGGCATCAAACTGATGTGCGGTAGGGTGAGTCAGAATATCCAGCTTTGGTTTTTGACAAAAATTCATGGACGTGAGGATGGCTCAGGCCACAACAGCCAGTGAAAATTCATCAATGATGCTACTAGTTCAATAACACAATAACACATGAGAGATTCAAATATTTTCCACAAAGTATCTGCAGCTGTTTCAAACAGACTATTCATAGAGGCTAATTCTTCAGCCACTTTAAACCTGGTGTTGACTCCACGAATAAACAACTGAACACCAACTGTGGCATCTGTAAACCCATCGAGTGCTGGGGAAACCAAGGGAAATCATTTGAATTCTTATATAATTGACTGTTGGTGTTTCTCCCAATGACCTCGACGTTTTGAGGAACTGTTCTTGCCAGAAGGCTCACAGTCTCAAATTTGTTTTTTCCGGACACACTTCTTCAGAGACAATGCTATGGAATTTTTAAGTCACTAGAATCCTTTCCAGCTTCTCTCATCAGCTCTTGATGCTGTTGTCAAATTGTACACATGTCAGGCATCAGGATGTTGAGAGTGGAAAGAAGTAGGTCTGCAACTGTGTTTTGCTTTTGTGCACTTACCTTGGGTGCTCTCACCAGAGAAAGAGCTGCTTTATAGAGAGTGCCCAATATGGCTTTCTCGAAGTTACTCCCACAGTTGGCCTGCTGCCCTCAGCAATAAGTCATGGCCTTTGTAGGTGTATAGAAACCAGCCGTCACAGCAGATGCATGTGGATTCAGTAGCTAACACAGGTGGAGTTGTGCAGTTTCTCTGGCTGGGCCTGTAGCACCTCGGCAGCAGTGCTTAAGGGGTGGAGGAAGCTGGGAGACACTGGGCACGGACCCTTTGACATGGTCCTATGTGAGTTAAATTTTACAAACCAAAAATTCTATTTTCCCCTTAGCAGTTTTAAGCACCGAAAGAGCAATTTAACTTTAGTTTAACAAGAAAAAAGTCAAAGGCAAAGAATGAAAAAGTGGTCTGGGTCGAAGGCTTCGTGGTCGAACCTGCCAAAAGCCCAAATCTAGAAGATGGGAGTACAATGAATACCTTTCTCCTTCATATCAGATAAACACTGATTTTAAAATCTTATATTGCTGCTGTTGTGGAGTTCTTTTTCCTCCCTCTCTCCAGCCAAAATCAAGGAATTTATATTAAATGACTTTTAATTTGCAATAGGAAAAAAATATTTTGTAATGAAATTCGGGGATTTATAGCTTTACTTTCATTTTAAGAAAACTATGTGTTTTACTTTGTATTCACTGGTATAGTCATAGCTAAATGTAATACTGGGAATTTGGGGAATTTCATTTGATTTCATGTGGGTTTTGATTTCTGCATTAATATTACATAAAGCTGAAGCTATATATAGATATGATATAAAATACGAGATTTCAATTTTTATGAACAATTTTTAACTTTAAACAAGTGAAAGAAGTCCCATTTTTGTCCTTACTCATTTTTCAATGTCACCTCTGCTCACTTTTCCTTCCACTGGGAACTTGCTGAATTTTTTTTTTTTTTAAGATTTTATTTATTTATTCATGATAGACAGAGAGAGAGAGAGAGAGAGAGGCAGAGACACAGGCAGAGGGAGAAGCAGGCTCCATGCAGGGAGCCCAATGTGGGCCTTGATCCCGGGACTCCAGGATCGCGCCCTGGGCCAAAGGCAGGTGCTAAACCGCTGAGCCACCCCGGGATCCCCAAACTTGCTGAATTTAAGCCTTCTAAAAACAGGTAAGGAAAAAAAGAAAAAGTGCCTAGGAAAGTGAAACTGAATATAATGTATGATTAATTATGCAGATTTCCTCAGGTCAGCTAGGAAATCCTAATATAGATAGTTTGAGATTAGTTCACACTTCCAAGATTTCTCATTCACCTTTACCACAGCATGTCTCCTGCTTTATGTATCAAGTCGACACACAAACAAATTCAGTATTTTAATGTCATGATGTTTAGGAAAAATGATGAACAAGTTTTGATACCATGTCATGAAGCAAATCAGTTAAAAATCAGCTGACTATTTGGAAACAAATTTCCCCTAGCATTCTCATGCTATAGTTTCTGAGCCAGGGTCACTGTATGTTCACTATAATCCAATTTCTTTTAAAATGGCTTTCACTTCTTTTTGTGTGTGCACTATTGATGTTAAGCATGAATGAATGCAAACACTTGCACCATCAAAAACAAATAGCATTTTACCACCCAGAATGCCCTGGCAGGAGTCCAAGAAAACAAGATTTAACTCCTCAGAATGGCAGTAGGTAGACAGAATTAATGGGTGGTCTTTCCAGAAAAATGGCTTATAAACGTCACTGAAATAGTAATTCGGTGCCTTGGTATCCACATTTGCCTCCTGGCTATTGGTATCTTAACTGTTATCTTACCACAAAAAGTTAGGACATTTAATAAAAATACATAATTTGAAACTCAAAATTTTACAAACCACTGTTTTTTAAAACGACAGAAATGTTGCTGATAATTACAATTTGCATTACTGACCTACTGACACTTTACTTTTTAGTTGATACTACTTAGTGTGATTCAAAAGTCAAACTGAGATACTCAATGAATATATTAAAAATCTACTTTGTAATGAGTAAAATCACCAGTTATAAGGACACTGCTACATCTTCCACAGAAAATTCTTATTTACTTAAAATTGCTGTTTTATAATAGCTTTTATACTTCGTAATCTGAGGGGGAAAATGAGATGTTCTGGGTTAGAATCTTAATATATCTTGGTTGGTCAGGTATCTACTAGCCAACATTTTCCCACTTGCCAGGTGATATCATCTCTGTTTAAATCACACAAACTGCAGCAATGCCCACATCAGACTAAGGCCGTCAAGAGCTATAGGAGTAACACTATCCTGGAATAGTTTTCCAGCTTGAAAACGCGAGTTTTCTTTCAGTTGTACTTTCCCAACCATATGTGAAATATTTATGGAAAAAAAAAATTCTGTAATCTTCTTATTTCTTGTAACCAGGCTAATCAATAAACTCTTTGACATTCTTGATATTTTAGTCACCTTGTCCCACATAAAACTTTACAAAGCAATTTAATACGGGCTGAATTCCTCTTTTCCTGATGTCTTGGAAAGTGGAAGTCTCACCAGTGGTCTCCTGTATCTTATATCCCTCAATCATTCCAGTAGAACCCATTAGTCTCATTACAGATTATGTCTTCCCATCAGGTTCCAAATGAGGAGGGCTCTGTGGCCTTTGGCTGAATGCCCTCAACTTTATAAAAGCAATAATGTTCTAGACATATCATATGCAAACTCATTTCTACATACTGTGACTCCGTAAGTAGTGCATAAGTGGTGCAATATCTGAAAAAAAGATTGAGAAAAATAGCAATCTATAGAGTAGACTCTACCTCTTAACCTTAACTTGCTCACTGATGGGTTCTTTGCAGAAACTCTGAATATCGCTTAAGTTTCATTGATCTTCACTGAGCTTGTCTACAATATCTTGCAGCTGCAGTATTATTTCAAGATCACAACAAAACCATAATCTCACCTATGCATTTTACCTCTCCAGTTCTATGGGAGAAAAAAAAAAAAAAAAAAAAAAAACAAAAACAAAATAGATTTCTTGACCTTAAAACTTGAAGGAACAACAAACAAATAAACAACAAAAATATTTCCAATTTAGACCATTTTATTAAATACATAAATCCTGGAAGATGGACATACTTTTTTTTTTTTTTTTCCCTAGTTAAAAGCCTAAGGCAGGAGAAAATTCCAGAATGTCAGAAAAATGAGGCTCTTTTTTCTTCAATACCTGAGCACTTTAATGCAGCCCTCTCAAAAAATGAGGAAAAAACTCAAAGCATTTTAAACTGCTTAAGTATTTACATGGTAATTATCCCAGTGAGTGAGAGAAAAAGAGGAAATCCCTGTTCCTTGACAGCCTTGCACTGTGAACAATTTGCTAGCTGCCTTTGCATGCATTATTCTGTCCAGACCTCTCAATTGTCTTTAGAGGTTATCTCTCCAGGATTGCAAGATGCAGTACCAGATTTTCTGAATATTTGCATAATTTTTCCCAAATGATACATTAGGTAATTTAGAGCATATAAAAATCCCTTTGCCAGACTTAAAGGAAGCTGTCTTTCTATTTACCTTTGCTGTAAAGCATTGAAAAGTGTTGATATTTATGTCCTACAACTGAACATTAATTATCCAAAAGTTTCTTATCCATCAGCACCACAGTGTCTCCAATCCAGTGAGATTTAGAATTAAATCCTGATCCTAAAAGGCCCCAAATCTAATGTCTAGTCTTCCTATATAAACTCCACATTATCTCTTATTATCTTCCAGGCTGGGTACCAGTGCCCACTCAAGAAGAGCAGTGACAATGGGTATAGTTCTTTAAATGGAGCAACCATGTTCTCCATGTTGGTCTAGTCTGCAGCTTACTGACTGACTCACTCTCTCTGAGTTCTGAGGGATCACCTGGTCACTCTAAAACTACCACCTGCCTACCATAAACTCCTGTGCAGTCAGGTACCCTGAGACCATATTATCTGCCTTTTCTGGGCACCAAAATCTTCACCCAGTGGCCTGGTGAGGTACCTCAGCCTGCATTCCTCCAGTCCTGATTCATTGCTTATCATCGAAATTTCTACAAATCAGAGGTTACAAAGGCCTACAGACTTTACACAGGTACTATAAGTGAGTGAAGCTGGATAGACAATATGAGGTGAACTGGAGCATACCTGCAGGGTCTAAGGGCCTAGGGGGAAAGCTGCTACTGGGTAATCATCTGAGAATGTGGGCCCCAGTGTTATCACCTGTAGGGATTTTTCTTAAATATTTTATTTATTTATTTATGAGAGACACACAGAGAGAGGGGTGGGGGCAGAGAGAGAAGTAGGCTCTATGCAGGGAGCCCGATGTGGGACTCGATCCCAGGTCTCCAGGATCACGCCCTGGGCCAAAGGCAGGTGCTCAACTGCTGAGCCACCCAGGGATCCCCATCCTGTAGGGATTTTTAAGATGAGACAGAAGTCCCAATATTTTATGTAAAATTAATAACTAGTCCAGTGGTATTTTTAAATGTTAGGAAGATACAAAACAACTGGACATTGCCCACAGTCCTCCAGTTTATGATTTCTGCCTCAGCCATGACTTAAAAAGTAAAATTCTCATTTTACAGTCTCAAAAGAGACTGTAAGAGTCTCTTTTTTTTTTTTTTTTTTTCCTCACAGTCTTAAAAGTCAATCTTGCAACTAGGAGAGATGAACTGACAATATAAATTGATGTCTGAAAATTAATTATGGAAACCTCTGATTAGCACATCACTGTATTACCAAAGTAGTTCACTCTAATTAGTATTGGGAGATAGTCCTCCATGAGTCTCTCAGGTTCCTACATATCTGGTGAGCAAAGCCACTTGACAGCCTTAGTTTCAGACACTCTGTTCAGGGATGTCTGTATTGCAAACAGCCTTGGAAGAGACAGGGAGGCTCCCAGTAGAGCAATGCTAACATCCCATTATAAAACACTGTTTTCCTAAACTCAGTGTTCCTCTCTAATCCGATAACCTCCTATCCTATTTGTGTCATTCTCTGAAAATTTGTGGATTGGGAGACCAGTGGAGTGCCAAGTCCTTGGTCTCTGACAGCTATCTTCTGCCCACATTGATAAAACAGTGGCCAATTAACACATCAGATTGCAGATAAGGTAAAATCTCAGGTTCTCTAAAGTTCCTAACTCATACTAGTTCCACTCTGAATATGGTAGCCCCCTAAAATCCACAGCCTAGTATTTTCGTCCAAACTATTTACCACATTTCCCTGAATCAATACATCCTTATCTTGCTTTTGGTAGTACAAGCTTGCCTATACTCCATCAAAAGTCAGGAGCTCCCATTATTTCAAACACCCCAAATCTCTTCCTATCTCATTGTTTCTAACCATTTGAGGCTTCCATCTTTACCTTCAGACAACAACTTAGCAATAAAATAAAATGACAAAGCAGTCAGTCCAGCTATACTACCTGGGTTTGAAAATGTGTCCTGCCTCCTACTTGCTGTGTTACTTTGGACAAGTAATTTAACCAACTCCTGACTCAGCTTCCTTATCTACGCAATGAGGATAACAACTGTAATTAACTTCGTTACTTGAGAGTTAAATAAATTTATGTATTTAATGTGCTTAGAATGGTATGTGCTATGTAGTGAGGAAACAATAAAGGTAATCGATTGTTTTTTCAATCAAATACCTCTTCAATAAATTAGTTAAAGGCTTAGTCTTAAATATAGGTTATTTGCGACTTACGGTCTAACTCTTATTATTGGCAAGCTGAATGGTGGATGATTCAGGGTTAGGTGGGTGCTTGGTCCTTTCTCAATTCAAATCCACAGCAGCTTGGAAACATACCATTTTCATAGGTTTCCCTTTTTGATAAAACAATCTTTTACAAATGATATGAAGGATCAAATGCTAATCCCCCCCAAGTCAAACTGTAAATGAACAAATATACTGTTAAAAAGAAACCCCAGGGCCATAATAGAGCCATTTAAGTAGAGACTCTCAGTCAGTAAACCAAGACTTAATACTTAATCGAACTGCAGTTTCAACTCTCCTGGACTGTGTAACCTTTAACCAGTCATCATGGGAATCTCCTGGTCAGCACTAGGAAGTTTACTGAGAGACCCCTTCTGTTCCATCTAGGAGGGCAGCCATGCCTAAAACAATGGATTCTTTGCTAACAATCCTCCTCAATTTTGCCCCCGCCCCTCCCGCCCACCTCCAGTCTCCCTACCTTTAAAAAACCTTTCCTTTCCCGTTGCTAAGTGAACTCTTCTGTTCGCTACATGGGAAGCTGCATGATTCAGGAATTATTTGATAAAGCCAATTATACCTCCAAAGTTCACTCAGTTGAATCTTTGTTATTTATACTATAAAAGTTTTTTAAATGCTAAACAACTTTCACATAGATGACCTTGTACACTCAAGATGCCTAAATACCATCACAAAAATGCTACAAGTTTTCTTGGAAGCCCTCATCAAAGTCAATTCACCCAAATATTACTGGTCTGAAGCAATGTTTCCATTGATGTTTCCACTGTGCTATGGCATTTCTAATGGTCTCAAATAACATCCCTGCTTTTTGAAGAGGTATCCTTTCTATTTTTCTAAGCCTGTGGCGATTAAAATAAAAATTTCAAAAGGGTAAAAGAGGAAAAGCTACAAGAATCTGATTTGATTCTCCTACCCTCCCTCCCTCCCTATTTCGAAGCAGCTAATCCCCTCTCAAACAGTACAATAGAACAGCTAGACATAAAGAAAAGGAGATAAAACTGGCCAGCCAGTGCATTGTTCTTGCTAATCTGCACCATTTACATAAGGGTTAGAAGGCTTGTTTTATCATTTAAACAGGCTTAAAAGCCTCTTTGCAAATGAGATTTAGTTCCTACAAAAGAATGAATTCTAGCTATTTGGTGAGTTTCTGCTAGACCAGCACTGGGAGCTGACTTGGCAGTAACTTAAGCTACTTCTTTGGCCACATACAGTATATGCAAAGATTGCTTCCAGCTGCCAAAACTGAAAAGTGTCAAGCTGATTAAATTCTTTCCAGGAGGTGAACAAGATGAGGAGCAGGTTAAGAGGCCAATAATATCAGATCTTAAACGATACCTGGGCAAACTTGCCTTTATGCAGGTGCTTTAAAAGTGGCTTTGAAGCTTTAGAGCCCTTAAATTCATTCTTCCTTTGAAAGGGAACAGTAGGGCAGATGGCAAATGAAATTCAGGGACAGAAGACTTAAAATTTCTCACTGTGAAGCGAGGACAAGCTGAACTCTTTGATTCATTGTTGGTCTGAGTGGCATTCGACACAAGGATAAACTGCACGACTAGACTAAGTCCCTTGCCAATGTTAGCACAAAAGATAATTGGGAGGAAATTATATTCTTAACACAGAGGAGTATACCCTTTGCATCAAAACTTAGATCTTAAAAATGAAGATTATGTTTATATATACTATACCTATGATTTGTTTTACCTGGCACACCTTGAACAGATGTTCAGTGTGACCTTGGCCTGAGGTTCAGCAGGGTGAGTAGCACGACCTTGGTTAAATTTGCTCCCAGAAGGTACAAGGGTAGTTACTCCCTCCATTCTTAAATCATCAAGATCCTCTGTAACAACATAAACAATTGCAGAGAAAAACATTAGCCCTAAAAGAATTAAGAAGAAGAGTCTATGTTTTGAGATATCTGCCAGTAGTTAAGTATATTTCCACTTTGCAGAAATACTGCCTCATGTATGAGTTATTTTTCAAAGCATTTCTAGATGTAGTTGAAGACATATGAAAAAATTTACAGGAGAAAAATGGTGAGAGGCTGAATCCATTTAAACAATGGGCAGGTTATCATCTATGACTATGGAACATGGATCTGCCACCTTTCTTTAACCCTGCAAAGAAACCACACCAAAATCTCTGCTGCCATTAGCCCCAAATGGTCAGGGTTTGGTCAGCGACTGCCAGCTTCTCTATTTTTGCCTTTGTTTCCAACTCAGAGCCAATCAAAAAAAGACATAGTCTTTCAAATGAATTAAAAACCATTTGTTTGTAATTAGCTTGCCTTCATAGTTTCCCCATGCAATAGCCTCTAATAACACATCTGAAGTCTTCTCTGTTTTCACTCTTAATTTTTCCCCTTTTTTTCAGGTGGAGAGGACAATATACTGAGATAGTCATGACCAAGATTCACTGAAGCCCCCTCCTATTTTTCCCAGGTCCTCAGTCAAGACTTAAAAATATCTTAGTTTCCCTTGCAATTCGGTCCTGATATAATATGTACATGATCTCCTGCTTTATTCAGAGAACAAGGGCGCTGGTAAAAACGATTCCATTTTTTTGTTCTTAGTCTTAGCAAAAGAGGGACATAAAGTTTAAAAGATAAATTACAATTTTGCCAAAATAAAACCCATTATTTGAGGTTATAACCTATATAAGGAGGGAAGTCACTTTTTCCCTGATAAGGCTACAGACTATCCAAACATTTTAGACCCTTCACAAAACAATCAAGAGTATTTCTGGTTTAACTGGATATTGTAACCAACAAATGTCAAATTTTCCTGAGATTGTGATGACTTTTAGTTTAAGTCATAAATAGGATTTCTGTTATCTGAAGAAGACTTCTCAATAGACTCCTTTCACAGGCAATACCAACTAAAATTTTTTTGTCTACTTGCATATGGGCAATCTGGGCAAGCCCATCGAGTTTTAACTCAATTTCATGGGAGTCATAAAAACTCACCACATTTACTTGATTGTCAAAGCTTCTTCCCCTTGTTTAAGGCAATAAGCACCACTTCAAAACTTGATGCTTTTGCTGAACTAGTTATATAGCCTTCTCTCTTGATCTTATGGTTCTGTGTTCCTCATACAACACAGACATTACTGTTATCTAAGAACACAGCACTTTTCAGCTAGCTAATTAGCCTCTATGAGATACTGTTAGTGACTTGTCCTCATGTTGCTATTTATCACTGCAACACCTTGATATGTACTCTTCTGCCCTTACCAGAAGAAGCGAACCTTAACGATTTTCTTAGCTCAGTTAGGGAACTTGCTATCTCCCATTAATTTTTTTTTGAGGACTCCCACTGAAAGTCTGGCCTAATATTATTTGTTGATAGATCATACCTCAAAACTTCAAATTGGAGCAGAATATGCTATTACCTTTTTGTCTTTGGAATATAATCGTCTACATGAAATAAAATTAGTCTAGATGGCAGAATTATTGGACTTACTTGAGCTTGTCAACTAGACACAACAACACAGAGTAAATATATACACAGGCACACTTTAAAATATATATATAAATATATTTAATATATTTATATATATATATGAGTTTGGAATGCTTTGGAAACGAAGGGGCCAATCTTGTTGGAACCCCCATCAAAAACGGACAAGATGTTTAAGAGGCTTTTATATGCACTTTTTCTTCAAAAGGACATAGTGATTATAAAAGCTGGGATTCATGAAAAAAGAAATAACATAGGAGCTAAAGAAAATAATCTCTAGCAGATCATTTTGTCAAACAAATAGCCTTTAATAAACTCAAAAAGATAAATCCTTAAAGAATTCAGAGACCATTATAAAATACCAACATTTAGTCCCTCATTCTGAAAAAAAATAAGAAGGAAAAAATGTGGTTCTAGCTTCATTTAGATAATCTCTAGTGCTCTCAAGACAGCTGCTTGGTGGCAGTAGATGGTTTCCAATGGATATTAACTAAATTTCTCTGTGAAACTACTCAGTATAGTACAGATAAATTAGTTACTACTTTAAATTTACATGGCTGCTTAAACTTTAAAAAGACAGCTGAGGGGGGATCCCTGGGTGGCTTAGCAGTTTGGCGCCTGCCATTGGCCCAGGGCACGATCCTGGAGTCCGGGGATCGAGTCCCACATCAGGCTCCTGCCATGGAGCCTGCTTCTCCCTTTGCCTGTGTCTCTGCCTCTCTCTCTATGTCTATCATGAATAAATACATTTAAAAAAAAACCTTTAAAAAAAAAAAGACAGCTGAGGTAATTTTTGAATCACATGGGCCTGTCACCAGAATAATTCTAGAAGAATTGTAAATGTTGGACATGGCCAGAAACCAGAGTTTTGAGGGCCCTTTGAACACCTTCTGAAGGATTTTAGATGGCTTCCACTCTCCATGAGATTTCTGTTTTAGTTATTGTATGTCTATACAGTTTCAGGATGGATTGAAACATTTCTTTGTCAAAAAGTACAGTCTTTACAGTTGCTGAAAATCTGCTCAATTTTGTGGTTCTAACTTTGGGAATATCACTTTTATATCAAGTGACCCAGGCACACTCTTCACAAAAAATACTATAAAAGAACTTTGGAAGGTATTACCCCTTACTCAGAAACCATATTGGTCTTACCACCTACAAACTTATGAAAAGGTGGAAAGAATCAATGACATCTTTGAAATAAAACTAACAAAACTTTCAGAAATTCTTGAACTCTTTTGACCAAAGGTACTCTTACCCACCCTTAATGCAGTATGGTCTGCTCCCTCAGGGACACGTTGTTTGCTTCCCTGTGAATTGGTAACTGGAAGGCCCAGACATTTAAGGATTTTACCTATGACATTATACTCATGCACAGAGACATCACAAAATATTATAGGTTAAGGGTGCATTCAAATAGTCATCTTAAACAGCCTCTTCATGATATTCAATTATAAGGTTTCATCTATTGGAAGATATATCGGGGAAAAACTGCTCTTGAACCTCATTGGAAGGGATTCGATCATATATTGTTAACAACAGATACAGAAGTAAAATTCCCTGGAGTAAGCCCTTAGGTTCACTCACATTTCACAACTAAAGAAGCAATCCAGAATCAACAAAATTGGAAGACTAACCTAATAGGGGACCTCAGCCAAAGATTCTCAGGGATTCTCTAGAAGCAGTTGATCTTCACAGTAGACAGATGACCCAAGATTCCACTTTAGAATAATCCACTCACATGGTAGAGAGCTTCTGGAGATGCTGGATCAAAACCTCTGCCTAATTCCTATTTTGTTTTTTATCTGCTGCTTATAATCATTCTTCATTTGCTAGAGACCCCTGGTTATTGCACATGCATAGTGGCCCTTTTTCTTTTATTCCTCTCTTACTAAAATTAGATCAGAGCTTAATCATTATAGCATCAATCTCAGATTATCCCAACAATAACCTTTAAGCTTATTTATTGCTGGATGTGGTCTTCCTCACTAGACCCTAATGATGAAAATCTAAGGGAAATTCCAATCTAGGGGAAATGAGATCAAGGAAATTATAACCAGTGGTGTTTGCACTTGTACCTACAGGGACAAATGACCTTGAACAGATCAATGTGTGACTTTGCCAGCATCTCTCTCTTACAGAAAAGAAGAAGGACATTCCTAAGATCATGGGCCAATTATTTGCCATCTGGACTAATAGAAATACAAATATGTAAACCAGCCAATGTAAGGCTTTCATTCTAACCTCATGTCATGAATAATTCCTTTCTTCCTGGATATCTGTGTGTTCCTACCGGATACCACTTCCTTTGCAGCCAGGATAGCTAGCTAGTCTTGCTTGTCTATTATTTCATGCACTTTAAGAATAGTATTACAAAATTTCTCTGTACACAGACACTCTAATTCTATAAATCATTAAGTCTAGAAATTACAATTGAGACCCAAGCTCCAAAATGAGGCTACTCTTGACTATTCAAGCACATTACCTGGAGGTGTCACCAGTTCAATATTTACACAATCAAAGTAGTGTTTCCAATAGTAAGAATTATACAAACAAAAGACTGTAAGGCGTTGTCATTTTAACTTCGGCAGAAGTTATAAAATTATACCACTTATAATCTAGATGGGATATAAATCAGTCTTAATTCCTTGGCAAGAGTAGTAACGGACAATTTAGATTTCTTGTTCACTAATCATGATAGTATCTATGCTATTGTGAATACTTTTTGCTGCACGTGGCTTAATGAAATAGGTAAGTTAGAAGAGGCTAGATATCATCTAAAGAAAAAAAAAACTATTTGGCTCTGTAAGATTGATCTTTATGACCTGTGGGGATTATTCTCTTGGCCTTGGTTGGACATTCAGGTTCTTGGTTCTAAAGCATCTTAAATGGACATATTTATTCTTGTTTATGTCACAGTGGTCTTGACATCAGTCCATTTAACTTTATCAGCTTAATATTCAATCTTAATACTTAATGCAAGTTTTGAATGATTCTACGCAGCCACTTTCTTTTCAGGTGATCACCATGAGGATACAACATCAAAAAGATTCAGAAGATAAAGAAGCCCTTGTGATACAATTGATTATGGGGACAAGTGAACAATCATCAAGACTGAAGGTCTGGATTTTTGGTCAACTTCCTGCGAGGGAGAGAATGTCTAAAAGAGAAGACTTACAGACTGAACATATAAACAGACAGCGGAAAGACCACATAGGACATTACTTAGAACACTACTCACAAACTCTGTTGGAATCATCCAGTGAAGCCTAAGCAGCAGTTAGCCCCAAAACATTCAGGACTTGGTTCATAAAGGCCAGCTTTTCTCCTTTTATCCCCTTTTGCAACTCAGAACCAATAAGAGAAAGTCAAATATGCTCCCTAAACCAAGAGCATAACACAGTCTGCTCCTAGTTACCTTGTCTCCAGGTTCCCCACACCAACAACTTCCAATCAGAACATACCTCAAACCTTCCTCCCACCTGCTCCCCGTCCTCCAACAAACAGTAGAAGCTCCATGCCAGAATTCTCTTCCTACTTGGAAATTCAAAACACATACTTCATAAGGCCTTTTGAAGATAGCCCATTCACCCCGTCCTCATCTGAGTATCATTTTCTTTTCTCTATTTCAGAGTAACTATCACAACGTGGGAGAAAAAGAGAACCCTAGAGTATGAAGCCTGCTAGAATGTACTTTCTGGTTCATTGGAGACTTCAGGATGCTGTAAGCTAAGACAACCTCAGCATCTGTGGTGGCTGTGGATTGTCCAGCACAGCTGTGATGATGGTAGTGCAACTGGCTTTTGAAATCTTGGGAGAAGGCTCACTCTGAGAAATACTCATCCTTTCATTCCTTACCAATATCAGTTCTGCCGCAGAAAGTCAATAAGCTCCTAAAAACTAGTACTTGCCAAGCTCTAAAGGGTGATACTATGAAGAATCCTACATCCTGTTTAGTCACAGAAGGTCACAGAAGGATACTAATAATCTATGTTTAGTTTGCAAAGGGAAAAAAAACCCCACAAATCTAGGTCTCCATAGCTCCATTTCCTTAACAACTTTATTATATGGAGCAGGTGTCTAGGATTAAATAATCAAAAGAAGGAAACAGAAATGCCTAAACTTTAAAAATTTTGGAAAGTTTACACAAATTGAAAGAGACAAAGAAAAACAAATTAAAGAATTTGAGGAAGGTCCTGTCCAGGAATTTTCAAAGCTGAATAAGTTAAGGGAGGAAATGCTGAGCACTTTTTCTAAATATAGAAAACTTTGAATCTGAGAACATCAATGGTATCAAAGTTTCCGTCTTTTCTACCTTCCCTTTTTCCTCTCTCCCTCCCTCACTTCTTTCCTCCCTCCCTCTTTCCCTTTTGTTTGTCCTTCCCTCCTTTCTTCCTTCCTTCTTTTCTTCCTTCCTTTCTTCCTTCTTTTTTTTTTTCCCCTTTGGGCCTTTTTTAAAAATTAAATATTCTCCAAGATAGTTCTCCATCATACGCAGCACAGTGGTGTAGATAAAGTCAATATAACATATACCATCTTTGGTGGTAAACAGATACAAATTCAGTCTGTTAAGGAAAGACACTAGCCAACTAGAAATTTCTTTAAAGCAATCAGGAATACATTTTTCTCCAGGGAATCTCATGATTCTTAAGACAACAGTGGTAGAGAATGATTATGTAAAAATAATCTGATTGGAATTTTAAAAAAATATTCTTTCTCTATTTTGATACTTCAAAATCAAACTATTTAGTGAATGTTAATGTCTACTTAAGAAAGTAGGTAACTATAATATAATGTGATTTGTAACAGAAACAAAACAGATACAAATGTTTTAAATGTTATGGAAAACAAGAAAGCAATGAATTAAGGTTAAAAAAAAAAAAGACAAAAACTGCCAGATACTGTCTATTAGCACTTGGCACCATTCTATTTTAATTATGTAGAAATATTTTCAGTTTTCTAACTGAAATCTGAATGATAAAGGAATTATTAGAAATCTGAATATGTTAAATAAGATGTGAGTAAACGAATATAGGCCAGAACAGGTGGTAAAGGAAGGAGGTTTAGGAAGGAGGTTTTTGAGGGATGGAAGAACATGAAAACATGCATAGATTTAAAAGTACATAGTATTTTGGGGAATGTTATGTAGCTATTTGTCTATAACCTGAGATGCTTAGTCTCAGATAATGAAGGGAGTTAAAGTGATCAAATCTGTGTTTTAAAAAGAGAACTGTAGGTATATTTATTAAAATAATTCTCTAAAGCTATGCAAAATTTTTAGAAATATTCTTTTTTTTAAAGATTTTATTTATTTATTCATGAGAGACACACAGAGAGAGGCAGAGACATAGGCGGAGGGAGAAGCAGGCTCCATGCAGGGAGCCCAATGTGGGATTTATTTGATCCTGGGACTACAGGATCACACCCTGGGCCAAAGGCAGTTGCTTAACTGCTGAGCCACCCAGGCATCCTCAGAAATAATCTTTTTGAACACAATGTTATGATCTCTATAACACAGAGATATTATATGTAATATATATCTTGATAAAATATTCTTCATTGAAATGAATATATTCAACAATCATATTTAGTAAATAAGTTTATAAATGTATTATTCATAACTATAAGTGCATTTCTCATTAATATTCTCTTACATAAAAACATACAATTGTATATTCAACTAAATATCAAGGATATATTTGATATAGTTAATATTATCAATATATTATGGAACTATACCAGCCAATTCTTTAGTCACCATCCATATGTTGCTATAAAGCACTTAAAATGGTTAGTTGGAATTGTGATATGCCGTAAGAGTAAACACAAGATACAGAAGGCTTAATATGAAGAAAATAATACAAAATATCTAATTTATAAATTTTACATTGACTAATGTTGAAATAATAATAGTTTGGATATACTGGATTAAATAAACTTTATTATTAAAAACTAATTTAGCCTACTTCTTTTTCCTTTTTTTTTTTAAATGTAACTACTAGAAATTTAAAATGACATATGTTGCTCCAATTTGTGGCTCACACTGTATTCTGTTGGACAGTGCTGTTCTAGAATATATATTTCATAAATATATTAATAAAAATTATATTATTAAATAAACTAAATTATGCTATATCCTTTAGCTTTAAACTAAATTAATATGCCTTAAATTGATGCAAATAAGAACACAGTCATTGAATACTATGAGAATAGTGAGAATACTATGCATGAGAATAATATAATTATATTCACCAACTCTATTCAAAAGATTACTTTCATTACTTGCTATCCTGCTAACTGGCTTCATTTTTTCTTATAGCCCTTATCACTATCTGAATATATATATGTACCTGAATATATACAGATATATACACACACACACATATACATAGACAACATACATACACCACTGCAATTATTCATTTATTCTAAAAAAAATGTTTCTGGAGCAGCCCGGGTGCCACCTTCAGCCCAGGGCCTGATCCTGGAGACCACAGATGGAGTCCCACATCGGGCTTCCTAAATGGAGCCTGCTTCTCCCTCTGCCTGTGTCTCTGCCTCTCTCTCTGTCTCTCTCTGTTTCACTCTCTCTTTTTCTCTGTGTCTCTCATGAATAAATAAAATGCTAAAAAATAAAATAAAATAAAAAATTTGTTTCTTTTCTGATTCCTCAAGATAGGAATTAAACCTTTCTCATTTACTATCATAATCTCAGTGTTTTAGAAGTATGTCTAGCCCAGAGTATTCATTGCTATTTGCTGACTATAGGACTTTTTTTTTTTTTTTAAGGATAGCCCTGAGTTCCTGTGAGACTTTACTAAAAGCATTTATCAGACACCAGTCTTAAGGGAAGACTTAAGACTTCAGGACAATTTGATAAATTTGGTTAATTGATTATTTGACAAACTGATCTTTTAGGTGAAATTGGCTTTTCGAAACTGTTGATTTTTTTAAAAGATTTTATTTATTTATTAATGAGAGACACAGAGAGAGAGAGAGGTAGAGACACAGGCAGAGAGAAGCAGGCTTCATGTAGGGCACCCAATGTGGGACTCAATCCTGGGATCCTGCCCTAGGCCGAAGGCAGGCGCTCAAGCGCTGAGTCACCCAGGAGTCCCATGAAAACTGGTTTTTGAATACATGTGTTGTACTTGCCTCCACCCCTTTGGAAAAGTACAAACTGCAAACAGATGAGGCAGGAAGATTTGTCTATCAAAGTAGTACCTGTATAAGCACCTGAGGGCTTGGAATGAGGAAGTCATAATAAGAAGCAAGAGAAATGTGTTAGAAGGTCATTTCCGAGAAAGACTCAGTAGGTTTTGTGATTGAAATCCTAGTAGGTTTCTCCACATTTCATTTTTGGGGAATATAGGAAAAGAGAATATCTTTAGTTTGGCATGTGCTGTGATGGAGATATCCATCCGGATGTTTGGTAGACAGAAGGACAAGTCTAGGGCTAGGAAGAGGTGTGGATTGAAGCTATAGACCACATGGCAAGAGAAGCTGATAAAATTATCAGCCTAACAGTTAAAATCAAGCAGGGACAATTCTTATGTTAACTTTCTCTACCAGTGAAATGATACATTATGTTAATATTATATTTAAAAAAGGAGAGAGTGCCATGCTTATTTTTTTCATAGAAGAAAGCACAAAGCAGTAGTTTATTTTTCAATGTAGTCTATAAAATTTTGCTGCATCCTTTGACTCACAGGGACACTACTGAAAAAAATGAACAAATTTATGACTAAAGACTGTAAGCACTTTATCTTTATACAATCTAAATAACCAAGAATTAATCAAGCAAAGAATTGTTTTGATTTAATTTAAGGAAATAACAGCTGCCTACATGAAATAATCTCAGGACTTTCATTTCATTCAAGTGTAATCCATGAAATAATTTACAGCTGCTTGAACTAGACAATGTGGGATATGAGTGAATTTTCACATCTGGTTCTGGGAACTTTATAACAAAAATTAAAAGCTTTCCAAACATAAGTCCCTCACAGTGATTCAGTGAAGGGTTACATAAGAATTATATGGCAGTTTTTTCCTGCATTGCAATTGGTTTGTTGATTTACGTTGATAGTACTGATTTGGTCAAATATTTTAAGCAGATGTTATGTATTCTGAATGAATTATTAAAAATAAAACAAATGTTAAGAAAATATATAGGAAATTAGACAAGTTTAAATAAAAATATTTATGAAAACTTTTTTGTTATGTGAAACAGCTATATTTCCTTAGAAGGGGGAAAGAAAGAACAGAGAGCAAAACATTATTCAATTTGCTGGGACGAATTCTGGTTGAAAGGTAGAAGAAAAATGTTAAGGCCATGCTTCTATTGGTTCTCTTTCTACAATCATGCCTGAAATATGAGCTCAGCATTCTTTCTCAGTACATCAGAATAGTACAGCTTAACCAAATCTGTAAATAGTAAGAACAAAGAGATAGATATTAGAAATTATAGGCTATAATTTTTTAGAATGACCTTAGTTTGAAAATTTTTAAGTTAGAATTGCATTTGAAAAAAAAAGTGCTGTGCTAGTTTTCCTCTTTAATAACACAACAGAGAGCAGGTTACAGAATATTTACTTTCCTTGACCACATGAGATCAATAAACAAAGAAAGTGATTAGACTAGTAAGTTAGGGAAATGTTTACAGAAACTTCAGTTTACATATATTCTGTATCTTCTATTAAACTGAAAGGAGTAAGAAACTTCCTGAGATATCTTTGCTAGCTACCAGTTCCTGTTTAATTTCTTTGACCTTCAAAAGCCAAACACATCACTGACCACAAACATTTGTAAAAATTTAGGCTAGAATTTGTTCGCTTAGATTGCAAATGAATCACAAGACTCGTGCTAATTGAACCCATCATGATGTAAATTGTGAAGGCTTTTCTGTTAGTCAGAAAAATTAAGACATCTGGGAGTGGTTTTCTCTTTCCAGTCTGCAAGAAAAATACTACTGCTTCTAGCAAATTCAAATCCAGACACTACCCAAAGTCTGGTTTCTGCATCAGTATATCTTTATTTTTCTTAATTTTCACCCACCACAAATCAAGAGATTATATTGTGTAAACAAAACAAAACAAATAGTTGACTTTTCCCGGAATCTCTTGTCACCCTTGGAAGGTTTTACAGATAGAGACTGTGAACAATTCTTTTCCCTAAAACTAACTGAAATTCCAGGCATGGGGACTCGTGTCAGGTAAAGTTATATAAGCACACTGGCCTAATGTTAGTGAAAGCCCAGTTACAGCCCTTGAATTGAAGTGAGGGCCCATTGTGGACAACGATGAACTAGAAACTGTGTCAGAGGAGGAGCATCAGGGATTGGATTTGGGGGATAGTAGTGGGAGGCTCAAACAGGAGATCAGCAAAATGCTTAGAAGTAGAGATGTTCAGGTATACAACTGGAAAACAGAAAGTGAGGCAAGCCAGGCAAAGTATACATAGAGTGTACACACAGGCAAGGCAAAGATGGTATCAAAAGACTGGGATTAAGCCAATTATTAATTTCCATAAGGTGATGAGTAAGAAGGAATTTTTTCAAACATAAAAATCGCCACGAAATCTTGCAAAAGCTGATCATTTTAACTACTGTTTAAAAGTGTATTTATTCCATTTTAATTTTACTGGGATGTGTCTCTGGCTAACGCACTCATGTAATTAATATCTCTTGATAGTGAGAAGGCACTTCTCATCCCAATGGTTTAGTTATGGAATGACTGCTGGCTGTATCAGCATCATCATGTTATAGCAAACATTATTTCAGTCACTACGGGTGACACAACATGCAAACATCTACTCTTTTTGTTTTTAAACTAATTGTTAACCCTATTTAAAATAATTTTTATGTTCCTATAGGCTCTATGTTAAATAAATAAGATCCTATGTTGAAAAGTCCCTATGTGAACTGTACTAGTTTGTTGATTGCTAATGAACTTTGACCATCAGACTAATATATGTACCCTGCACCATATTTGATGATATTTTGATTTTTTGATCCAGACCATAATTATTAATTGGGCTCATTTTGATGAGTGCTTCTGTATTGATTATATAATTTGCTAACTCAAAATAAGTTCCTTGGAGAGAGAATGATAAATTCATACACTAATTGCTACAGTCCCAAGACTAGCAGTTAACTTTTCTGCGTCCATGCTCTAAACTTATCTTAAGTAGAGTTGACTCTACCTGAAGTCACTTTACTGAATAAACATGGTGCAAATACACAAAAAGCAAATTACTGTGATATTCGTGATTGAACTCAAGATTCATTGTTAATTTACTTTTTTCTTGAGTTTCAAGTGTACCATGAAGGTGGAAGTGCACCTAAGAAGGTGGTTGACATCTTCCACACTACCCTCCTTCCTTTCTTTTCTTGTATTCTGTCTTTATTTTTACTTAAGTCTTCAGCTTTGATAGTATTCCTCCTTCCTAGATCCTTGGCATTATAGACTTTTGCTCCAACAGTCCTCCACTGTAAATCCTTTGTACTTTGTTTCACTCCCTCCTTCTCTCAACTTTGTGCTGTTGATACTGAGATTTTTCATCTCATCGTGTGATATTCTCAATTAGGTAAATTTTAACCACCAAATGCACATTTAAAAAGCTTTTAAAAGTCAGACAAAAAAATATTTCATTATGCCTGTCACCTTTGTTGAAATTCTAAATCCAATATGGTTAATCCAAAAACAGCATTAAGTAGCATAGCTACTCTCTCTCTTCCTGTCCCCTCCAAACTCCCTTTTTCCATGTTTCATACTCAGTCCTTTGGGATAAATTTTAAAAGAATCAAATTTTAGGAAAATAAAAAAGAAAATCGTGGCTGGCCATATACTAAAATTGCTACTGATGTATTTTGGCTGTGGTTGCCAACTCATTCTCCCTTGTGGTGTGCCACAGGCAAGAAGCAGGCACAGGACATACCTTTCCCATCACTGAGATGGGAGCCACATGCCACAAGATGTTGCCACCCTGTCTGACACACTGTAAATTCTCTTTCCATTCTGTGCTGCTTTCTTGGAATTTACATGCTGTTCTCATCCTTTACACTTCAAGCCACAAAACACTGCTATCCCAAATGAAATTTTACAAGACCATTTCAACTTTGTTCCATTTTCTTGGATAGCTGCCTCTATGGAACTATTCTTTAATAACATGTCATGCAGCATGATATCACCTAAGAACTCATCTCACATCCTACATTATATACATCTTTTGAGTTTACTAAAAATGGATATTTCAAGATAAGAAAAAATATAAAAACTAAAAATGTACGAATTGGCTATTCAATGTACTCCTTCAATAGCAACCCCCGTCTGTTTCTGTGCTTTGAGCAATCCAAGAATGTTAATGTCTTCAGGTCTCCAGACTTACTGTGCTCCCTACCTGGGGTGCCCTTTCCCTACATATAGCCATACTGCTCTGCTCAAATACTGACCTCTAATAAGGGATTCCCTTGACTATTTATCTAAGAGAGCATCATCTATCATTCTTTATCCTTTTTATCCTTCCTTATTGCCAGAATATTTGTTACATTCCGTAAGTAAATTTTATAATTATTTCATCATTTAATTCTCCACTAATACATTTCCAGAAGGGTAGAGACTGTCTCACATTTCCTATACAGTCCCTGGAATGTAACAAATCCTCAACAGATATATAATGAATGAATGAATGAATGAATGAATGAATGAATGAATGAATTATCCCAACACCTGATATACATGGCATTGTTATTCCATTTCATTAGTAAGTAAGATATAGTATAGATAAGGTCCCTTAGAAAATGTGAGGCAGGGATGCCTGGGTGACTCAGTGGTTGAGCATCTGCCTTTGGCTCAGGGCATGATTCCCATATCAGGCTTCCTGCATGAAGCCTGTTTCTCCCTCTCTGTTTCTATGTCTCTGTCTCTCTCTCTCTGTGTCTCTCATGAATAAATAAATAAAATCTTTAAAAAAAAAAAAAAGAAAAAGTGAAGCACTTCTTCGAGGCACATGGTATCGATTGGAAGAGACAGTAATGAAAGCTTGATTGGATTGACTTCAGAGGTGAGGGTCAGCTTTTATATATACACATAAACACCTACAACCAATGATTTCTCAAATTAGTGCTCACATAAATTATTATTATTAAGGTAGTATTATTTACTATCCATATTTCAGTAAACTTCTATCAAGTTAATTCCATGTATGATACTATTCTCCAATGTCAAATATATAAAGGAAAACTATCATTTATTTGTTCAATGTCTATAATGCTTTAATCACTCTTTCAGGTGCTTTCAGATGTTACACTTTATTTTGCCCACACAATGATCCGCAACATAAGGCAATGCAACCATGGGTAATTTATCCCTCCTCCTCTCACTACAGGAAGATATCAGACAATGTCTGAAGACATTTTCTTGTTGTCATAACTGAGGAGGCGGTACAGGCAGTAGATACTACTGAGATCTAGTGGGTAGAAGCCAGCCTCTCACAACAAAGAATGTCAATAACATCCAAAAAGTCAATATTTAGTGCTAAGGTTGAGAACCCCTGCTCTAAGGCTTGTTTTATCCTCTTATGCAGGTACCTTATATGAATAAAATGGATAGGATAAGAAAACCAAGCATTGTCAGGAGATTAAGCAGTCTTTGGAGTTTAAAGTATAGGCCAAACAATAGTGTAGGCCAAGTTAAGCCTATGGATTCTGACATTTGAGTTAGACTTTGTTTTTTTTTTTTTTTTAAACAACTTTATTTTTTTTTTTTTTATTTATGATAGGCACACAGTGAGAGAGAGAGGCAGAGACATAGGCAGAGGGAGAAGCAGGCTCCATGCACCGGGAGCCCAACGTGGGACTCGATCCCGGGTCTCCAGGATCGCGCCCTGGGCCAAAGGCAGGCGCTAAACCGCTGCGCCACCCAGGGATCCCCGAGTTAGACTTTGTTTGATCAGGTCACACAGTTGATGTGTTGTGAACACTAAGGTGATGTTTTCTCAGCCATAGCACAATACTCTATTCATACTACATTATATACTATACACTACGTAACAGGATACTCTATTTGTACTACATACTACATTACATACATACTGATTAACTTGATGCTACACAAAGATGAGTGTTGGTGCTACTCTGCTTTTACCTTAACATCAATCGTACCAACGTATCTGATCATACACCCTCACTTCAAATGATTCCTAACTAATGGATATTTTTCCTGAAAATTTCATAAGGCTATGGAAGAGACAGTCTCTTTGTCTATCTTGACTAAATTGCATTTTGAACTGCAAAACCTCCCCCAAACCACTTTTAAACATTTTGGATCTTTTGCCAGTTTTTCTTCCCTAAGGCTGCTCCAGATTTCATATTCCATCTGTTTTGATTCTCCCACCATTCCTAACTTACAGCCTCATCCACAGTTCTTGAGCACAACTGAACTCACTCTCACTTTGTATCCCCACTCAACACGATGATTAATAAAACAAAGATGTCACCTTGAGGTTCATCATCCTTATGAAATGGTTTCTGTCATGATCATTTATTACAATGTCTTTTAGTATTACAAAAGCCTCAAGCTTATGGCTGTATCATTCATCAACCTACCACTCTGCTGTATGAACAATGGAAAAAAATACATATGTTCTGGTCCCTTCTCCATTCACAACACTGATTTCTTTGCCCTTCAAGAGCACGACCCATGAGAAAGAAAATAAGAAAAGTTACATCAAGGATAATACGCTGAGCACATCTGTGTCAGGATGACTCTAAGATGATCCCTGCTTTCTAGTACTCATGCCCTTGTAGACCTCTTCTAGTGATGTATGGCTAACTATAGTGACTTATCTTCTAAATAGTAGAATGAAGCCAAGTTGATTGGATATCACTAGCATGATGAGGTTTTTGGTTTTTTTTTAAATGTGACTTGCTAGCACATTTTCTCTATTGTTTATTTTTTTTGTTTTTATTTTTTGGCTTGCACACTTTGCTGAAGTAAGTTGCCCTGTTGTGAAGGCCACATGACAAGGAACAGAGGTGGCTTCTGGCCAACACCCAGGAACTGAGGTCCTCAGTCTGAAACCCTTGAGGAGCTGAATTCTCCCCACAACCCTTTAAGTTTGAAGGGAGACCCTTACCCAGTTGAGCATCAGTAGAGATGCCAAGAGCCCTGCCGTTGCCTTCTTTACAACCTTGTAAAAAACCCTAAAATGGGGGATCCCTGGGTGGCGCAGCGGTTTGGCGCCTGCCTTTGGCCCAGGGCGCGATCCTGGAGACCTGGGATCGAATCCCACGTCAGGCTCCCGGTGCATGGAGCCTGCTTCTCCCTCTGCCTGTGTCTCTGCCTCTCTCTCTCTCTCTCTCTCTCTGTGACTATAATAAATAAATTTAAAAAATTAAAAAAAAAAACAAAACCCTAAAATGGAAGACATAGCTGAGCTGGGCCTAGATGCTTGACCCAAAGAAACTGTGAGATAATAAATGTTCATTGTTTTAAGATGTTAAGTATATGGCAATCTGTTACAAAGCTATAGATAGCAAATACAACATTCAAGCAATTTTTCTTTTCTCCAGATTATTTAGAATAAAATTCTTAGTGAAGTCTGAAAGAATTACTTTAGTGGGTAGTTTTATATTAAATAACCTGACTTGCAGATTATTTGAACTTACCCAAATATATAAAAGACAAACAATTAAGATTTCAAATCGCCTTATTTTAAGACATGTGGTCTTTCAAATAATTCCTTAAAGTTTTTTTTCCAGTTTCAAAATAGCAAGCAAAATTATGAATTAAAGGAGAATAGTTATCATAATTAAACATTTGGCCAAATTTATGATACATATAACTAAGTTGTGTGTAGAGTATTTTATATACAGTTTATACCATATTGAAGTTCTGCCTATAATTATTTTATATAATACTTTCACCCACAGTTAGTATTATCATGATGTAATTTTGTCATTTTAAATTATTATAAAATTTTGTAGTGATTGGATTTTCCCTTTGTAGTTGTAGTGCTGATTATAGCTATGATTTGATACTGTATCTTAAACTCAAACCAAAATTATAACATCATTTGAGTAGGAAAAATATGATCTACTTTGTGAGTTTCAGATCTAATATGTGGTTTTCACGAACACATTTTGACAAAAAAAGGGAGTCAGCCTGTAGCAGCTTTTCATAGGGGTACACACATACATGCAGACAGACACAGACACATATATACATGCATCCAGGCACACAAATTTACCCATACTCATACAGACACACACACACCTATACTCATGTACACATGCACATACAGATACACACATACACACTTAGGCACAGACACACACACACACATACACAAACACTGCTGGAGGACTAAAGCATCACATGACCCATTATGTTCCACACTGTCCTAGCTCAGGATCTCCAGATGGACTATTGCCATGGCTTAGATAAAGCCAGGGCCAGAGGAAAACTCAGCCAACATTTCTGTGTTTCATCTTTCGGAACTTTTGAAATTAAAGCACTTTTTCATATAAAACACATTGAAAATATTTCCAGATCCAACTTTAATGTATTGGTGTTCCCACATTCACACAAATATTTATATATTTCTAAGTCTATGGATCACTATTTCCTAACACACTCTACTCCAGGAGGTTTGGTTTATTCACAGCCTCTGAAGCACATGCAGATTGCTCCAGAACAAGTCAGATGGGTAAAAAATGTAGCATTCTTTATTTTTTGTAAGTGATCTAAAAAAAATCCATTCTTTTTTCACAGGGGGCAAATAAAACTAAACAAACAATAATAAAACTCCCTAAATTTGCCTTTTAAATGTATCTTAACCTCCTCTGGTTTACCTTTCTTTTTCAATAAGTGTAGTTTTTTTTTTTTTTTTTAGCTTAGATATAGTCAAATTTAGGTCCAAATTCCCAAAAAAGAACTTTTCTTTTCTTCTTTCTAGTTTCACTTTTCTCCCTTGGCAACTAAGGTGGCACCTAGATATGAAGGGAAGAGTATGTGTCCTCAAGACAATGGCCAGCAGGCAGCCACTGTTGATGTGGACCCCAATACCCTCCTCTGTGTTCCTTCCTGGACACTGAGAAGACTGTGCATATGCAGCCTGGAGCCTGGGCATGACTTGTCCTCAGCATCATGGAGTCTGGCCATCATCCTTCCACCACTGATTCAGCTCCACCTCCATTCTGGGATCTTATGATTCCCATCTCCATCCACCTCCTGGACCCAGCCTAGGCTGGGACATTGCATCTCTGCTGTGGGGTCCCCTTGCCTTCACTGTGGTGATCTCATAACTCTAAATTCCCAGCTATCCTAGGTGTCCCTCACCAAGTCTGTAAAAGCTGCTGGGCCTCTTCCCCTTGACACAGACCTCAGGGAGAACTGGAAGTGCCCTCCTAAACCATCTTCCTAGTCCTCTTCTCCTTTCTGTTCTACACCACAAGCTACATAAACATAGAATGGAAATCAACAGCCAAAGAGCTTTCAGATTTTATATCAACCAGTCTAAGGTTTCCGAGTAAAGATTCTGTCACCTTTCTCCCCATTCTTAATCCACCTGGATGTTCCTACACCCTATACAACTGGGATGTCTTTTTTTTTTTTTTTTTTTTTTTTAAAGATTTTGTTTATTTGAGTGAGAGAGACTGAGAGAAAGAGAGAGAGAGAAAGCACAGGTGTAAGATAAGAGAAAGAGGGAGAAGCAGGCTCCCCATTGAGTAGGGAGCCCCAGGCAGGGCTCTATCCTAGGACTCTGGGATCCTGACCTGAGCTGAAGGCAGACGCTCAACTGACTGAGCCACCCAGGTGCCCCCACAACTGGGATTTCCATCCTGAGAGGTAAATCAGGATATTTTTCTCTGATCTCTTACATTAGCCTACCTTCCAGGATTGTATGAGATTTCCTCTTTCATTCTGTCAGCTGGGTACTTTATCTACATTTCATTTTCCACTGTGAATATGATCCATGATTAAATCTCTGAGGAGCTTTGCTCTAGAGATGCATAGGGAGACCTTTTAGACTGTAGAAAATATCTTTCTCACCCCACAGGTCATGCTTTAAGATGACTCTATCTCTTTACTCTCAGGGAGTTAGCTTTGAAAGATAAAGCTAAGTAGGAAATTATCTTTCTTTAAGGCAATAACTCTTTTCCATGAGGTGACAACTTCTTTGTGGTCAAAGGCAGGAGGGAAACATAATATAAAATTTAAAAATAATTCAAAAAATTTTAAATGGGGGGGAACCTGGGTGGCTCAGTGGGTTAAGTGTCTGACTCATGATTTTCGCTCAGGTCATGGTCTGAGGGGTGTGATATTGAGGCCCATGTTGGGTTCTACACTGAGCGTGGAGCCTACTTAGGATTCTCTCTCTCCTTCTCCCTCTGCTCCTGCCCTCACTCACATACTCTCTTTCTCTCTTTAAAAAAAAAAAAAATATATATATATATATATATATATATATATATATATTTTTTTTAGTTTGATTCAATGGCAAAATACTATCCCTATTGTTCATGAAACTTTGTTCTTACATACCTTATCATAGGCCATATGTCCTCACTCAAATTTTTGTCTTATTGACAAAGTTCTCTCATGATTTCTCTAGCAATAAAAAGCCATCCACTCCTTCCAGTTTAGCTCAAATGTTACTTCCTCTGTGTAGCTTTCTCATCACCCTAGTTCACAGTCACAGTTTATTTCCATTGAACTTCAATGACATATTACCCCTGGTATTTGAAACTTAATATATTGCTCTGTAACTTTAATTTCTAATATTTGTCTGCTTATTTATTGACATATATACACCTGTTCTTGAGAACTGACAGGTATGTGGATCATCTTTTCCCTCTTTCCCACCATATCTATTCAACTCCTACCAGCTTCATAGAAAGCCTCCAAGCTGCAAACTGATTGTGTATTTCTTAATTTTATCCATAAAACTTTGGCCTTTTAAATGAAGTAACAGATGTTCAATTTTTGGCAGAGGTACCTATATCTAGGTAAGGAAATGAAAAAGAAATTTTTAAAAATGTAACAAGTATATGAATTAAGATGGAATTAAGGGCCTTAGATATTTGCATCAGGAATGTCATTTTGATCATCACTCCTGCGCTTTTACTTTTTTTAAAGAGAATATGCATTTAAATATTCCTCACAATTATTTTAAGAAAATAAATACCTGTTTGGGATATTCAGATTATAAGATTGCAGTAATCTTTGAAGATTGATTTTTTTAAGATTTTATGTATTTATTCATGAGAGATACAGAGAGAGAGAGAGAGAGAGAGAGAGGCAGAGACACAGGCAGAGGGAGAAGCAGGCTCCATGCAGGGAGCCTGATGTGGGACTCAATCCCAGTTCTCCAGGATCACACCTTGGGCTGAAGGCGGCGCTAAACCACTGAGCCACCCAGTCTGCCCTGAAGAGTGATTTTTAAATTGGTAAATAGGAAGAAGTATATATAAGTAAATAGCATTTTAAAAGGTATGAAAATGGAAACACTCATAAAAAATCTTTTTCTTCCCAAGAAAAGTTCAGGCCATAGGACAAGAATTCCTATAGCTTTCTCCCATTATACTTTTGAGTTTAATTCCAATAACATTCACAATTCTTACTTTTCTTCAGTTTTGCTGAAATCCACTGGGTTGAAAGTTATTTATCCAACCAATGATTTTATCCCATTTATAATAGGTAATCTATATGCTCATAGGTACAACTTTCTAAAAGATATAATACTTATTTTTAATTTTTTCCATATGAAAAGTAACCATACTCTGCATTCACAAAGCCACTAATATATATTCAAGTGGATGAAGCATTAAATAGTGTTAGAAACAAATTCAGCCAATTGTAGGGTAGCCAGAATCTTATGAGGTAGCCAGGAATTTGAGATTTTCTAAACAAGGGCATTTTATAATTCAAACAGATCTATAAGACTCACTGGAAGAATCATGTTAGCAAAAGGTCCAGACATACAGAGAAAGAACTTAGCAGAAATAATGAAGTAGGGAAGGAAGAAGTATAAAAATGATTTGTCAATGCTCCTGATTTATTTTTAAGTTTTTAAAAATCAGAAACCATAGCATATCCATCTTTGTTTCTCTAGGACCATGCACAGTTCTTGGCCTACATTTAATAAGTGTTTGTTGAATGTATACATAAGTAAAAGTTTCTTATGGTAAATACAATTGGATGACTAAAGTGATAATTAATTATGAAAAGTCTTGAATGGCAATATAGGTTGAAATGATCAACAAGCCAAAGAGGTTTATTGAACTAGGGCATAATATGATTTCTGGAGTATTTTATTTTATTTTTTATTTTTTTAAGATTTTATTTATTTATTCATAGAGACACAGAGAGAGAGAGAGAGAGAAAGAGAAAGAGGCAGAGACACAGGCAGAGGGAGAAGCAGGCTCCATGCAGGGAGCCCAAAGTGGGACTCAATCTCGGGTCTCCATGATCACACCCCGGGCTGCAGGCAGCGCCAAACTGCTGCGCCACCAGGGCTGACCTATTTCTGGAGTATTTTAGAACACTGGAGAAGTGAAATGGTTTAGTGGTTCAGTACTATCTCTGGAATCAGACTACTAAAATTCAAATTCTGATTACACTTCCTACTAGCTACCAGCTGTATGATTTGAGGCAAATTATTTAACATTTCAGAGCCTCAGCTCCCCATAAGTAAAATGAGGAAAAGCACTGGCTAACTCAAAATTGTTATATTGGTTAATGAGTCAACACATGAGAAGTGCAAAACAGTGTCTGGCACACAGCAGTCAATAAATGGTACTGACATCATTATTAGTTCAAAAATCATAAAAATGGATTTGAACTGGAGACACTGCAGAGAATGGAGCAGATGATTTTCCTATTTCCCCAAAGCTATGGGGAAGAACATTCTATCATTCTTCATTTTCATTTCACAGGTACAATGGACTAGCATATTTTACTTCCAAAGCTGCGCTTCACAAGTTTGACTTCTGAACTTTTCCAGGAAAATAAAATATTAAACTTAACACATGCCATTTGACAACAAAGTCACATTAATTTGAGAAAGAGGGATCCCTGGGTGGCGCATCGGTTTGGCGCCCGCCTCTGGCCCAGGGCGCGATCCTGGAGACCCGGGATCGAATCCCATGTCGGGCTCCCGGTGCATGGAGCCTGCTTCTCCCTCTGCCTGTGTCTCTGCCTCTCTCTCTCTCTCTCTCTGTGACTATCATAAATAAATAAAAACTAAAAAAATAAATAAATAAATAATTTGAGAAAGAGAAACAAAACTTTTCTCTTCTGACCCACTGAAGTTCAAGACTTCATCGTTGGTGATTTTACTCTTGGCATCTCTGCATACTGTTTGTTTGCAAGTACATGGACAATTGAAGTAAGAGACAAAACTAACATGCCTTTTTGTGTTCTCTCTGTAATCAAAATTGTTAGCAAACTCAAAATCTACAAATAGTGGGTACCAAGTAACATAGCACTCTAAAGTGAAGATATCAATAAATTAGTTGATATTGACTTAAATTCATGTCACTACAAAAAGAAAATTTGTAAAACTTGAGGAACAGATTTCGATTTAAAGACTAAGAAATTTAATTAGGAGCTTTTATTCCAATCTGACTTAAAATGATGCTGTATATTGACTTCTATGAATAATTTATGTTTAAAATTGTAATTGAATAGAAAAGTTTAAAAATATTTTCTTATAAAATGCATCCACTGCTTGCAGACTCAGCTAACAATCCTGTAAGAGACTGCCTGAGATCCCAAGGTACTTTACCTTAGATCTAGTAGTTCTTCAATTTCTTTTTACCAAAATAAATGCACCTGAACTGAATTGACAATTAAGAACAAGAACAATTACAGAAATATTGGTTCTACCTTTCTTGTAAGAAGCTCATCAGTTTCATTTCTTCCTAAACATTGCTATCTGTTTCCATCTCCACACCTTAGCTCATGCTATTTCTCTATGTCTCTCTGTATATATCACTCCTTGAAGACATGTCTAAAGATTTACTATAACCATAAAATTTTTTCCCCCAAGTTTTTCAAATCAATTTATTTATTCACCACTGGCTTACATAATAAAATGTACACCACACTAATATGTCCTCACTGGGTACTTTTATTTTTTTATTTTTCTAAAGGTTTTATTTATTTATTCATGAGAGACATGGAGAGAGAGGCAGAGACATAGGCAGAGGGAGAAGCAGGCTCCACGCAGGGAGCCCGATGTGGGACTCGATCCCAGGACCCCGGGATCATGCCCTGAGCCAAAGGCAGATGTTCAACCGCTGAGCCACTCAGGCATCCTTCTCACTGGGTACTTTTAATACTTAGTTTTTTTCTTATAGTTTTCAGGACTCCTCAAATTAATTTCATAAGTCAAACTAAGTTAAACTCAATTAAGTTAATAATTGAGAAAGGGACAATAATAATCTTTTATCTCCTCCTGTACCTCTGACTTAATAGCTAGTTATCTCCCAAAGCTTAGTAGACACCTAACAGGACTTGCTGAGTATGAGAATCAAGTCAGGAAGTTTTCCTAGTTATTTTTAATGATCTAAGTCCAAATATGATTATATTAGACCTTAATATCACATACATTTTTGAGGATTTACTATAGATTTATAACACTAACATATTTGATTATCCCCTGGGACTAACTCAGAGAACTTCTAGGCAGTGCCTGATTAAAGAGAATCACTTCATAAATAATATGACCACCGTTTACACACAAGTGTCAACACCCAACTCTTGGTATGTGCAATGCCACAAATAGTAACATTCATCAATGCACTGCCCCATGTAATTAGTGTCAGGAATTACTATCTTCCTGCCCACCTCCCTCTCTCATGTAGCCACTCTTCCAGAACTCTTAGAAATATCTGAACTTCATATTAGTAATTCCTGCAAACATTTATGTTGAGGCTGATTTCTGTCCATTAAAAATTCCTATACTGCTCATATATATAAAAACTTATATTAAATAAGTATATTGAAGGCAGACATTGGAAATTCATGCTTGAAATTGGTCTTCAATTCTTTGTTCTTGTACTTTTTCCAGAGTTAATATGTAGATCACAGTTCCCTTGTTTCCATGCTCAGCCTCTTAGCCCCTTTATTCCTAATTGCATTTGTTAGAATCTGGGAATTGGCATGTATTCCCAGTAAAATAGGGGATATTATTGATTAGTTCATTAGTTCACCTTCTTTACATCATTATTCTTTATCTCCATCTGGCCCCACTTCCCTAGTTTTGTTGTTTGATCTCTCACTTTCCACCTTCCAGGAAACCAGTGATTGGACCATAACTGGTATTTACCCTGCCTGCTTCACCCTTGAGGTCCATAGACCTCCAAAGCTAAAGAAGGATATTAATGGTCCAAGGAGAACTTAACACTTTCCCTGAAAGAGCCATTCAAACTACACAGGAGGGTATTCTCCATTTTCCTACCCACCACTATTTTTTCTACTTATTGCAATCTGGATGCTGGCATCACCATACCACTGCTCTCAAAAGCCAGTAATTTCTAGATGTCCAACCCAATGAGCCTACTCAGTCTCCATCTTAGACATCAGTAATCATCAGCTTTTATTAAAACTCTTCACACCCTTTGCTTCTTCAACATGCCAATTTCTGGTTTTCCTTGTAGCTCTCTATTAGCTCTTCCTTTTGTGGCCTTCATTTTGAGATTCCTCGAGTTACATGCTTAGTTTTCTCTTCTTCTTACTCTCTGTTCTCTCCTAGGAAAGAACTTTAATTCCCATGGGTTTCAACTATCATAGACACACTAGTAACTCATAAGCACATCTCCAGTTTACTGAGCCCCATATTGTCAAGGGGCACCTGAATTTATAACACAGAAATTAGGAATCCATCTTGACTCCTATTCCACCCTCAACTCCCTATTCTACATCTTCCAACTTAGTATCAAGGCCTGCTAGTTTTCTTCCCAAATATGTCTTATATTCACTTGTTCCACTCCATCCTTACTACTGATGTGTTGGGTTAAGGCACTTAGACTGCTGCAAAAGCATTCAACTCTTCTTCCTACTTCTTGCACTGTCCCCTCAGACTATCTTCCACACAGCTGCCATACGATCTAGAGAAGATGCACATCAGCTCATGTCGTACCCATACCTTTCCTGACTACAGAACGTATCTCAATTTCTCTCAATGTCACAAGAGGCCCTGCATGTATGACAAGAGGTCCTGCCCTTTTCTCAATTTATTTTCCTGCTTCTAACTATCATCTAGCTTCACTGAATAGGTGGCTTCTAGTTTCTTTTCATATACAATTCTGTTTCTTAACACTGTTTTGTTCATATAGCACTTTGCTCATATAGCTCCCTGACCTTTACAGTCCTCTCTCCACCTTCTCATCATTTCATCCTCTTCACCAAAGGAATTCTATCCATAATTTAAGGCTCTTCAACCCTGTTCTAACAGCTCTAATGCGGTCTGGCTTACTTTCCTCTATGTTCCTATTATACTCCTCTCTTTACCACATGGTATTATAATTTTTGCTTGGTATGTCTTTCTCTCTCACAGTGAAAAACTTGAGTAGGAAGCCCATGTTTTATTTTTCTTTCTGTGCTCAAGGTCTACTTCACTGCCTAGCACATAGAAGAATAGGCTTATTGAATAAATGAGAGAATGAATACATTAATAAAAAGGTACTATATTGCTTGCTACCATCTGTCTATTTTCTTGATCAGAAAATTCTGCTTATTTCCCCATTAGGAACTTCATTGACCATTCTGACCATATCTAGACTTCCAAAGTTGCTTTACAATTCATATTCATTAGAGTCTCATTGAACATCTCAGCCATATCCTTTTGAACATACCTTAGTCATAAACTTTGCCAAATCACAATCAAGACTCAGTGTTTGTGCTACTCTCTAATGATACTACTCATTGGGTCTCTTTGATGCCGAAAACTTAAAGTGAAAAGTAATAGAACAGAGATTCTGCAGATTTTGGTATTCAACAGACTTGGTGGTTCATTTACGCTGCACGAGGAATGATTCCTAACTTTCCAATAAATCTGCATTTTCAGGCCTCAATATGAATAAGTAGGCTAAGTTGTGCACCCCCTCCCGATATTCTTATCTTGAAGTTCTAACTTCCAGTAGCTTGGAACATGACTATTTTTAGAAATAGGGTCTTTACAGAGGTAATTTATTTATTTATTTATTTATGACAGAGAGAGAGAGAGAGAGAGAGAGAGAGAGAGAGAGAGGGAGGCAGAGGGAGAAGCAGGCTCCATGCACTGGGAGCCCGACGTGGGATTCGATCCTAGGTCTCCAGGATCGCGCCCTGGGCCAAAGGCAGGCGCCAAACCGCTGCGCCACCCAGGGATCCCTTTACAGAGGTAATGAAATGAAACTGAGATTTACCGGGAAGGCCTTAATCCAATATGACTTTTATCCTTATAAGAACAAGAAGGTTTACATAGATATGGGCAGAAAAAATATGACATGAAGACATAGAAGATGGTCAATTACAAACCAAGGTGAGAGGACCCAAAAGAAACCAACTCTGTAACATCTTGACCATGAACTTTCAGTCTCCGTAACTATTGTTCAAGCCACCCAGTCTATATTTTGTTATGGCAGCCCTAGTAAACTAATACAGTAGATCACAATATTAATCTTCACTATTTTATGATAACAAAATATTTATTACACGGAAACATAAATCTTGCTAGCAGTGAAGCAGGGAAAAAAAATTAGCCTTCCTGTTATTGCTTGTTTTGATCAAGAAAGCCTTAGGAATACCTTCAGCTGTTGGTGATGCACTCTGATTGACAAAGTAAGAAACCACAGATGGCAGTTTTCATCTTTTCAAATACTTACAAATGGTAAACATCTTGAGATGTGTACTGTGTGTGTGTGAATGTTTCCTGAGCGAGCTACTATGCAAAATTTTATTCCTTTGGCCAGCAGTGCTTTGAAGGTAGACACATGGAGATCTTAAATTAGTTTCACTAGTTTACTTTCATTTCAAAATATATAAGAAACAAGTAAAATCCAACCAAAAACATCTTTCTTAATACCAGGGATTAGCTGAGCATGATGATACCAGAGTATTTTTAGTTTAATAGATGTGATGCATGATCCTCAACTATGCCATCCTTTATCCAATTCCCACACTGTCCCCACCCTTTATCCTACAAAAAATCCATGACCATTGCTTTTCCATTACAACATTTTTCCAACAAATTGTAAAGATTAGGAAGGAAGATATCAGGTTGCCTGTGCTGACTTACTTGCAGATTTACTATATTACATTAATCTCACTAGAGCCAAATTAAATACTAACAAATACAATTTAGCTTCCTTCAGAAGTTTACAATCTGAGGTAATAAAGGATATCAAAGTTCTTAAAATACAGCCAACTTCTGATTATTAAAGAATTAGCTAGTGGAGGGTAAAATCCCTTATTCTCCCTAATAAGGCCCATCTTTTATCCATAAATATTTCATTTATTTATGATTTTGTTAATAGCTGGTTAGGATATATTAGAAACTATTTTCTCTACCAACAAGTATTTGTGGGATATGTTATTCCAGGAACTGGGATATGAAACAGAATAAAATATAATTCTTGCACTCAAGTTCTAAAGCTCTGTTTCTTCATAATACTAATATAGGACAATTTACCAAATACAAGTCACTTTGTCAAATATTTATTAATCATAATAGTCTATTTCTTGGGTTTTTCTCAATAGATAATAGAATTCCTAATGATCATGATTTTGTTTTTCTTTATCAGTTATGCTTCATATGGCATTGTTCAACAGTTACAGAAACCATAAGATACTTTTATTCTTGATTTTATAAGGAATTCCAAATTTTGAAACTTATGAGAATTGTTATCATTAAAAAGATTTACTTTTATTGACATGAATTTACATTTATTGTCATTATTGAGGTCTTAACCTGAACATTAATTGTACTTTATTTTTACTTATATTTTCTAAAGAATGATTATCATTTGTTAATAAGTATGCATTCTTTATCTTTGTCATCTAAAATCCTTTACTTCTGAAATTTAAAAGGTGATATTAAATTTGCCCATATGTTGGCTTTTTAAACTCTCAGTGTTACATGGTACACAGGGAGCCTACTAGGTTTGCAAATTATTTTACTAATCTCGGATTTTTTTATTATTACTCTGTTTCCATTTGTTTCTGGCCTCTTCATGTTACATTTTATTATTACTTCATATATGACATCTCTTTCGCCATACTTTTTTCCCCCTTTCCTCTGCATTTTGTGGAAAGTTTCTAAACAGTGCCTTCCATGCAATAATTTGAATTTCCATGGTGTTTTTTTGCCTTTATTTCCAATGCAAATTTTAATTCTTAACTTTTTAGTTTTCTTAAATTTTTTCCTATTCTTATTTCATTTTCTGCCTTATAATTTATTAGTCAGGAGGATGCAGAGATCTTTTCTTCCCCAAATTTTAGAACATGTATATTATCATCTTGTTATTTATTTTAATCAGAGTGAAATTTACATGCAGTGAAATGCACAGATGTTTAGTACAATTTAGTCTTTACCCAACACTTGAATCATAGCACAAAATTTTTTATCACCCAAAAAAGTTTCTTTTTGCCTCTCCAGCCAGCAGCCATTTCCCCCATTCCCATTATGATTTTCTATCCCTGTTAGTTTTGTGTCTTATTGAAATTCACATAAATAGACTCATACAATATGGTTTCTTTTTTATCTGGTTTATTTCCCGTAACATAATTTTGAGATTCATCCATACTATTGAATGTTCCAGTAATTGGATTTTTTTTAATTGCTAAGTATGAATACACTAAAATCTGGTGTTTCATTCTTTTTTTTTTTTAATAGACATCTGGGTTGTTTCCAGTTTGGGACTATTACCTATACAAAATAATTATATTTATTTCTATATATATAATGATAAAGATTATGAATAATAAGAAATATACAATTTGGGGGGTTTATACCAAGAAAAAGAATTGTTATGGTAAGGGTGTGTATTTAATTTTTAAGGTCATAAGGGAAGCTGTTTAATGTTAAGGGGAAACTATTAAGTTTTTTCCCAAAATGGTTTTACCACTTTATGCTTTCAACAGTAATGATGAGATATCTGGTTCCAGCCAAGATGAAGTAGCTATATTCCTCTCAGGTCCTTCCTCTTATAACTAAAAAACTCTGGATATACAATAAACAGACTCTAATACCAAGATGAATTAGATACTGGAATTATCTGACAAAGATTTCAAAGCAGCCATTATAAAGACAGTTCAATGGCAATTATAAGTTCCTTTGAATCAAATGAAAAAAATAGAAAACGTCAGCCAAGAGATAGTAGTTAAAAGAGATCAAGCAAAAATGATAAAAGTGGAAAATATAGTAACTGAAATAAAAAGTTTGCTGGATAGGTTCAGTAATAGAGTGGAGATTACAGAGCATAGAATCAGCAAATGTGAGGACAGATCAATAGAATGTATCCAATCTGAACAACAGAGAAAAAAAATAGATTGGGGGGAAAAAGAGTGAAACAAAGTCTCAGGATGAACCCGTGGAACAATAACAAAGAAGTAGTATGTGTACCATTGCAGTCGAGAAGGAAGAGAGAGAGAGAAAGGAAGAGAGAGAGAGAAAAAGAAAAAATATCTGAAGAAATAATAGTTGAGAACACTCCAAATTTGACAATACTACTACTACTACTACTAAAATAAATCTACGGAATCCAGAATCTGAGCAAATCCCAAACAGTGTAAACACAAAGAAATCCATACCAATATATATCATAATTAAACTTCTGAAAACTAAAGACAAATACAAAAATCTTGAAAAAAGCAGCTAGAGAGGGATGCTGCATTATTTATAGGAGAACAACAACTTACATGATGGTGGATTTCCTATCTGAAACCATGGATGTCAGAAGGAAGTGACATTTTTCAAGTGATGAAGGTTAAAGAATCATCAACTGCAATTTATACCAGTCAAAATATACTTTAGCACTAAGGGAGAAATAGACATTCTCAATTGAAGGAAATTAAAAGAATGTGTTGGTAGCAAACCTACTCTTAAAGAATGGTTAAAGGAAGTTCTCTAAACAAAGAAAATAGTAACATAAGAATTAAAACCTCAGGGATGCCCAGGTGGCTCATTGGTTGAGCCTCTGCCTTTGTCTCAGGTGGTCATCCTAGGATCCTGGGATCGAGTCCCACATCGTGCTCCCCACAGGGAGCCTGCTTCTCCCTCTGCCTATGTCTCTGCCTTTCTCTCTCTGTGTGTCTCTCATGAATAAATAAAATCTTAAAAAAAAGAAAAAGAATTAAAACTTCAAAAAGGAAGGATGAACATTGGAGTAGGCAAAATAGTAGGCTTTATCACAATTTTTAAAAATCATGTTTGCTGGTTTAATCAAAACTGTTAACATCAACTAATTATATTGATCATATTTTCATGTCCTTATTGGCGACCAGCTTATCTTCTTTTGAAAAACGTTTGGGATGCCTGGGTGGCTCAGTCAGTTGAGCATCTAACTCTTGATTTTGGCTCCAGTAATAATCTAAGGGTGCTGGGACCAAATCCTGCACTCCGTGGTCAGTAGGGCGTCTACTTGAGGATTTCCCCTCTCCCTCTCCCTCTACCCCCCCACCTAAAACAAATAAATAAATAAATCTTTTAAAAACAGAAAATAAAAATGTCTAAGTTTTTCCCCATCTGGGGGTTATGTTTTTAGTATAAGTTACTAAACTTCTTTAGATATTCTTTTGATGTATATCTTTGTGTGTATATAGATACTGCTTTTTTTCTTAAAGGTGACTTTTGATAAGCAGAACTTTCTAATTTTGATAATGCTTAATTTGTCACTTTTTTAAATGACTGGTGGGTTTCATGTCCTCTCCAAGAAATATTTATTTTTCGTGAGGTTATGAATATATTATCCTATGATTTCATCTAGAAATTTTATGGTTTAGTTTTGCATTTATTTTTAAGTTTATTTTTATATTATAGAAAGGAAGAGTCCTTCATTTTTATCAAGCATAATTCATTTAAAAACTTGCCTTTTTAAAAAATAAAAATAAAAAAATAAAAACTTGCCTTTTAGACTATATTCACAAAGGTCTTTCTAAACTCTCTATTGTTTTCTATTGTATTTTCTATTCTTATCCTAGTACCACATTGTATTTCTTACTATAGCTTATAAATATTAGGTAGTATGAGTTCTCCCCTTTGTTATTCTTTTACGATACCGTTTTTTGGCTATCTGGAGCAACTATGTTTCCATAAAAAATTTAGAAATAGTTTATCAAATTTCTAAACAAGGCTGCTGGGATTTTCACTGGATTGCATTAAAAATTATTGATCTTAATAAGATTGATTTACTCAGGCAACAATCATAATGTATCTTTCCATTTATTTGAGTTCTCTTTATTATCTCTCAGAAATGTATGTTCAGCATTTAGTGTTGTCTTAAACTTTTGTTAAATTTATTTCTAAGTATTTTATGTCTTGAATGCTATCCTATTTTTCCTATTTTTTTCTGCCAGTATATAGAACTAAGCTTGTTCTTTGTATAATGACCTAATCTTGCTTAACTTCCATTTTAATTTTCCTTTCTCTTTTCAAGCTCCATTTAAATTCCACCGTATTATCTTTTTATATTCTTTTTTATCTCTTGTTTCATAAACACTTTATTTTCTGGATGTTTAGAGTGCAAAGCAAATTTCTGAATTTTACCTATCTCTTATATTATAGGAAATGTTCTCAGTTCATTAACAGAAGATCCTCCCCTCTGTATATTTCCTATTTATGATCTGGAACCATTGGTACCCATTACTTTTGATCTCTGGTAGCAAAAGTAATTCCAAATGGTATGCTACTAGAATATTGTACATTTTGTGCTCCCTTTTAAACATTTTGGGCACATTAATGGGACAGTGTAATACTGTCAAGGGAGCAGCATTGAAGCTGATCTGTGGAGTCTTTTTTTTTTTTTTTTTAATCTGTGGAGTCTTTAGATGATCTCTGCTGCTTCAAGCTGCTAGCCTTAAGGATTATGGAATTGGTGGCCATCTTCCTTGGTTGTCAGTTGTACTGCACTGTTTATTTTGATTGGTATGGAGGGTTTGAGGAAAGAGAAAGTCGTTTACATATGTTAAAATAGTCACCTTAGCCTAATTTTTAAAAGCAACAATTAACATGAGTTTGAATTTGTAAATTACCTTATCACAGTTGTGTCAAAATATTTTCTTGAATGTGATAAAGAAAAAAAAAGGGACAGTCATAATTCAAAAGTGCTTAAATCTAACTAGTTGTGGGAAGAAAAAACCTTCTCAGTTTTAAAATATTCACCACCTTCATTTTTTTTTTTATCAGTATAAACAAAGTTAAAACTAAGACATATGTGCTACTGGCTGTCAGACTGTGACAAGAAACAGGAATAAAGTTACTCTTTCCTAGTAGTTATATTACTTTAAGGCTTAAAGTGGACTTAAAGGTATTATCTGAAACATGAGAAAAATTGCTCTTACAGTATCAATTTTCTAGCAAAGAGACTCCCTTTGGGGTTCTTCCTTGGATGCCAAAATAATGAGGGAAAGAATCCATTTAAATTTCCCTTATCAGTGCATATGCACCCACACACACATACTGATTTGCCTTATGTATTATCTGAACTACAGGATGAAGTTATTTAAGTTCCTCTGATTTCCCAGGATTTGTACTTAGAAAAATAGACAGATGAGTTTTCAATGTAAAGTTCATGCCCTTATAATTCAACCACTCTTCCAAAGCACATGGATGAGGTCCTTTGTTTAAAGAATAAATGTATTCCTAATAAATCATCTTAGAGTAAACATCTTATTTTGTACATATATAAAAACTTCAGCCAGTAGAATACGGTCTGAACAGTCCAATCTGCAAGCCATATGAGAGGATTCACGTGATCCACTCACATTTGAGACACCAGATGCCTGCCCCTCGACTGAGACTGACAAAGCTTCTCTTTGTGTGACCCTCTCTCCTTGTTCCATGGGGAATAGTCTGACCTCAGGAGCATACTCACAAGAGTATGTTCACCTAAAATCCTGTCAGGGCATATCTTCTGACATCTCTGATGTTTTGACATCAGGATTCTAATCTGAGAGCTTCCCTCTGAGTTTCATTTGTGTTTTTGCACGTTTTGAAAAGCAAAATTTTCTTTGAAATGATTCAAATTTCATTCATCTTTGACTTTTTAAGCAATGGCTAAGTTTTTCAGTTTTACTCTACAGGCATATGGTATGTTTTTGAGGAGGATGGTGGCTTGGTTCATAATTCCTAGCAAAACCATAAACTTTCTACCTCCATGTAAACTGTGGCTATGAAAGTTTGCATGTTTCCAAGGAGCAAGATGACTGCAGAACATTATTATTTTAATTAAAAACAAAGAAATCAAATTTCACTTTTTAGCTACAATGTAGAAAATATTTTAAAGACCTAAGTGATTCATAGCAATTATATATACATTAAGAATCCATAACTATACAGACTTAGGGAAATTCTTTGAATTGATTATTATGATAATTTACCCACCCATGTTCAGAAACAACTGTGTTTTTGCATGCCTTGACAGCTTTTTGTTCTGGACATCTTTTCAGTGCTGTTGGTATTAGTAAACAGGCTTGGGACATAGAGAGTATATTACTAACATCTCCCTCCAGGACAAAAGTTGGGTAGGTTTGCTTGCATCCTGTTATAAAAGATAAGAGTTGCCCCAGTTTAGGGTTAACTTCTTGTATACAATCCACACATGTGCAGGTATCACCAGACCTCATTACATTACCTCTGGGAACTGGGGTATGAGGAATCATCAAAAGGAAATGATAATAATACCTGGCTACTGCTATTGCCATGGGTATTGAACTGGCCTTTTTCTGTAATATAGGAGTCTTGTGTCTTCTGCCAGCATCCATGAAACCATGGCATATTATCTTATTGGCTTGAAAAAGGGCAAAAATCACTGGCCCTTCATAGTTTTTTATTTTTTTATTTTTAAGGTTTTTATTTATTTATTTTGTGTGAGTGTGTGTGTGTGTGTGTGTGTGTGTGTGAGAGAGAGAGAGAGAGAGAGAGAGAACACAAGTCGGGGGAGAGGCAGAGGAAAGAACTCTCAAGTGGATTCTTTGCTGAGTGCAGAGCCTGACATGAGGTTCAGTCCCATGACCCATGAGATCATAACTTGAGCTGAAACTAAGAGTTGGATGCTCAACAGACTGAGCCAGGTAGGTGCCCCATCCTTCACAGTTTTTGAAATCTGCATTTTAACAACACATATATGAATGGGTAAAAGTATATGTGTTCAGAATTAGGCCATGGCATTTAAAAGATGAAAGACACTTTAGAAAATGAAGTATCCACAGACTATGATTATCTAATGAGGGTGGTAATTGAGCTCATATTACAACAGCAAGGTTCTTTACTCTACCTCTATCCCCAACTCCCTAAAACTTACTTCGAGATAGGGATTGGGCTTGCCACTCTTGCTTGGGTCTCAGTCAAGTTTGTCAAAGGGAATATATACTCATAGAAAAAGAACTCTAATGGCATTCAAGGGGCATAAGTGCAATAAAAAGAAACACAAACTAGATAATCTATACCAAAGTAAGTAGAATTGAAAGATCAAAAAAGAACAATATTCATAAGGAGCATAATAGAGGTTCACAGCGAGATAAAGGGAGATCTCAAAAACATGTAGCTAAAACAAGTAGTTATGAGAAGAAAAGACCATATGAAGATATTGGATATAAATCAAAGTACGCAGTATTCACAATAAACAGCTGAATTTGTTCAACATAGGCAAGATATAAGCAAAGAATGAGTGTTCTGGATATACTTTCCAGGATCACTGCCAGATATTTTAGGAAAGAATAGAGAAAAGAAAAGGAAAAGGAAAATTTAAAAGATGTGGAGAATATAAACAATTATCAATTTCTATAAAATGGAAGTCTTAGTTGAAGAGAAAACAATAGAGAAAGAAGTCAATATTTGAAGAAATAGTGCCTGAAATGTTCCTTGAACATGCAAATCCTCCAAAACAAATGATTTATAAAGGGAATATCTAAGGAGTAGGTAAAGGGAAAGGAATTCCCCCACACGTAGAAACATCTCTTTTTATTGAGAAATATAAAGCCTTAAGGAAAAAGAAAACTCTAAAGCTTTGAGAGACAAAAATAAATTATCTACAAGAAACAATCACAATAGCCTCAGACTACACTTACCCAACAGAGCCACCCACGCACCCTCTAACATAGTCCTTAAAGATGTAAAACAACATCTGACAGAATTATAGAGAGATATATGCAGATATTAATAAATCAAAAGGACAAAAAAAGAAGCAGTGTATTTGAGAACACATTTACTACACTCTACATATGGATATAGAAAACCTACCACTCCCAAACAGAGAACAGACACATTTCAAACATTCTAAAAAAAAATCTTTCATGGCTACAAGATATTCAATAAATACCAATGTATGAGCACTGAAACTATGCCCTAAAAAAGGATACCCAAAAACAACAACACACAAAAAAATTCTATGTCTATAATAGAAAGGAACCACTATTAATAATCTTTAGCTTAAAAAGAACATTTTGGGAAACTTAAACAGTAGTTAAAACTAAATCAAAATGAAGTCATTATATGTCAAAATTTGTGGGACACAACTAATTCAGTACTTTAAGGAATATTAGAGTGGAACATACTTCTTAGAAAGCAAGAGAAAAATGAACCTTGTAACTATTTAAGATAATAAACCTGAGGATACTGGAAGAAATAAAATATAAATGTTAGGTCAGAAATCAACAGAAAACAAACAACAAAAAAGAGATGATTAATAAAACCAAAAAATACTTCTTTGAAAAAACTAATAAGATAGATAAAATCTTTGGCAAGATGAAGAAGAAAAAATGAGAGAAATGTTACAAATACAAAATGTAAATAGGAAAAAATAGAAAAATAAGAGTTTTTATTAGCAACTTTCTACCATCTATGACAACATTTTAAAAAATAAAACTGTTATGGGTCACCTAGCTGGGTCAGGCAGAAGAGAGAGTGACTCCAGATCTTGGGTTTGTGCGTTCAACCCCAATCTTGGGTATAGAGATTACTAAAAAAAATAATAAACTTTAAAAATACATAAAGTAAAATTGTTAAAAGAAAAAAATTACTAGACTAGTAAATACTAGAGATTGAAAAAAAAATAATAAAAATCTCCCTTTACCCAAGTGAAATCAAATGCTTCTAGACTAAGACAGTTTCACAGGTGGTTTTATCAAATTTTAATGGAACCAATATAGTCTCTACCTATATAACAGAATTTTCTAAGAAAATAGGAAAACAAATGTTCAATTCATTTTTTAAGACTAACACACACAAGAAGAGTGGCACAATTTACAAGCTAAATATCCTGTATAAAGACAAATATGAAAATGCTAAAAATGTTACTTGATTTTAACACTAACCTAAGACAATAATAAAGACATGATCAAATAAGTTTTAATTTCAAAACTTCAACACCACAGAGATTGGTATAACTGATTACACTGATGGACTATTAGGGGAAAAAATCACATGTTCATCCAAACAGACACAGTAGAAGCATTTGATAACTTTGAACCAGTACTTCTGATTAATAAACCTCAGGAAAAAAATAACAATAGAAGATTTTGTGACTTGATAAACGTTCATCACCAAAAATTAACCACAAATATTACATTTGAGAGATAACTTTAGATGCATTCCCTTTATGACTGAGAACAAATGTCACCCACCATGATAGCTACTGTTCAATATATGAAAAAAAAAAAACTAAGATAAAGAACAAGAAATATAAGAGGTAAAAATGCAATTGTGCATTTGACGAATGACAGAGAAAACCTAACAGATTTCATACACAATTAGAATAAATAAGAGAATTCACTAGGTTTGTAGGATAAAAGATTAACCTATAAACCTCAAACCCATCTCTCTATCTAGCAATAACAAATTAGATTTCAGAAAATAAGATACAATTGCAATGAAAAACTAAACAATGTTTTATGCAGGAATTAACCTAAGGAAGAAATCTTAATATCTTTATAGAGAAACATGCAAAAACTCATTAAAAGTTACATGAGTTGAATAGAGAACTACCCTAAATTGATCTATTAAATGCATTTCCAATCAAGACCCCAAAATGAAATTTTTGTGGAACTGAAAAATTATGATTTTTTAGTTTAAATACATTACTATGAATGCCCATATGGAAAGTGTGAAGAAAGAAAATATTTAAAAAGGCTAAAAGGAAAAAAATAACTATAAAATAGAGAAGGATATTGCAGGTGCCCATGTGAGAATGTGCTGTGAACTAAGGTAGATGATCCACTTATAAACTTACACACTATACAAGTTAACAAAACAAAACAAAACAAAACAAAAACAAGTAAATCAGGGGGATTATTTATCTCTTAAATAGATTATTTTCTTTTAGGGGTTCTTTTTAACAGTAATCTTATTCTGTGTATGTTTTTTTATGACTTTGAATCTAAGAACAAACAATCTTAACTCTTGAAAGTGAGCCCTGATCATGAAATGACAAAGCTCCTGGGGTCGGACTCAAGTAGCAGCCGGATCATGGGCAATTCATTTAAATTGTTTTCTAAATCCTAGTTTTTTTCATCTGAGAAATGCCAATAACAACATGTACTTTATAATTTTGTTCGAAGTACATACACGTATAAAGGCAGGTTGTAGTGCCTGGCACTAGTATTTCCTCACATATTTATATTATCCAGTGGGATAAAATGGATTATCTGTAGGAATAAATCATGATGTGTAAGGGAAAATATGTAATTAGCCTATAGTTCAGTTTATTCCCCACCAAACTTTGGAGGATCTACTAATTATGAAATATTAGGTATATTCAAGTATTCCACACTGCCTCACCACAGAGGTGAAACTAATACTGTTCATACATACCATCGGTGAGGTGAATCTCAGTTATCCTAAAAGGAGCAGTGTCAGATTTTTTTCAGAATCCTTATCTTGTAGGATGGTTAAAATTTTACTTGATACTGCCCAAGTGTGCAAAGAAAATGTAGCCCTTTATTTTCTCTCTAAATAGTCCTCTTATGGTCTCTATCCTACATCGTAATAGAAAAAGCAAAGAAACCATCAATGATATTATTTCATCAAACAAAGGAATTGAAGAATTTTCAGCTCAACAGTTTTCTCTTGAATGACTTAGCCTCTCACAAATCTCAGCTTACCAGATTTTGCTTCCCTCCTGTTGATACTTTCGAGATGGTAGCAAGGTATATAGGGGGACTCACATGACCTCTCAATCTTGAGGTGCAATAGAGGAAGGGGCCTCAAATCTCTGTAGTATTTTCCCAGGGGTTTCTTCTGTAGTGTGGCTTGTCTGATACAGGCCTTGTGTCTCTGGTATCCTTGGTAGTAGGATGGGTTTCAACTGGGTGTTGTGCTGGGGCCCCCTGACTCCAGCGGGAGGTCCCACACATTATAGCATCTCTAGTCTAACTTCAGGTTTCTGCCAGTCAGCTGTCTCAGCTGGAGTAAGGGCCATCCTGGGTGCCTGGAAATATTGCTGGCTCTGGGAAGTCAGCTGCCTCACATCCATCACCAGGCACTCCCTTCTGCCAGTGTGGCCCTCTGCTTCCACATCATACTGGAAAAAGCTCTGAGCTGAGGGCTGGGGTTCTGAACTTTATCCTGATTATAGATCCACAGGCTCAAATCCTTGGGGGCTTCCATTATGTAGTTGGATGTTTTATTGATCCAATTTTATTGATTTAATGATTTCAATTCCTTGAAGTTGGCTTCAAGAGGGAATGAGAATTAGGGCTCTTTCGTTTACTTGTTTTCTTCTATTTCTTCTATCCTCCTCTGCCAAATATGTTTGGATTTTCCTCCTATTCTGTGAACAGGAACTTCCTTTAATTAATATCCTGAGTTCTTGACACCTTCACTTTATAGTACAATTCCAAGATCTGTTTCAAAAGCCAGGCTCCTTAGGTTAACAAAAATGAGAGGGAATAAGAAAATGTTCTTTCTTAACAAAACTGTTGCTGAGAAATTGAAAATTTCATGCTCTGCATTTTAAAGATTTTTCATTCCTCCCTCCCTCCTACTCTCTTTTTCTTCCTCCCTTCTCTTCTCTTCTTTTCACTTCCCTTCCCCTTTTCCCTCTTTCCTTCTTTCTTCCTCCCACCTTTCCTTCCTTCCTCCCTTCCTTTCTCCCCTCTTTTCCTCCCACTCTCCCTCCCTTCCCCTTCGTCCCTCTTTTTTCTTCCTCCTTCCCCCTTTCCTTCTTTTTCTATATTCCTGCTATATCAATTGTAACCTCCCTCATATAAATTGATACGATAAAAGAGAGGTAACATATAATGAAATATGAAAGAGAGGAATATATTTATAGATAAATACAGAGCAGAAGTGGATACCTGTTGTTACACTGTCCATGATTTGGAAGAAAACTTAGGTAATGTTCTCTGAGTCATCCTCAAAAATCCGTATTCAATGTGATTGATAGATATGCTACTTGTTTGCGTTTGCAGTACCCAGCCCTGTAACTTAGCTTAGCCCTAGGCTCGGCAAACTGGCCTATAGACCATGTTCAACCTGTTGCTTAGATTGAAAATAAAGTACTTTTGGAACCCAACTACAGTCATTCATTTACAAACTGTCCAAGGCTGCTCTGCACTACAACAGCAGGGTTGAGGAGTTTGTGAGAGACCATGTGGCTTGCAAAGTCTAAAATATTTATTATCTGGTCCTTTACAGAAAAACATTGCTGATTTCTGGCCTATTATGTTAGAGAGCCCTAACTCATAGGGCTGAGCTGAGCCTGAAAATGCAGAGCTGAAATCAGTCATTAGCAACTTTCTGCCATTAATCCTAACCCCTTGAATGCCACGGAAAATGACAGTCCATTTTTCCACATGATAGCCCTTTAAATCCATGAAGACCTCATTCATGACCACCCCTAAGGCTCTGTTGCATTGTAATATCTACGGTTCATTTTTTTTTTTTTTTCATTCAGCTGGGTTTCTACACCTTTAAATGTCTTATTCTCATTTTCCAATAAATTCCTAGGGCAATTTGTTTTCCCCAATGTTTACACAATACTTGTTTACCACTATTTATTTTAACTTTGAACAGTATCTAGTGGAAGTTCAATAAATATTTAATGATTAAATAAATATAAGAAAATTTGGGGAAAACTGTTAATAATTTAGTGCATCTCCCTTCATTGATTTTATTTCACATTAGCTTTTTTTTGCACATCACAATTACACTTTATGCTGACTTTTATTGCAATACTGTATCATGGTTTTTATTATTACCAACCCACATGAAATCCAGTGTACTCATATGTACATTTTTTTTAAATGCTTATTTTTGATATACACAGGCTCAAAGCTAGAAGCTGGCTAGATTTCTATTTAAAAACACCTCAGTTTTTTTTATGGGAAAGGGCAGATAGTCAACATATGAAAAAACTCTAGCACAATTTCTAACATATGCAGGTACAGCTACACCTATGAGAAAATCTAACTTTAACTTTTTTTTTTAATATTTAACTTTTCCTATTGGGGATCAATGTTCCTTTTAAAAATGTCATCTAGGGCCACTTGGCTGGCTTGTTGGTAGAGTATGCAATTCTTAATCTCAGAGTTGTGAGTTCAACCCTCACATTGGGTATGGAGCCTACTTAAAAAAAAAAAAAAAAAAAAAAAAGGGCAGCCCGGGTGGCTCAGCAGTTTAGTGCCTGCCTTTGGCCCAGGGCCTGATCCTGGAGACCTGGGATTGAGCCCCACATCGGGCTCCCTGCATGGAGCCTGCTTCTCCCTCCGCCTGTGTCTCTGCCTTTCTCTCTCTCTCTCTGTCTCTCATGAATAAATAAAAATCTAAAAATCTTAAAAAAAGAAGAAAAAAATAAAAAATAAATAAAATATGGCATCTACAACTGAACACAAATATTTACTTAAATATGATGGGTCTGATTTGCATCCTTTGATTTGTACATTGTATGCCTCTGATGGAACCTGAGATAACATATTTTCTCTCTCCCTCATAATCTTTCTCTTTCTCTCTCCTTTTACAAACAGCCATGATTTAGTTTCATTCTAAGTCTTTCCAAGTCTATACTTTTTATACAATTCTTATCTTTCCTGTCTTTGGGTCACTTAAATATGATAAGTATGTCACCTGTCACCATTCAAGTCTTGGCCAAATGTTTAAAAAATCTCCAAGGCAATCCCAAGGAATTCCACTTGAAGTTTAGATTGAAGTCAATTAACCAGCATATATTCTATAAAATAATAACCTTATGTAATGTTAAAGTCAGTTACATGATCTTGTTCAAAGGTATTTGAGTTGAATTTCTCATTGCATTTACTTCTATTACTTATAGGTCATTTGTTTAATAATCTGTCCTAAAGCTTTACCATTGTCCAATACCTACATACTGTGTTGTATTAGGCACTCTGTACACTTAACATTTCATCCTTAAAAAAAAAAAATCCTATGATAGATTATAGGAAAAATGGGACTCCAAGAAATTAAGGGTCATTAGACCAGAGAGGACAAGAGCTGGTTTAGGAATATGTAAACAACCAAAGTCTGTGCCTTTAATTACTAGATCACAGTGGATCGTGCTGTCTTCAAATTTACCTGACACTCATTTACTCTGGACACTCACTCAAAGCACTCAGAACAAGAGCTGGTAAACTTTTCTTGTAAAGAGCTATATAGTAAATATTTTCATCTTTGCAGGCCATAGAGTCTCTTTCACTACTGCTCAAGCTCTGCTATTGTAGCATTAAAGTAACCATAGAAACAATGTAAACAAATACCTGTGTCTGAGTTACAATAAAACTTTACCTACAAAAACAGGCAAAGAGTAGGATTTAGCCCTTGGGCCAGTTTGCTGACCTCTGATTTAGATGGCATGTGTCTGTTCATTACTCATTCCCCAGAGCAAAAATCAGTTTTGAGAAACCTTTAGCTATGAACTAGGTTAAATAAAATACAGAAAATATTCAACATGCTATATTGTTTTGTCTTTTTTTCAAAAATAAGATAAATTAATCTTGATTGTATTTAGAAATTAATGACCTTTTTTTTTTTTTTTTTTTAATGTCTAACAATCACATTTTAGGGAAAGAACCTGAGGTGTCTGGAGGATCAGTAGACTTCCGACCATAGCAGTTAACATTTTGTCTTTCTTCATCTGTTCTCAGTGAGTTAAAAGGTATTAGAATTTATCAGGCCAGATTAAGTGGATTAATAGATTTTATTACCTAATTTTACTTAAGTAGCCCTCACAAAATAGAGAGATGGCTTAAAAGGTTTTTGGAGAGAAGCTACAGATTAAAGATAACACTAATAATGAAAACTAAGGAAATAACAAGAAAATGGCAAAACTGGCCCTTCTCTTTCATATAATACGATATCTGTGTGAGTCAGAAGTAAAAAAAAAAAATCATCTAGTCACATTGTGCAAATTTTTTACATAAGTACATATTTTTCATTGAAATATTACTCAGATAGAGAACATGGAGAATATTTGAAAATAATTAAATATACATGCATTGATGCTCTTTCCCCTCTCCCCCTTCTTTGAGAGGAGCACAAACACAGCTGGAGACCACTATGCCTAGTCCTTCAGAGCAGGGACCATAGTTACACATCCTGTGCTGTGCTCTGTGCCTGGAAAAGAGTATGCACTTCAAATATATCCTGAATGCTGACATTAATGCAATAACACAACCTTAGTCTGATCATTCCTATACTCTAACTCTTCAGTTAAAGACAAGGAGGCAAGTAGTACAGGATTACTTGTAGGATTACTTGTACAGTAAGAAAAAATTCCTGGGAATATTAAGTTGACTATGCAAAATCACGCGGGTCCACTGACTTCAAGGTGAATAGGGACATCTTATGTTTGTTGTTCATATGGAAACTTAAATGATATTGTATTTAAGCCCTATAAATCATCGTTAAAACTTTTGGAAATAAAAGGATACAAGATCTTTAGGGCAACAGATGTGTTATAACAGGCAGACAGCCTCTCCTCTGCTATCCTGCTCACCACTCTCTTGTGGTGTAGTCAATAAACTTCTATTTCCTTTAAAAAAATAGATGTGCTATAACACCCTAGATTCTATAAACAAATATTAATGTACTACAGTGGAAAGAAACTTTAAGGCTTCTCAGTTTAGAAAGATTTATGTAGTATTTCAAAAGTATTTTATATCTTTCAGCATATAAAGCACTTAATTTTCAGACTGACGTCTAAACTGGTCAAATATATACATATCTGAAAATGTAGCCTATTTCAGTGATATGTCATTTGTTTAAGATTTCTTTAATTATGAATTAGCTGGATATGGTAATATTTTGCATTCTTCTCAGCAAATAGTAAAATGCACAATAAAGAGCATATTAGATATCGAGCTCTGTAAGATCTTTCTTTTCCTTTTTATATCTATACTTAGAATCAAACTCTCATCCATTTTCAGTTCTTAGTGTTGCATTTTGTTTTATTATTTGTAGTAGCCAGCTTCTAAGTGGTCCGTCCTCAATGATCCTGTCTCCTGATATTTAGACTCTGTTCTTTCCCACACTGTGTCAGGGGAGGACTGGTGACTCCTGGGATGTGCCAGGAGTGATGGTGGGTTACTTCTGAGGCTAGCTCATAAAAGCCATGTGGCTTCTGATTCTGTCTGTCTGCCTCTCTCACTCTCTCTCCCTTCCTAGATTACCCACTCTGATGCTAGTTAGCAGCCATGTCATGGGGACACTTTAGCAGCTTTATGAAGCAGTTTATATGACAAGGAACTGAGGCCTCTTGCCAACAGCCCTGTGAGTGAGCCTCTTTGGAAACAGAGTCTCCAGCCCCTCACCGCCTCATTGGTGAATGTGATAAAAATCATCACTTGAGATAGTGATGCGATCCTGAAAATACCTGCATGGTATACACAATTGAGCCCTGTTAAGACCTCTTATATAAACTTTTTTTTTTTTTTTTGAGAGCGAGATTGAAAGTGTGCACAAGTGGTGGGGGGCGGGCAGGGAGGCAGAGGGAGAGAGAGAATCTTAAGCAGGTTCTGCACTTATAGTGGAGCCCAATGCAGGGCTCGATCTCATGACCCTAAGACCATGATCAGGAACTGAGCCAAAAATCAAGAGTCAGACACTTAACCAACTGAGCCACCCAGGCATACAGGGATCCATTTATCTTGCTGCTCAAAGCAAGTCTCAAATATTAAGTTCTCTTTGCTATTATTAAAATTGTCACCTATCAATACAGAGTTGCCAGCCTCTTTCTTGTGTTTTCCTGCCCTCTTCACACGGGACAGTTGGAGATTATACCAGGAAAGCTGCTGAGCGGGTTGTGATCCTCTGCTGCCCCCCTCCATGTCAAAGCTGGGTGACATCCTGACTGTAACCTCCTGAGACACTTAAGTTAAAACCATCCAGCTAATCCGATCCCAAAGTCCTAACCCATCAAGACTGTGAGATAATAAATGTTTGTTGTTTTTAGGATAATTTGTCAGGCTGTGATAGATAACTAATATTGTATTGTTTAATTCATCGTAAAATAAAATACAAAATTCCGACATAACTATCTCCTCAGTATTTTACCGAATATATGCCTTTTATCCAATATGACAATCTAGTTTTTTGTTTAACCATACATTGAAAATGTTTTATCCCATTCTTGACCAAACTAAATTCACAAATGATCCCCATAAAATTCCTCCCTTCCTTTCAAAGCTTTTATAATAGTTCCAGCACTTCCAAGAAGCTACATTAAACATTAGTTTTCTTTCTCTTCTACAGATGTATTCTCCACATTTTGCTCAATAAATTGAATTTTAAGCATCCTAAGGGCAATCTAAATTCTCTAAATTCACATCTCAGACTTTTAAATGTTCTGCCTATAAGCCAACACTGAGCATCAAGCTCAAAGACAGGATTTTAGTTAATGTAGTTAATTAAAAAGGATATTAGTTCATACTAAGAGGTCTAATACTTGAGGTCTAGAAAGAATAAGCAACCTATATAATGACAGGTCTGTGTTCAATTGTAGGAATTCTAGTTCTCTATTTCCACAATACCACATGAAAACAAAAAAAAAAAATGATATTGGTATGACAGTTAATAAACTGCAAAGGTAGAGGAAAAAGGGTTATATCTAACTCTCTGTTCTTTATAGGATCCTTTAAGCTCCATCACAACTGAATTCCTGGTTATTATTTTTATCATGCCAGATATTCCATTTTTAAGCAATAAGAGCTAGGTTTAAAAAAAAAAAGTAGAAAAGAAAACCAAGACCAAAGGAAGTTACAGTCATGATTTATTTTAAGATCTATGTTTTAAACAATGTTTCTCTTTCCAGATTTCTGGATTACTTTGTCAGAGAGAACACTCCACCTGCAGGGTTTTTACCTTGATCCTGGCCATGCTTATGACTAATGATTCCCAGCTGTTTTCTTGGTGGTGCATTTGCTCTTTCTGTGCATTTGGTGCAGAAGAGATTAGATATTGAAAATATGGACATGTATATTTATATGCATATAAGTAGAATTTCACAGAAAGATATATACATCTCAGTTGGTGGGACAAAATAGCTCCCCCACTGTGGAAAGCAGACACCCTTAAGAGTACTCTGCTTTGCTCATCCCTCCTTGTTTGCATTTACTCTTTGATCAAGTTCCACAGACTTTTTTCTCCTAGAGAATTCTCTGAGGATAGAGGGCTTTTGGCAACAATTTCAAGGGACTTTCAGGGGCAAAATGAAGCAGGTCTGATTTGTCTGAAGGTACCACTTAAAAATCAGGGCAGATTTTCTAATTATATCTATGTAAGACATTACAAACAGTAGGCATATAATATTTTTTGAAATATAAAAAGAATGTACCACGTAACTGCCTATGAATCTACAGCTAAAGAAAAGTTGTCCTCAACATTTTTCCACATCAGCCATTTTCAACCATCGTTAATTCCATTTTAGTAATGCCTGACAAACAGGCTTCAGCAACATGAATTTTTCCCATGGTTGCCTTCACACGACAGATCACATTCACACAGATGACACATTCCTATAGGTATATCTATAAGTTTTTTAAATTTCCCATACTTAATTTTTTGTTTTTACTTACTCATAAGTAACCATCAGTTACTTTAGAATTCATCAGTAAAATCCACTCACAATGAATGTGGGACTAGTTAAATAGATGATGTTATGTAGCATTCCCTAGATGTCCATTTCATCTCAAACTCTCCAGAAAGCAAATTGGAATGGAAGTGAGATAATGACCTTGTTTTAGAAGAACTCTGAATTTGTTCTAATTTGAAAAAGGGCATCATTTATAATCTTAGGTTCTTTAAATATCAAATTACAAAATTCTTCACAGCTACTGATAGTTTAAGAACATAGACTTATACTTTTGTTGAGGACCATTTATATATGTGACCTATTGACTTCTAAAAAAATGAAATTAGATGGAATGCATTGAAAAATAACACTGTGGGATTTGGAAATGAGTAATAATTTAAGTATACCTGAGTCATTATTTATCTGAAGAATTCATTGACATTAGCACCATATGATGAACAGGGAATTAATTTTTTACTCAGAGAACACTGAGTTCAAATATTAAACATTTATTTGCTCTCTGGTTTACTAGTTATGTGAATTTGGACAAGTTACTTAAATTCTCAAAACTTCAGTATAAGTAGAATAATAATTTAAAAGTTGTTTGAAATATTAGTGTGATAATTTAAAAGTTGTTTGGAACATTAAGTAACTTAAAAGTAAAGCCCTTTAAAGCTTCTCATACATAGGGGGCATCTAATACATGTACTGTTTTCCTTCCTGCAAATTATTCTCTCTGTATGTTTTTGCCACTATTTCTGCTCAGCACCCCTTCCTATCCTTTCGTGTGATTTTCCAAGGTCCATAAGAGTTGGAAGACTGAGGATTACTTTCCTGAGATTCTCTTGCAGCTAGGATTCTGGATGCAGTTTGGTTCTGTCATACGATGCACTTGACAAGAAATTGGAAGACGAGGATGATAGAGGACATTTTCCCTCTGGCAGTAGTAATGACATAATGTGATTTTT